>NC_086445.1:194919331-195281206 GCF_028390025.1 Pseudophryne corroboree | reverse complement strand
ACCACGGATGCCAGCCTTCGAGGTTGGGGGGCAGTCACACAGGGAAGAAACTTCCAGGGACTATGGACAAGTCAGGAGACTTCCCTGCACATAAATATTCTGGAACTAAGGGCCATTTACAATGCCCTAAGTCAGGCAAGACCCCTGCTTCAACACCAGCCGGTGCTGATCCAGTCAGACAACATCACGGCGGTCGCCCATGTAAACCGACAGGGCGGCAGAAGAAGCAGGATGGCAATGGCAGAAGCCACAAGGATTCTCAGATGGGTGGAAAATCATGTGTTAGCACTGTCAGCAGTGTTCATTCCCGGAGTGGACAACTGGGAAGCAGACTTTCTCAGCAGACACGACCTCCACCCGGGAGAGTGGGGACTTCATCCAGAAGTTTTCCAAATGATTGTACACCGGTGGGAAAGGCCACAGGTGGACATGATGGCGTCCCGCCTCAACAAAAAGCTAAAAAGATATTGCGCCAGGTCAAGGGACCCTCAGGCGATAGCTGTGGACGCTCTGGTAACACCGTGGGTGTACCGGTCGGTATATGTGTTCCCTCCTCTGCCTCTCATACCCAAGGTACTGAGACTAATAAGGAGAGGAGTAAGAACTATACTCATTGTTCCGGATTGGCCAAGAAGAGCTTGGTACCCAGAACTTCAAGAAATGATCTCAGAGGACCCATGGCCTCTGCCGCTCAGACAGGACCTGCTGCAGCAGGGGCCCTGTCTGTTCCAAGACTTACCGCGGCTGCGTTTGACGACATGGCGGTTGAACGCCGGATCCTGATGGAAAAGGGCATTCCGGAGGAAGTTATCCCTACGCTTATTAAAGCTAGGAAAGAAGTGACCGCAAACCATTATCACCGCATATGGCGGAAATATGTTGCGTGGTGTGAGGCCAGGAAGGCCCCAACGGAGGAATTTCAGCTAGGTCGATTTCTGCACTTCCTACAATCAGGGGTGACTATGGGCCTAAAATTGGGTTCCATTAAGGTCCAGATTTCGGCTCTATCAATTTTCTTCCAAAAAGAACTGGCTTCACTACCTGAAGTTCAGACATTTGTTAAGGGAGTGCTGCATATTCAGCCCCCCTTTGTGCCCCCAGTGGCACCTTGGGATCTCAACGTTGTGTTGGATTTCCTAAAGTCGCATTGGTTTGAACCACTTAAAACCGTGGATCTAAAATATCTCACGTGGAAAGTGGTCATGCTGTTGGCCTTGGCTTCGGCCAGGCGTGTGTCAGAATTGGCGGCTTTGTCTTGTAAAAGCCCTTATCTGATTTTCCATATGGATAGGGCGGAATTGAGGACTCGTCCCCAATTTCTCCCAAAGGTGGTTTCAGCGTTTCATTTGAACCAGCCTATTGTGGTGCCTGCGGCTACTCGTGACTTGGAGGACTCCAAGTTGCTGGACATAGTCCGGGCCCTAAAAATCTATGTTTCCAGGACAGCTGGAGTCAGAAAGACTGACTCGCTATTTATCCTGCATGCGCGCAACAAGTTGGGTGCGCCTACTTCAAAGCGGACTATTGCTCGCTGGATCTGTAGCACGATTCAACTTGCACATTCGGCGGCTGGACTGCCGCATCCTAAATCTGTAAAAGCCCATTCCACGAGGAAGGTGGGCTCTTCTTGGGCGGCTGCCCGAGGGGTCTCGGCTTTACAACTTTGCCGAGCAGCTACTTGGTCGGGGTCAAACACATTTGCTAAATTCTACAAGTTTGATACCCTGGCTGAGGAGGACCTAGAGTTCGCTCATTCGGTGCTGCAGAGTCATCCGCACTCTCCCGCCCGTTTGGGAGCTTTGGTATAATCCCCATGGTCCTTACGGAGTTCTCAGCATCCACTAGGACGTCAGAGAAAATAAGATTTTACTCACCGGTAAATCTATTTCTCGTAGTCCGTAGTGGATGCTGGGCGCCCGTCCCAAGTGCGGATTGTCTGCAATACTTGTATATAGTTATTGTTTAACTAAAGGGTTATTGTTGAGCCATCTGTTGAGAGGCTCAGTTATATTTCATACTGTTAACTGGGTATAGTATCACGAGTTATACGGTGTGATTGGTGTGGCTGGTATGAGTCTTACCCGGGATTCAAAATCCTTTCCTTATTGTGTCAGCTCAGTATCCTAACTGAGGTCTGGAGGAGGGTCATAGAGGGAGGAGCCAGTGCACACCAGGTAGTCCTAAAGCTTTCTTTAGTTGTGCCCAGTCTCCTGCGGAGCCGCTATTCCCCATGGTCCTTACAGAGTTCCCAGCATCCACTACGGACTACGAGAAATAGATTTACCGGTGAGTATAATCTTATTTCTCTAACGTCCTAGTGGATGCTGGGAACTCCGTAAGGACCATGGGGAATAGCGGGCTCCGAAGGAGGCTGGGCACTCTAGAAAGATTTATGACTACCTGTTGTGCACTGGCTCCTCCCACTATGACCCTCCTCCAAGCCTCTGTTAGATTTCGTGCCCGGCCGAGGTTGGATGCACACTAGGGGCTCTCCTGAGCCCTTAGAAAGAAAGTATAGTTTTAGGTTTTTTATTTTCAGTGAGACCTGCTGGCAACAGGCTCACTGCAGCGAGGGACTAAGGGGAGAAGAAGCGAACTCGCCTGCTTGCAGCCGGATTGGGCTTCTTAGGCTACTGGACACCATTAGCTCCAGAGGAATCGACCGCAGGCCCAGTCCTTGGTGTTCGGTCCCGGAGCCGCGCCGCCGTACCCCTTACAGAGCCAGAAGCAAGAAGAGGTCCGGAAAAACGGCGGCAGAAGACATCAGTCTTCACCAAGGTAGCGCACAGCACTGCAGCTGTGCGCCATTGCTCCTCATGCACACTTCACACTCCGGTCACTGAGGGTGCAGGGCGCTTGGGGGGGCGCGCCCTGAGCAGCAATAAAAACACCTTGGCTGGCAAAAATACCACAATATATAGCCCCAGAGGCTATATATGTGGTAAATACCCCTGCCAGAATCCAGAAAAAAGCGGGAGAATAGGCCGCGGAAAAGGGGCGGAGCTATCTCCCTCAGACACACTGGCGCCATTTCTCCTTCACAGATCCGCTGGAAGGAAGCTCCCTGGCTCTCCCCTGCAGTCTACACTACAGAACAGGGTAAAAACAGAGAGGGGGGGCACTAAATTTGGGCGCAATATATATATATATAATATAAAAAGCAGCTATAGGGGACATAACTCAGTTAGTCCCTGCATTATATAGCGCTCTGGTGTGTGCTGGCATACTCTCACTCTGTCCCCCCAAAGGGCTTTTGTGGATCCTGTCCTCATTCGGAGCATTCCTTGTGTGTGTGCGGTGTGTCGGTACGGCTGTGTCGACATGTTTGATGAATATAATGATGTGGAGGCAGAGCAGATGCCTTTAGAAGGGATGTCACCCCCTGCGGGGCAGACACCTGAGTGGATGGGCTTATGGAAAGTAATGAGTGCACGTATAGACTCCTTATATAAGAAAATCGACGACATGCCAAATGTGGGACAGCCAACTTCTCAGCTCGTGCCTGCCCAGGCGTCGCATGGGTCGTCAAAGGCTCTAAAACGCCCGCTACCTCAAGCAGACCCAGATGTCGACACTGATACTGACACCAGTGTCGACGACGATGAGTCAAACCTGATGCCCACTAAGGCCATTCACTGCATGATTGAGGCAATGAAAGAGGTGTTAAACATTTCTGATATAACTACAGGTACCACTAAAAAGGGTATTATGTTTGGAGAGAAAAAACTACCCGTAGTTTCTCTAACGTCCTAGTGGATGCTGGGGACTCCGAAAGGACCATGGGGAATAGCGGCTCCGCAGGAGACTGGGCACAAAGTAAAAGCTTTAGGACTAGCTGGTGTGCACTGGCTCCTCCCCCTATGACCCTCCTCCAAGCCTCAGTTAAGATTTTGTGCCCGAACGAGAAGGGTGCAATCTAGGTGGCTCTCCTGAGCTGCTTAGAGTAAAAGTTTAAATAGGTTTTTTATTTTCAGTGAGACCTGCTGGCAACAGGCTCACTGCATCGAGGGACTAAGGGGAGAAGAAGCGAACTCACCTGCGTGCAGAGTGGATTGGGCTTCTTAGGCTACTGGACATTAGCTCCAGAGGGACGATCACAGGCCCAGCCATGGATGGGAACCGGAGCCGCGCCGCCGGCCCCCTTACAGATGCTGAAGCAAGAAGAGGTCCATAAATCGGCGGCAGAAGACTTTCCTGTCTTCATAAGGTAGCGCACAGCACTGCAGCTGTGCGCCATTGCTCTCAGCACACTTCGGTCACTGAGGGTGCAGGACGCTGGGGGGGGGGGGCGCCCTGGGAAGCAATGAATTTACCTTATTTGGCAAAAAATACATCACATATAGCTCCTGGGCTATATGGATGTATTTAACCCCTGCCAGTTTTCCAGAAAAAAGCGGGAGAAGAGCCCGCCGTGAAGGGGGCGGGGCCTATCTCCTCAGCACACAGCGCCATTTTTCCCACACAGCTCCGCTGGTAGGAAGGCTCCCAGAATCTCCCCTGCATCCTGCAACTACAGAAACAGGGTAAAAAAGAGAGGGGGGCACTTATTTGGCAAAATAACAGATATAAGCAGCTATAAGGGATAGACACTTATTGTAAGGTTGTCCCTATACATATATAGCGCTCTGGTGTGTGCTGGCAAACTCTCCCTCTGTCTCCCCAAGGGGCTAAGTGGGTCCTGTCCTCTATCAGAGCATTCCCTGTGTGTGTGCTGTGTGTCGGTACGTTTGTGTCGACATGTATGAGGAGAAAAATGATGTGGAGACGGAGCAGAGTGTCTGTAACAGTGATGTCACCCCCTAGGGGGTCGACACCTGAGTGGATGTACTGTTGAAAATTACGTGACAGTGTCAGCTCTATATAAAAAAACAGTGGTTGACATGAGACAGCCGGCTACTCAGCTTGTGCCTGTCCAGACGTCTCATAGGCCGTCAGGCAGATACAGACGCCGACACGGATACTGACTCCTGTGTCGACGGTGAAGAGACAACCGTGATTTCCAGTAGGGCCACACGTTACATGATTGAGACAATGGAAAATGTTTTATACATTTCTGATAATACGAGTACCACCAAAAAAAGGGGTATTATGTTCGGTGAGGGAAAAACTACCTGTAGTTTTCCTGAATCTGAGAAATAAAATGAGGTGTGTGATGATGCGTGGGTTTCCCCCCGATAACAATTAATAATTTCTTAAAAAGTATTGGCTGCATACCCTTTCCGCCAGAGGTTAGGATGCATTGGGAAACACCCCCTAGGGGGGATAAGGCGCTCACACGCTTGTAAGAACAAGGGCTCTACCCTCTCATGAGATGGCCGCCCTTAAGGATCCTGCTGATAGAAAGCAGGAGGGTATCCAAAAAAGGTATTTACACACATACTGGTGTTATACTGCGACCAGCTATCGCCTCAGCCTGGAGGTGCAGTGCTGGGTTGGCATGGTCGGATTCCCTGACTGGAAATATTGATATCCTAGATAAGGATAGTATATTATTGCCTATAGAGCATTTAAAAGATGCATTTCTATATATGCATGATGCACAGCGGAATAATTGCCGACTGGCATCAAGTATAAGTGCGTTGTCCAATTCTACCAGTAAAATGGTCAGGTGATGCGGATTCCAAACGGCATTTGGAAGTATTGCCTTTGAAAGGGGACATTTGGGGTCGGCCTTTTAGACCTGGTGGCCACGGCAACAGCTGGGAAATCCACGTTTGTACCCCAGGTCGCCTCTCAAAATAAGACGCCGTATTATCAGGCGCAGTCCTTTGTTGGCAAGCGGACAAAAGGTTCCTCTTTTCTGCTCGTGACAGAGGGAGAGGAAAAAGGCTGCAGAGATCAGCCAGTTCCCAGAGAATCCCTTTCCCGCCTCTGCCAAGCCCTCAGTATGACGCTAGGGCTTTACAAGCTCAGGCACGGTGGGGGCCCGTTCTCAATGAATTTCAGTGCGCAGTGGGCTCACTCGCAAGTAGACCCCTGGATCCTTCAGGTAATATCTCAGGGGTACATATTGGAATTCGAGACGTCTCCCCCTCGCCGTTTCCAAAAGTCGACTTTACCGACGTCTCCCTCTGACAGGGAGGCAGTTTTGGAAGCCATTCACAAGCTGTATTCCCAGCAGGTGATAATCAAGGTACCCCTCCTGCAACAGGGAACGGGGTATTATTCCACACTATTGTGGTACCGAAGCCAGACGGCTCGGTGAGACCGATTCTAAAATCTTTGAACACTTACATACAGAGGTTCAAATTCAAGATTGAGTCACTCAGAGCAGTGATTGCGAACCTGGAAGAAGGGGACTACATGATGTCTCGGGACATCAAGGATGCTTACCTTCATGTCAAAATTTACCCTTCTCACCAAGGGTACCTCAGGTTTATGGTACAGAACTGTCACTATCAGTTCAGACGCTGCCGTAGGGATGGTCCACGGCACCCCGGGTCTTTACCAAGGTAATGGCCGAAATGATGATATTCCTTCGAAGGAAGGGAATTTTAGTTATCCCTTACTTGGACGATTCCCTGATAAGGGTAAGATCCAGGGAACAGTTGAAGGTCGGTGTAGCACTATCTCAGGTAGTGTTGCGGCAGCACGATTGGATTCTCAATATTCCAAAATCGCAGCTGGTTCCGACGACGTGTCTTCTGTTCCTAGGGATGATTCTGGACACAGTCCAGAAAAATTTGTTTCTCCCGGAGGAGAAAGCCAGGGAGTTATCCGAGCTAGTCAGGAACCTCCTCAAACCGAGCCAAGTCTCAGTGCATCAATGCACAAGGGTTCTGGGTAAAATGGTGGCTTCCTACGAAGCAATCCCATTCGGCAGATTCCACGCAAGAACTTTCCAGTGGGACCTGCTGGACAAATGGTCCGGGTCGCATCTTCAGATGCATCAGCGGATAACCCTGTCACCAAGGACAAGGGTGTCCCTCCTGTGGTGGTTGCAGAGTGCTCATCTTCTAGAGGGCCGCAGATTCGGCATTCAGGACTGGGTCCTGGTAACCACGGATGCCAGCCTGCGACCCTGGGGAGCAGTCACACAGGGAAGGAATATCCAGGACTTATGGTCAAGCCTGGAGACATCACTTCACATAAATATCCTGAAGCTAAGGGACATTTACAATGCTCTAAGCTTAGCAAGACCTCTGCTTCAATGACAGCCGGTGTTGATCCAGTCGGACAACATCACGGCAGTCACCCACGTAAACAGACAGGGTGGCACTAGAAGCAGAAGGGCAATGACAGAAGCTGCAAGGATTCTTCGCTGGGCGGAAAATCATGGGATAGCACTGTCAGCAGTATTCATTCCGGGAGTGGACAACTGGGAAGCAGACTTCCTCAGCACGACCTCCACCCGGGAGAGTGGGGACTTCACCCAGAAGTCTTCCACATGATTATAAACCGTTGGGAAAAACTCGACAGGTATTGCGCCAGGTCAAGGGACCCTCAGGCAATAGCTGTAGACGCTCTGGTAACACTGTGGGTGTACCAGTCAGTGTGTGTGTTCCCTCCTCTGCCTCTCATACCCAAGGTACTGAGATTGATAAGATGGAGAGGAGTAAGCACTATATTCGTGGTAACCGGAACTTCAAGAGATGCTCACGGAGGATCCGTGGCCTCTACCTCTAAGAAGGGACCTGCTCCAACAAGGACCCTGTCTGTTCCAAGACTTACCGCGGCTGCGTTTGACGGCATAGCGGTTGAACGCCGGATCCTGAAGGAAAAAAGGCATTCCGGATGAAGTCATCCCTATCCTGATCAAAGCCAGGAAGGATGTAACCGCAAAACATTATCACCGCATTTGGCGAAAATATGTTGCGTGGGGCGAGGCCAGTAAGGCCCGACGGAGGAAATTCAACTGGGTCGATTCCTACATTCCTGCAAACAGGAGTGTCTATGGGCCTGAAATTGGGGTCCATTAAGGTTCAAATTTCGGCCCTGTCAATTTTCTTCCAAAAGGAACTAGCTTCAGTCCCTGAAGTTCAGACGTTTGTAAAAGGGGTACTGCATATACAGCCTCCTTTTGTGCCTCCAGTGGCACTTTGGGATCTCAATGTAGTTTTTTGGGTTCCAAAAGTCTCACATTGGTTTGAACCACTTAAATCTGTGGAGTTAAAATATCTCACATGGAAAGTGGTCATGCTGTTGACCCTGGCCTGGGCCAGGCGCGTGTCAGAATTGGCGGCTTTATCCTGTAAAAGCCCTTATCTGATTTTCCATTCGGACAGGGCGGAATTGAGGACTCGTCCTCAATTTCTCCCTAAGGTGGTTTCAGCATTTCACTTAAACCAACCTATTGTGGTGCCTGCGGCTACTAGGGACTTGGAGGATTCCAAGTTGCTGGACGTAGTCAGGGCCCTGAAAATATATGTTTCCAGGACGGCTGGAGTCAGAAAATCTGACTCGCTGTTTATCCTGTATGCACCCAACAAGCTGGGTGCTCCTGCTTCTAAGCAGACGATTGCTCGTTGGATTTGTAGTACAATTCAGCTTGCACATTCTGTGGCAGGCCTGCCACAGCCAAAATCTGTAAAAGCCCATTCCACACGGAAAGTGGGCTCATCTTGGGCGGCTGCCCGAGGGGTCTCGGCTTTACAACTTTGCCGAGCAGCTACTTGGTCAGGGGCAAACACGTTTGCTGAATTCTACAAATTTGATACCCTGGCTGAGGAGGACCTGGAGTTCTCTCATTCGGTGCTGCAGAGTCATCCGCACTCTCCCGCCCGTTTGGGAGCTTTGGTATAATCCCCATGGTCCTTTCGGAGTCCCCAGCATCCACTAGGACGTTAGAGAAAATAAGAATTTACTTACCGATAATTCTATTTCTCATAGTCCGTAGTGGATGCTGGGCGCCCATCCCAAGTGCGGATTGTCTGCATTACTTGTACATAGTTATTGTTACAAAAATCGGGTTATTGTTGTTGTGAGCCATCTTTTCAGAGGCTCCTTCTGTTATCATGCTGTTAACTGGGTTCAGATCACAAGTTGTACGGTGTGGCTGGTATGAGTCTTACCCGGGATTCAAAATCCTTCCTTATTGTGTACGCTTGTCCGGGCACAGTATCCTAACTGAGGCTTGGAGGAGGGTCATAGGGGGAGGAGCCAGTGCACACCAGCTAGTCCTAAAGCTTTTACTTTGTGCACAGTCTCCTGCGGAGCCGCTATTCCCCATGGTCCTTTCGGAGTCCCCAGCATCCACTACGGACTATGAGAAATAGAATTATCGGTAAGTAAATTCTTATTTTTTCCCCCCATCAGATGAATTAAATGAAGTGTGTGAAGAAGCGTGGGCTTTCCCTGATAAAAAATTGGTAATTCCTATGAAGGTACTAATGGCGTTCCCTTTCCCGCCAGAGGATAGGTCACGTTGGGAAACACCCCCTAGAGTGGATAAAGCGCTCACACGTTTGTCTAAAAAGGTGGCACTACCGTCTCAGGATACGGCCGCCCTCAAGGAACCTGCTGATAGAAAGCAGGAGGCGATCCTGAAGTCTGTATATACACACACAGGCATTATACTTAGGCCAGCTATTGCGTCAGCTTGGATGTGCAGTGCTGCCGCTGCATGGTCAGATAAACTGTCAGAAAATATTGACACATTAGACCGAGACACGATCCTGTTAACCATAGACCATATAAAAGACTCAGTCTTATATATGAGAGATGCACAGAGGGAAATCTGCCGACTGGCATCTAAAGTAAGTGCATTGTCCATTTCTGCTAGGCGAGGCTTATGGACTCGCCAGTGGACAGGAGATGCAGATTCAAAAAAGCACATGGAAGTGTTACCATATAAGGGTGAGGAATTATTTGGGGATGGTCTCTCGGACCTAGTTTCCACAGCAACGTCTGGGAAGTCATCATTTTTACCCCATGTCCCCTCACAGCCTAAGAAGGCGCCGTTTTATCAGGTTCAGTCCTTTCGGACCCAGAAAAACAGGCGTGGAAAAGGCGGGTCTTTTCTGTCCAGAGGTAGGGGAAAAAGGCTGCAACAAACAGCAGGTTCCCAGGAGCAAAAGTCCTCCCCCGCTTCTTCTTCCAAGTCCGCCGCATGACGGTGGGGCTCCACAGGCGGAGCCAGGTACGGTGGGGGGTCGCCTCAAAAATGTCAGCGATCAGTGGGTTCGCTCACAGGTGGATCCCTGGATTCTGCAAATAGTATCTCAGGGGTACAAGCTGGAATTCGAGGCGTCCCCACCCCACCGGTTCCTAAAATCTGCCTTGCCGATTGCTCCCTCAGACAGGGAGGCGGTGCTAGCGGCAATTCACAAGCTGTATTCCCAGCAGGTGATAATCAAGGTACCCCTACTTCAACAAGGCCGGGGTTATTATTCCACACTATTTGTGGTACCGAAACCGGACGGTTCGGTGAGACCCATTCTAAATTTGAAATCCTTGAACACATACATAAAGAAATTCAAGTTCAAGATGGAATCGCTCAGGGCGGTTATTGCAAGCCTGGCCGAGGGGGATTACATGGTATCCCTGGACATCAAGGATGCTTACTTGCATGTCCCCATTTACCATCCTCACCAGGAGTACCTCAGATTTGTGGTACAGGATTGCCATTACCAATTCCAGACGCTGCCGTTTGGACTGTCCACGGCACCGAGGGTATTTACCAAGGTTATGGCGGAAATGATGATACTCCTTCGAAGAAAGGGAGTTTTAATTATCCCGTACTTGGACGATCTCCTAATAAAAGCGAGGTCCAAGGAACAGTTGTTGGTGGGAGTAGCACTATCTCAGGAAGTGCTGCACCAGCACGGCTGGATTCTGAATATCCCAAAGTCACAGCTGGTTCCGACGACACGGCTACTGTTCCTGGGTATGATTCTGGATACAGTCCAGAGAAAAGTGTTTCTCCCGGAGGAGAAAGCCAGGGAGTTGTCATCTCTAGTCAGAGACCTCCTGAAACCAAAACAGGTATCAGTGCATCGCTGCACGCGGGTCCTGTGAAAGATGGTGGCTTCTTACGAAGCAATTCCCTTCGGCAGGTTCCATGCCAGAATCTTTCAGTGGGACCTGTTGGACCAGTGGTCTGGATCGCATCTTCAGATGCATCGCTTAATAACCCTGTCTCCAAGAACCAGGGTGTCTCTACTGTGGTGGCTGCAGAGTGCCCATCTTCTAGAGGGCCGCAGGTTCAGCATACAGGACTGGGTCCTGGTGACCACGGATGCCAGCCTTCGAGGCTGGGGGGCAGTCACACAGGGAAGAAACTTCCAAGGACTATGGTCGAGTCAGGAGACTTCCCTTCACATAAATATTCTGGAACTAAGGGCCATCTACAATGCCCTAAGTCAAGCAAAATCCCTGCTCCTACACCAGCCGGTGCTGATCCAGTCAGACAACATCACGGCAGTCGCCCATGTAAATCGACAGGGCGGCACAAGAAGCAGGATGGCGATGGCAGAAGCCACAAGAATTCTCAGACGGGCGGAGAATCATGTACTAGCACTGTCAGCAGTGTTCATTCCGGGAGTGGACAACTGGGAAGCAGACTTCCTCAGCAGACACGACCTCCACCCGGGAGAGTGGGGACTTCATCCAGATGCTGGTAAACCGTTGGGAAAAACCACAGGTGGACATGATGGCGTCCCGCCTCAACAAAAAGTTAAAAAGATATTGCGCCAGGTCAAGGGACCCTCAGGCGATAGCTGTGGACGCTCTAGTGACACCGTGGGTGTACCAGTCGGTTTATGTGTTCCCTCCTCTTCCTCTCATACCAAAGGTATTGAGAATAATAAGAAAGCGAGGAGTAAACACAATTCTCGTGGTTCCGGATTGGCCAAGGCGAGCGTGGTACCCGGAACTTCAAGAGATGCTCTCAGAGGACCCGTGGCCTCTACCGCTCAGACAGGACCTGCTACAGCAGGGGCCCTGTCTGTTCCAAGAATTACCGCGGCTGCGTTTGACGGCATGGCGGTTGAACACCGGATCCTGAAGGAAAAGGGTATTCCGGAAGAAGTCATTCCTACGCTTATTAAGGCCAGGAAAGATGTTACGGCAACGCATTATCACCGTATATGGCGAAAATATGTTGCATGGTGCGAGGCCAATAAGGCCCCAACAGAGGAATTTCAACTAGGTCAATTTCTGCATTTCCTGCAAGCAGGAGTGGATATGGGCCTAAAACTAGGCTCCATTAAAGTACAGATCTCGGCTCTGTCGATTTTCTTTCAAAAAGAACTAGCTTCAGTCCCTGAAGTTCAGACTTTTGTAAAAGGAGTGCTGCATATTCAGCCCCCGTTTGTGCCTCCAGTGGCACCTTGGGATCTCAACGTGATGTTGAGTTTCTTAAAATCACATTGGTTTGAGCCACTTAAAACCGTGGATCTGAAATATCTCACGTGGAAAGTGGTCATGTTATTAGCCTTGGCTTCAGCCAGGCGAGTGTCAGAATTGGCGGCTTTATCATGTAAAAGCCCTTATCTGATTTTCCATATGGATAGGGCAGAGTTGAGGACTCGTCCCCAATTTCTCCCTAAGGTGGTGTCAGCGTTTCACCTGAACCAGCCTATTGTGGTGCCGGCGGCTACTAGTGAATTGGAGGACTCCAAGTTGCTAGACGTTGTCAGGGCCCTGAAAATATATGTTTCCAGGACGGCTGGAGTCAGAAAATCTGACTCGCTGTTTATCCTGTATGCACCCAACAAGCTGGGTGCTCCTGCTTCTAAGCAGTCTATTGCTAGCTGGATTTGTAGTACAATTCAGCTTGCACATTCTGTGGCAGGCATACCACAGCCAAAATCTGTAAAGGCCCATTCCACAAGGAAGGTGGGCTCATCTTGGGCGGCTGCCCGAGGGGTCTCGGCTTTACAACTTTGCCGAGCAGCTACTTGGTCAGGGGCAAATACGTTTGCAAAATTCTACAAATTTGATACCCTGGCTGAGGAGGACCTGGAGTTCTCTCATTCGGTGCTACAGAGTCATCCGCACTCTCCCGCCCGTTTGGGAGCTTTGGTATAATCCCCATGGTCCTTACGGAGTTCCCAGCATCCACTAGGACGTTAGAGAAAATAAGAATTTACTCACCGGTAATTCTATTTCTCGTAGTCCGTAGTGGATGCTGGGCGCCCATCCCAAGTGCGGATTGTCTGCAATACTTGTAAATAGTTATTGTTAACTAAAGGGTTATTGTTGAGCCATCTGTTGAGAGGCTCAGTTGTTTTCATACTGTCAAACTGGATATAGTATCACGAGTTGTACGGTGTGATTGGTGTGGCTGGTAAGAGTCTTACCCGGGATTCTAAATCCTTCCTTATTATGTCTGCTCGTCCGGGCACGGTGTCCTAACTGAGGCTTGGAGGAGGGTCATAGTGGGAGGAGCCAGTGCACACCAGGTAGTCATAAATCTTTCTAGAGTGCCCAGCCTCCTTCGGAGCCCGCTATTCCCCATGGTCCTTACGGAGTTCCCAGCATCCACTACGGACTACGAGAAATAGAATTACCGGTGAGTAAATTCTTATTTTTTATTTCTGATTTTTTATTTTTTCACTTTACCACATTCCTTTCCCCCTTCCAAAAGGCGAGGGTCCGGGATAGTGGAAGCTGCTACAAGCAGCTGTGGCGTGTCGGTCCTCACTAAAAGAGCACCCTCACAGCCAGAGCAGACATCCTGCAGAAAAGGCTGGCCGGTGCTTACAGAGAAGCCCCGTCGTAGCCTCACCACAGGAGTCCAGGTATGTTGGTGGACGGGGCGGTCCGCTCACGCTGCCGCCCCGCTGTGTGGGGACACTGTTTCTGAGATGTAAGCCACACCTCCCGCCGCCGCTCAGAGCTGCATAGTAAGCCGCCCGCCGCCGCTGCTCAGAGCCGCATAGAGGGAGCGTGCTCCTCGGCTCCCGCTGTCTGTTCTCCGGCGCCGCTGGCCGTCCAGCTACCCGGCTCCCGCTGGCCGTTCCCCGGCTCCCGCTCCCCGGTCCTTTTACATGTTCCTGGTGTTTCAGTACACGGAGCATACGGGGGGGGGGGGGGGGGAGCTCACAGTACATGTATATAGCAGCAGGAGCACGCAGCTGCACAGAGGGGGGGGGGAGCAGTAGCAGCAGTATGCTAGGCTGCATAGATGATATAGAAAGCATAGGCTATTAGGCTTTTGTTACTCTATCCCAGGTTATATTTCTCTAACGTCCTAAGTGGATGCTGGGGACTCCGTAAGGACCATGGGGAATAGCGGCTCCGCAGGAGACTGGGCACATCTAAAGAAAGCTTTAGGACTAACTGGTGTGCACTGGCTCCTCCCCCTATGACCCTCCTCCAAGCCTCAGTTCGATTTCTGTGCCCGACGAGAAGGGTGCACACTAGGGGCTCTCCTGAGCTTTTAGTGAAAGTTTTAGTTTAGGTTTGTTATTTTCAGTGAGACCTGCTGGCAACAGGCTCACTGCATCGAGGGACTAAGGGGAGAAGAAGCGAACTCACCTGAGTGCAGAGTGGATTGGGCTTCTTGGCTACTGGACATTAGCTCCAGAGGGACGATCACAGGCCCAGCTTGGATGGGTCCCGGAGCCGCGCCGCCGGCCCCCTTACAGAGCCAGAAGAGCGAAGAGGTCCGGAAAAATCGGCGGCAGAAGACGTTCCTGTCTTCAATAAGGTAGCGCACAGCACCGCAGCTGTGCGCCATAGCTCTCAGCACACTTCATACTCCGGTCACTGAGGGTGCAGGGTGCTGGGGGGGGGGGCCCTGAGACGCAATAAAACAGGATAAAAATACCTTACATGGCAAAAAATGCATCACATATAGCTCCTGGGCTATATGGATGCATTTAACCCCTGCCAGAATATACAGAAAAACTGGTGATAAGGCCGCCGAAAAGGGGGCGGAGCCTATCTCCTCAGCACACTGGCGCCATTTTCCCTCACAGCTCAGTTGGAGGGAAGCTCCCGGTCTCTTCCCTGCAGTCACTACACTACAGAAAGGGTTAAAAAAAGAGAGGGGGGCACTAATTAGGCGCAGTATTAAAACATACAGCAGCTATAAGGGGAAAAACACTTATATAAGGTTATCCCTGTATATATATATATATATAGCGCTCTGGTGTGTGCTGGTATACTCTCCCTCTGTCTCCCCAAAGAGCTAGTGGGGTCCTGTCCTCTATCAGAGCATTCCCTGTGTGTGTGCTGTGTGTCGGTACGTTTGTGTCGACATGTATGAGGAGAAAAATGATGTGGAGACGGAGCAGAGTGTCTGTAACAGTGATGTCACCACCTAGGGGGTCGACACCTGAGTGGATGTACTGTTGAAAATTACGTGACAGTGTCAGCTCTGTATAAAAAAACAGTGGTTGACATGAGACAGCCGGCTACTCAGCTTGTGCCTGTCCAGACGTCTCATAGGCCGTCAGGGGCTCTAAAGCGCCCGTTACCTCAGATGGCAGATACAGACGCCGACACGGATACTGACTCCAGTGTTGACGGTGAAGAGACAACCGTGATTTCCAGTAGGGCCACACGTTACATGATTGAGACAATGGAAAATGTTTTATACATTTCTGATAATACGAGTACCACCAAAAAGGGGTATTATGTTCGGTGAGGGAAAAACTACCTGTAGTTTTCCTGAATCTGAGAAATAAAATGAGGTGTGTGATGATGCGTGGGTTTCCCCCCGATAACAATTGATAATTTCTTAAAAAGTATTGGCTGTATACCCTTTCCCGCAGAGGTTAGGGTGCGTTGGGAAACACCCCCTAGGGGGGATAAGGCGCTCACACGCTTGTAAGAACAAGGGCTCTACCCTCTCATGAGATGGCCGCCCTTAAGGATCCTGCTGATAGAAAGCAGGAGGGTATCCAAAAATGTATTCACACACATACTGGTGTTATACTGCGACCAGCAATCGCCTCAGCCTGGAAGTGCAGTGCTGGGTTGGCATGGTCGGATTCCCTGACTGGAAATATTGATATCCTAGATAAGGATAGTATATTATTGCCTATAGAGCATTTAAAAGATGCATTTCTATATATGCATGATGCACAGCGGAATATTTGCCGACTGGCATAAAGTATAAGTGCGTTGTCCAATTCTACCAGTAAAATGGTCAGGTGATGCGGATTCCAAACGGCATTTGGAAGTATTGCCTTTGAAAGGGGACATTTGGGGTCGGTCTTTAGACCTGGTGGCCACGGCAACAACTGGGAAATCCACGTTTGTACCCCAGGTCGCCTCTCAAAATAAGACGCCGTATTATCAGGCGCAGTCCTTTGTTGGCAAGCGGACAAAAGGTTCCTCTTTTCTGCTCGTGACAGAGGGAGAGAAAAAAGGCTGAAGAGATTACCCAGTTCCCAGGAACAGAAACCCTTTCCCGCCTCTGCAAAGCCCTCAGTATGACGCTAGGGCCTTACAAGCTCAGGCACGGTGGGGGCCCGTTCTCAATGAATTTCAGTGCGCAGTGGGCTCACTCGCAAGTAGACCCCTGGATCCTTCAGGTAATATCTCAAGGGTACATATTGAAATTCGAGACGTCTCCCCCTCGCCGTTTCCAAAAGTCAATTTACCGACGTCTCCCTCTGACAGGGAGGCAGTTTTGGAAGCCATTCACAAGCTGTATTCCCAGCAGGTGATAATCAAGGTACCCCTCCTGCAACAGGGAACGGGGTATTATTCCACACTATTGTGGTACCGAAGCCAGACGGCTCGGTGAGACCGATTCTAAAATCTTTGAACACTTACATACAGAGGTTCAAATTCAAGATTGAGTCACTCAGAGCAGTGATTGCGAACCTGGAAGAAGGGGACTACATGATGTCTCGGGACATCAAGGATGCTTACCTTCATGTCAAAATTTACCCTTCTCACCAAGGGTACCTCAGGTTATGGTACAGAACTGTCACTATCAGTTCAGACGCTGCCGTAGGGATGGTCCACGGCACCCCGGGTCTTTACCAAGGTAATGGCCGAAATGATATCCCTTCGAAGGAAGGGAATTTTAGTTATCCCTTACTTGGACGATTCCCTGATAAGGGTAAGATCCAGGGAACAGTTGGAAGTCGGTGTAGCACTATCTCAGGTAGTGTTGCGGCAGCACGATTGGATTCTCAATATTCCAAAATCGCAGCTGGTTCCGACGACTTGTCTTCTGTTTCCTAGGGATGTTCCTGGACACAGTCCAGAAAAAAGGTTTCTCCCGGAAGAGAAAGCCAGGGAGTTATCCGAGCTAGCAGGAACCTCCTAAAACCGAACCAAGTCTCAGTGCATCAATGCACAAGGGTTCTGGGTAAAAATGGTGGCTTCCTACGAAGCAATCCCATTCGTTAGATTCCACGCAAGAAATTTCCAGTGGAACCTACTGGACAAATGGTCCGGGTCGCATTTTCAGATGCATCAGTGGATAACCCTGTCACCAAGGACAAGGGTATCCATCCTGTGGTGGTTGCAGAGTGCTCATCTTCTAGAGGGCCGCAGATTCGGCATTCAGGACTGGGTCCTGGTGACCACGGATGCCAGCCTGCGAGGCTGGGGAGCAGTCACACAGGGAAGGAATATCCAGGGCTTAGGGTCAAGCCTGGATACATCACTTCACATAAATATCCTGAAGCTAAGGGCCATTTACAATGCTCTAAGCTTAGCAAGACCTCTGCTTCAAGGTCAGCCGGTGTTGATCCAGTCGGACAACATCATGGCAGTCACCCACGTAAACATACAGGGTGGCACAAGAAGCAGGAGGGCAATGGCAGAAGCTGCAGGGATTCTTCGCTGGGCGGAAAATCATGTGATAGCACTGTCAACAGTATTCATTCCGTGAGTGGACAACTGGGAAGCAGACTTCCTCAGCACGACCTCCACCCGGGAGAGTGGGGACTTCACCCAGAAGTCGTCCACATGATTAAAAAAACTTGACAGGTATTGCGCCAGGTCAAGAGACCCTCAGGCAATAGTTGTAGACGCTCTGGTAACACCGTGGGTGTACCAGTCAGTGTATGTGTTCCCTCCTCTGCCTCTCATACCCAAGGTACTGAGATTGATAAGATGGAGAGGAGAAAGCACTATATTCGTGGCTCCGGATTGGCCAAGAAGGACTTGGTAACCGGAACTTCAAGAGATGCTCACGGAGGATCCGTGGCCTCTACCTCTAAGAAGGGACCTGCTCCAGCAAGGACCCTGTCTGTTCCAAGACTTACCGCGGCTGCGTTTGACGGCATGCCGGTTGAACACCGGATCCTGAAGGAAAAAAGGCATTCCGGATGAAGTCATCCATATCCTGATCTAAAGCCAGGAAGGATGTAACCGCAAAAACATTATCACCGCAATTGGCGAAAAAATGTTGCGTAGTGCGAGGCCAGTAAGGCCCGACGTAGGAAATTCAACTGGGTTGATTCCTACATTTCCTGCAAACAGGAGTGTCTATGGGCCTGAAATTGGGGTCCATTAAGGTTCAGATTTCGGCCCTGTCAATTTTCTTCCAAAAAAGAACTAGCTTCAGTCCCTGAAGTTTAGACGTTTGTAAAAGGGGTACTGCATATACAGCCTCCTTTTGTGCCTCCAGTGGCAATTTGGGATCTCAATGTAGTTTGGGTTCCAAAAGTCACATTGGTTTGAACCACTTAAATCTGTGGAGTTAAAATATCTCACATGGAAAGTGGTCATGCTGTTGACCCTGGCCTGGGCCAGGCGCGTGTCAGAATTGGCGGCTTTATCCTGTAAAAACCCTTATCTGATTTTCCATTCGGACAGGGCGGAATTGAGGACTCGTCCTCAGTTTCTCCCTAAGGTGGTTCCAGCGTTTTCACCTGAACCAACCTATTGTGGTGCCTGCGGCTACTAGGGACTTGGAGGAATCCAAGTTGCTGGATGTTGTCAGGGTCCTGAAAATATGTTTCCAGGACGGCTGGAGTCAGGAAATCTGACTCGCTGTTTATCCTGTATGCACCCAACAAGCTGGGTGCTCCTGCTTCTAAGCAGACTATTGCTCGTTGGATTTGTAGTACAATTCAGCTTGCACATTCTGTGGCAGGCCTGCCACAGCTAAAATCTGTAAAAGCCCGTTCCACAAGGAAAGTGGGCTCATCTTGGGCGGCTGCCCGAGGGGTCTCGGCTTTACAACTTTGCCGAGCAGCTACTTGGTCAGGGGCAAACACGTTTGCTAAATTCTACAAATTTGATACCCTGGCTGAGGAGGACCTGGAGTTCTCTCATTCGGTGCTGCAGAGTCATCCGCACTCTCCCGCCCGTTTGGGAGCTTTGGTATAATCCCCATGGTCCTTACGGAGTCCCCAGCATCCACTTAGGACGTTAGAGAAAATAAGAATTTACTTACCGATAATTCTATTTCTCATAGTCCGTAGTGGATGCTGGGCGCCCATCCCAAGTGCGGATTGTCTGCAATACTTGTACATAGTTATTGTTACAAAAATCGGGTTATTATTGTTGGGAGCCATCTTTTCAGAGGCTCCTCTGTTATCATACTGTTAACTGGGTTCAGATCACAAGTTATACGGTGTGATTGGTGTGGCTGGTATGAGTCTTACCCGGGATTCAAAATCCTTCCTTATTGTGTACGCTCGTCCGGGCACAGTATCCTAACTGAGGCTTGGAGGAGGGTCATAGGGGGAGGAGCCAGTGCACACCAGTTAGTCCTAAAGCTTTCTTTAGATGTGCCCAGTCTCCTGCGGAGCCGCTATTCCCCATGGTCCTTACGGAGTCCCCAGCATCCACTACGGACTATGAGAAATAGAATTATCGGTAAGTAAATTCTTATTATCTGTTTCACATGATTATAACCTGTACTGTGATTAGACTATAAGCATGGCATGGGGGCCATTTTAACCATGCTTCCTGTCTTACTGTTGTGATTCCAGAACGTTCGTGTCCTACATCTCTACTCCACCGGAGGCGCAGGGGTGTTAGTGGGAATTTGGGATCACATTTCATAGTACTGGCCACGTGTACTGCACTTGACCAGATAGATATAGATATATATATATATATATATATATATATATATATATATATATATATATATATATATATATATATATATATATTACACACACCTTTGTACTATTTTACTGAGTCGTGCAAGTGGTCTGTCTTTGTATATTGTATTGTCTGTCTGCATAATGAGTAAGGCACCAGCAAAAACTAAAAAGCAGTTTCACTGCAAGGTCTGTAACAGTGTGTTACCGGATGGATCTACCACATGTGTACAGTATGTTTTGTGAATTCAGTTACGAATACAATTTCTGCTCCGGTTTTAAAGCCGGTTTCATCCCCGGACCCTCCATGGGAAATGCTAGCCAATGTACTGGCTGGGTTTCAATCAGAATTGACCGCCGCTCGACAAGAGCGGGAAGAGGCAAGATCTGAGTCTAGGGTGAGACCGCCAGAACTACCGGAGGCGTCTCAGCCTTGCCAAAAGTCCAAATTCATTTTGGGTAGACGGGATAAATTTCATATGTCTTATGATTTACCAGTTTCTGCTATGTTGCATTCTGACGATTCCATGCCAGACCTCACTGCACAAGATGAGGGTGAGGAGGGCGAAGTGGAGTCAGATAGTGTTGATTTTAACAGTCCAGGCATTGATAATCTCATCAGAGCAGTGCGTCAGTCTCTGAAGTTTACAGAAACTGAGGAGCCTCTGACAAATGATGAAGTCGTATTTACTAAACGACAGAGATCTCCAATGTGTTTTCCTGTTTCGGAATCTCTTAATAAGATGTTAGTAGAAACACGAAAGAATCCAGATAAACGGTTTTCTATACCTCGCAGATTTTAGTCTAGTTACCCATTTCCAGACTCTGTGACATGTACATGGGAGAATCCACTAATGGTTGATTCGTCTGTGTCAAAACTTACCAAGAAATTAACCATACCAGTGCCAACTGCTACTACGCTTAAAGACCCTTCAGACCGCAAAATAGAAACTATGCTAAAGTCCATGTATATAGCAGCAGGAGTGCTGTTGAGACCTGGGTTGGTTGGCATTTGGGTCACTAAGGCGCTCATAGTATGGATAACAGAACTCAAGTCTGCCCTACATGACGATCACCTTATACTTCTTGCTGATCAAATCTGTGAGGCTGCGGAGTATCTATGTACAGCTTCTACTGACGTCTGTCAGCTCACTTCTCGCATTTCATCGTCACTGGTTACAGTACGACGAGCACTCTGGCTGCGTTCTTGGCAAGTGGAGGCAGAGGTCAAAAGAGGTATAGAGGCGTTACCTTACGGGGGCGAGAAATTGTTTGGTCCTGAATTGGACAAATGGATTTCTGAGGCCAAGGGAGGAAAGTCTGTTTTCTTACCATTGCCTCCAACGGTACCAAGACGGAGATACTCTGGACCTGCGTTCAAATCCTTTAGACCTCAGCCCTTTCGCGGGCATGGCAGAGGAACAGCCACGCCTGGTAGACGAGGTCGAGGACGTGGTTTCCAACAAACCAACACCAGTCGTCAGGACACCTAGGTCACCGACAAGCCAGTGGCATGACGGGCTCCCAGCCCATCTCGGATCTCCAATTGTGGGAGCACGCCTTCAGACGTTCCATTTGGCGTGGTTCAAGACATCCACAGATGGGTGGATCCGCAATGTAGTGTTAAAAGGTTACAAAATAGAGTTCGACTGTCTTCCGCCACTGCGGTTTTTCAAGACAGGACTACCTCTCTCGGACGACAAGAGGGCGGTTCTGCAAATTGCCATTCAGTCCCTACTGGATTCGGCAGTTTTGATTCAGGTCCCGGTACAACAACAGGGTTATTATTCCAGTCTGTTTGTGGTACCGAAGCCGGATGGCTCCGTCAGACCCATATTGAACTTAAAGGGTCTCAATCAGTACGTCACTTACTACAGATTCAAGATGGAATCTCTGCGGTCAGTAATTGCAGGTTTAGAGCCACAGGAATTCATGATTGCGCTAGATCTCAAGGATGCGTACTTACACATTCCGATTTGGCCACCTCATCAGAGGTTCTTGCGTTTTGCAATACGCCAGAACCATTACCAGTTTCAGGCTCTACCGTTTGGCCTCTCGTCAGCGCCTCGGGTATTCACCAAAGTGATGTCTGTGATAATAGCTCATCTCAGATCCCTGGGAGTGACAATAGTTCCATACTTAGACGATCTGCTCATCAAAGCTCCGTCTCAACAGATGCTCCTCCAACATGCGTTGCTAACGTACAATGTACTGGTTCACCATGGTTGGGTTGTCAACTTCAAGAAATCACATCTAATTCCGTCTCAACGACTTCAATTCCTAGGTATGATTCTCGATACGGTAAATCAAAGAATTAACCTACCAGAACAGAAAGTACAGATGATTCGTCATCTGGTACAATTAGTGCTCAAGCCACGCACAGTCTCGGTACATTTGTGCATTCGCCTCTTAGGCACAATGGTGGCGGCTTTCGAAGCGCTTCAGTTCAGAAGATTTCACTCACGTCCATTTCAACTGGATGTGCTCGCACAGTGGTCGGGCTCGCATCTGCAGATTCACCACAGGGTGAGGTTGTCGCCACGGGCAAGGGTATCTCTACTCTGGTGGCTCAAAGTACACAATCTAACCGCAGGGAAACGGTTCGGCGCCTGGAATTGGATAATTCTAACGACGGACGCGAGTCTCAGAGGTTGGGGAGCTGTAGTTCAAAATTGTCAGCTCCAGGGTCTCTGGGCGGATCACGAAAGATTGCGGTCTATAAATGTCCTGCAACTCCGGGCAATTTACAATGCGCTACGACAAGCAGTACACATGCTTCGGTCTCAGACTGTCCAGGTGCAGTCAGACAACGCGACGGCAGTCGCGTACATCAACAAACAAGGAGGAACGAGAAGCCGCATGGCAATGCGGGAAGTAGCTCGAATCCTCAATTTGGCCGAACATCACCAAGTGATATTGTCGGCATTGCTCATTCCGGGAGTGGACAACTGGGAGGCGGATTATCTCAGCCGTCGGGAATTTCATCCAGGAGAATGGGCATTAAATCCAGAAGTGTTTCACATGTTGGTCCAAAGGTGGGGTTACCCTCAAGTGGACCTGATGGCATCTCGCCACAATCACCAAACGCCCCAGTATGTGTCCAGAACGAGAGATCCAAAGGCAGTGGCGGTGGATGCTCTCACAATCGCGTGGCCGTACATCCTCATGTATCCGTTTCCACCGTTTCCGCTGCTCCCTCTGTTGCTAAAACGGATCAAAAGAGAGGCTGTCAGTCATACTAGTGGCGCCTCATTGGCCTCGGAGAGCTTGGTTCTCGGATCTATCTGCTACTCGCAGACTATCCTTGGCCGCTCCCACTACGTCCGGACCTGTTACAGCAGGGTCTGTTCCTTTACCCTGAATTTAGCGCTGCTGCGTTTGACGAGGTGGCTGTTGAGACCGCCCTCTTAAGAAGAGAGGGCATTCCAGAATCGGTTATACCAACCATGTTGGGAAGCTGGTTATGGCAGCTCATTATTACAGAATTTGGCGTGCCTATATAGGTTGGTGTGAAGCTCGGAAGTTTCCAACATCATCTTTCAAGTTATCCCGTCTTTTGTTATTTCTACAGACGGGGTTAGATGGAGGACTGCATTTATCTACACTAAAGGTGCAGGTATCTGGCTCTATTGCCGTCTGTACACACTTTTCTGCAAGGTGTCCTCCGAGTACAGCCTCCATTCATTCCACCTATAGCGCCATGGTTTTAGATTTCTTACAGTCTTCATATTTTGAGCCCTTACAACAAGTGGATATTAAGTTTCTCACTTGGAAAACAATTTTTCTCCTAGCCTTAGCTTCGGCAAGGCGTGTTTCAGATTTGGGTGCCTTGTCATACAAGCCACTGTATTTGGTGTTTCATGATGACAGAGCGGAACTTCGGACGAATCCCTCTTTCTTACCAATGGTAGTGTCATCTTTTCACATCAATCAACCAATAGTAGTTCCTGTGTTAACAGGACATTCTGGAACTCTGGATGTGGTACGCGCATTACGCGTTTATGTATCCCTAACGTCTACAGTTCGTAAGAAGGATACGTTGTTTGTTCTCTATGATGCTGCCAAGATGGGTTGGCCAGCTTCTAAGCAACCTTATCCAGATGGATAAAACTGACCATACGTCAGGCTTACCTTCATGCTAGGTTACAGCCGCCTACATCAGTAACAGCTCATTCCACACGTTCTGTGTGAACTTCATGGGCAGCTGGTCGTGGTGCTTCTACGACGCAGCTTTGCCGTGCGGCTACATGGTCTTCAGTGCACACGTTTGTGCGCTTTTATAAGTTTGATACGTTTGCGGCATCAGCATCTAGCTTTGGCCGCCTAGTGTTGCAGGTGCCAAACAGCTCTCCCACCCACTGGGGAAGCTTTGGTACGTCCCAAGAGTACTCCAGTGACCCCTAGTGGATGAAAAAGAAAATAGGATTTTGGTACTTACCAGGTAAATCCTTTTCTTTGAATCCATAGGGGGCACTGGACGCCCACCCAGAGCAGTTTTACCTGGTTTGTGGTAAGTTCAGGGGATCTTATGGTAACACACTCTCACCGACTGGTTCAAATGATCAAGTTCTGTCGGTTATGGTGTCGACTGTTTAGTTGTCAGTAACGTTATGTGTCAACTTTGTTGTTGTCCGTTATGTTATATGTAATTCTCCATTGTCAACCTCTATAGCTCCTGTTCGGCTCAGTAAAAAAACACTGAGGTACTCTGGGATATGGAGGGGTGGATTGTTATAAATTTAAATATTCAGTGCCCTGTTCCTGCGGAAGCCGTCCATATCCCAAGAGTACTCCAGTGCCCCCTATGGATTCAAAGAAAAGGATTTACCTGTTAAGTACCAAAATCCTATTTTCTCCAGGCTGTCCAAACAGGTGATGTTGCCAGTCCCGGGATATACCACGTTGAAGGACCCGGCAGATCGCAAGGCGGATACTACGCAAAAATCCATTTACACGGCTTCTGGGGCTATATTACAGCCTACTATAGCCTGTGCTTTTATTGCAAAAGCTATTGCCAGGTGGTCAATCACTCTGCAGGAGGAGTCGACTTTGCTGGATAAAGGTGACGTTGATGTATTTTTACGCCATATTCAGGATACTGCAGGGTTCCTGGTAGATTCCATGAAGGACCGGGGTTCCGTGGCTGCAGGGATCTACTCCATGTCCGTCTCGGCTCGCAGGGGTCTCTGGCTGCAGGGATCTACTCCATGTCCGTCTCGGCTCGCAGGGGTCTCTGGCTGCGCCAATGGTCTGCGGACGTGGAATCCAGGAAGAGCGTGGGGAGGCCTACCCTATACAGGTCAGGCTCTCTTTGGGGAGGCGCTGGATGCGTGGATTGCCACGGCTACCGCGGGTAAGTCTCCTTTTCTCTCCTCAGCTGCACCAGCTACGAAGAAGCCTTTTACACCAGCCCCGTCACAGTCCTTTCGGCCCGCGAGGCATATAAAGAACAAGCCTTCGAACACCACCTTCAGAGGTGGTTGTGCCAAAGGAAAGAAACCTGCTCCCGCAGGTTCCCAAACCCAGAAGCCCGCTTCTGATACCCCTAAGTCCTCTGCATGACGGTGGACAGCTAGGCCTGGAGGAGGGTCAGTTGGGGGTAAGTCTTCGGCAGTTCAGCCACATCTGGGTGTCGTCTGGGCTGGACCCCTGGGTACTGGATAGAGTGTCCGGGTGTACAGACTGGAGTTTCAAGTTCCTCAAGTCAGGCTTGCCAGCTCTGCTGGCAGACAGAAAAATTCTTCTGGAGGCCATCAGAAAATTGGTGGTGTCAGAGGTCATTGTTCCAGTTCCACCTCAGCAGTGGAACAAGGGTTATTATTCCAACCTTTTTGTAGTACCAAAACCGGATGGTTCGGTACGGCCGATTCTAAACTTAAAGTTTTTGAACCCTTATCTCAGGGAGTTCAAATTCAAGATGGAATCTCTGAGAGCTGTCGTCTCAGGACTGATGGATGGGGAGTTCCTGGTGTCTAGACATCAAGGATGCTTACCTCCACATTCCCATTTGGTCGCCGCATCAGGTATATCTCAGGTTTGCACTGTTGAACGATCACTATTAGTTCCAGGCGCTGCCGTTTGGCCTCTCCACAGCACCAAGGATCTTCACCAAGGTGATGGCGGAGATGATGGTTCTCCGCAAACAGCTGGTGAATATAATTCCATATCTGGACGATCTCCTGATCAAGGCGTCGTCCAGGGAGTGGTTGTTGCAATCCATCGCGCTCACAACACAGCTGCTCAGGAAGCACGGCTGGATCCTGAACCTTCCGAAGTCTCATCTGGAGCCGACAAGGAGGCCGTCTTTCTTGGGAATGATTCTCGACACGGAAGTGCCAAGGGTATTTCTCCCGGTGGATAAAGCATTGGTGATTCAAACAATGGTCCGGGATGTCTTAAAGCCTACCCGGGTATCTGTTCATCAATGCCTATGCCTTCTGGGGAAGATGGTTGCCGCCTACGAGGCTCTGCAGTACGGCAGGTTTCATGCTCGACCTTTTCAGCTGGACCTCTTGGACCAGTGGTCGGGCTCTCGCCTACACATGCACAAGAGGATACGCCTGTCTCTGAAAGCCAGGATTTCACTCCCCTGGTGGCTACAACTTCCGCACCTTCTGGAAGGCCGAAGGTTTGGAATTCAGGACTGGATCCTTTTAACCACAGATGCAAGTTTAAGAGGTTGGGGAGCAGTCGCTCTGGGGGAAACCTTTTCAGGGAAGGTGGTCGGATCAAGAATTCCTTCTCCCAATAAACATCCTGGAGCTTAGGGCCGTGTATGACGCCCTTCTGCAAGCAGCACACCTTCTACATGATCGGGCTGTTCAGGTGCAGTCGGACAACGTGACCACATTGGCCTACATAAACCGGCAAGGCAGAACGAAGAGTAGGGCTGCCATGTCAGAGATGTCCAAAATCCTCCTCTGGGCAGAAAGGCACGCGGTGGCGATGTCCGCCGGGTGTAGACAACTGGGAAGCAGACTTCCTCAGCAGTCACGATCCCCATCCAGGAGAGTGGGGCCTCCATCCGGAGGTATTCGAGGAGGTAACCGGTTGGTGGGGGGTTCTTCACATAGACATGATGGCCTCCCTCCTCAACAAGAAGCTGCGTAGGTACTGTTCCAGGTCAAGAGACCCACTGGCAGTGGCGGTGGACGCACTGGTAACACCGTGGGTGTTCCCGTCAGTGTATGTGTTCCCTCCACTTCCTCTGATACCAAAGGTTCTTCAACTTGTAAGAAGACCAAAGGTTCTGGCAATCCTCATTGCTCCAGACTGGCCAAGGAGGGCTTGGTACACGGATCTACTGGATCTTCTGCTGGAAGATCCAAGGCCGTTGTCTCTTCGGGAGGATCTGCTACTGCAGGGGCCGTTCGCTTATCAAGACTTACCACGGCTACGTTTGACGGCATGGCGGTTGAACGCCAGATCTTAGCTCGGAAGGGTATCCCGAGCGAGGTCATTCCTACCCTGATACAGGCTACATACAGTCCACAGTTCCTGCCTAAGGTGGTATCGGCTTTCCATATCAACCAACCTATTGTGGTGCCAGCGGCTACTGACTCCTCAATTGCTTCAAAGGTCTTGGATGTAGTGAGGACTTTGAGGATTTATGTGAAGAGTACAGCTCGTCATAGGAAAAGTGACTGTTTGTCCTCTATGCTCCCAAGAAACTTGGGTGTCCTGCTTCTAAGCAGTCAATTTCACGCTGGATCATCTTTACTATCCAGCATGCTTAGTTTCTAGACTGAGTCTGGTAGGAGGGGTATAGAAGGAGGAGCCAGCCCACACTATTAAACTCTTAAAGTGTCAATGGCTCCTGGTGGACCCGTCTATACCCCATGGTACTAATATGGACCCCCACATCCTCTACGGACTACGAGAAAAGGATTTACCGGTAGGTAATTAAAAACCTATTTATTTATTTTTATTTATTTTTTTACTTTTTAAAAGAGGTTTTTGATTTAATTTTTGTGCCTCACCCTGTAGTAAATGGTTACTGTTTAAAATGTGTGTGTCTAGATGGAGATATAGAAATGGTTAAATGAAATTGACTGAGGTACTTAAGTCACTTGTGCCCAAGCATGGACATCCTTTAAACCGTGATCTGTAATGGAGGAGATTGGGAAACTGACTAAAACTGTATAGATTTTTATTATTATTATTATTATTACCAGTTATTTATATATAGTGCGCACATATTCCACAGCGCTTTACAGAGAATATTCAGCCAGTCACATCAGTCCCTGCCCCAGTAGAGCTTACATTTCTAGATGTCTAGAGGATACTGGGGTCCGTTTTAGTACCATGGGGTATAGACTGGTCCACTACGAGCCATGGGCACTTTTAAGAATTTGATAGTGTGGGCTGGCTCCTCCCTCTATGCCCCACCTACCAGACTCAGTTTAGAAAATGTGCCCGGAGGAGCCGGTCACGCTTGGGAATCTCCTGAAGAGTTTTCTGCATTTAATTTCCCCCCCCCCCCCCCCCCCCCCAGTCCCTGCAGCGAGGGACTAAGGGGGGGAGCAGTGTCCGCCCTGCGGGGTCTGAGCCACTGACTCCGCTGACTGGACACTGAGCTCCAGAGGGGTTGAATCAGTCTCCGCCACAGGGGAACCGTTCACCCCAGCAGCATGCCGCCAACCCCTTACAGAGCTGAAGCAGTGATGTTAGTCACCGACCCATCTCCCCCCCCCTAGCAAGCGGGGGGTCCGGCTTGAAGATGGCAACAATGGGGAGGGAGCACACTATTAACTGCGCTCCTGGGAAGGTTCCAGAGGCACACAGTGCGGCGCTGTGAGGGGCGCCCTGGGCCAGCGCTTGCCCCCCCACACTGGTCAGCAAGCCTGTCGGGGTCCGCGGAACTCAGCCAGCAACTTTCCTCAGGCCAGTATAATCATCTGAAGAGCGGGAAGACAGTGCCATTAAGGGGGCGGAGCTTCTCCTCAGAGCGGACCCAGCAGCGTTCCAGCGCCATTTTCCTGCCTGCACAGTGTTGGATGGAAGATCAAGTCCCTCCACAGCAGCTCTACTGACTGTAAAAACGGTACCAGGGGGTTGTAGAAGGGAGGGGAGGCTGCAAAACGACTGTGTCTCCTATTAAGGGACACAGTCTGCGCTGGTAAGGGGTTGCCTTTTACTAAAAACGCTGTGTTGTGGGTTGGCCCCGATCTCTGTGTCTCTCTTGCCTTTCTTGGGGGGGACTCTGTCTGCCCCACCTGTGTGTGTGGAGTGTTTGGTGGTCTCCTTTACATATGTCCGGAGACACTGTGTCATATGCTTCAGAGGATTTATCCTCCCAGGATGATCCCCTTCCATGTAATCAGGTTAGCACTGGTTTAGCACAGATACCAGCAAGGGAACCACAGTGGTTTTCCTCTATCAAAACTTGGATTTCTCAGATTTCTGACAGCGTTGGGTTGCTAGTAATGAATCTGCAACCCAGGTATTACAGAGCTCTATGGCTGTATGGCCCATGTCTGGTACCTCAGGACACCCCGCTATATACCCCCACAAACGTGCGCTTGTGCATGTTACACAAGACGACACGGATACCGATTCTGACACTACAGATGGTGATGTGTTACGGGGGTCCGCATCTCTTGCAAGGGTGGTGCAATTGTTGATGGAGGCTATCAGGATGTGTTAAATGTTAATGATACCACACCTGAGCAGGTTGAGGAGGCTTTTTTCGCTGAAAATAAAAAAGCCTCGCTAACCTTCCTTGCATCAAAGGAGTTGAATGCTATCTTCGAAAAAGTATGGGTAAACCCTGAAAAGAAGTTTCAGATCCCTAAGAGGGTTCTGGTGGCTTTTCCTTTCCCTGAGGAGGATAGGAAAAAGTGGGAAAACCCTCCCGATTGTTGACGCATCTGTGTCCAGACTCTCAAAAAAGGTGGTTTTACCTGTTCTGGGATCTACCGCCTTAAAGGAGCCGGCAGATAGGAAGATTGATAACACACTTAAGTCAATGTATACTGCTTCAGGGGCCATATTACATCCCACTATTACTAGTGCATGGATTGCAAAGGCAATAGTGAAGTGGTCGGCTACCTTGCTTGAGGATTGGTATACGATGGATAGGGATGGCGTTGCATTATATTTACGCAACATTCATGATTTCTGCATTTTTTATAGTAGAATCCATGAAAGACCTGGGTTCCATGGCTGCTGGAATTTCTTCCATGTCTGTTTCAGCTTGTTGGGGACTGTGGCTCCGCCAGTGGTCGGCCGATGCGGAATCCAGAAGAAGTGTGGAGTTGTTACCCTATACAGGTCAGGCTCTCTTTGGGGAAGCTCTAGACGCGTGGATATCCACCGCTACAGCGGTTAAGTCTCAGTTTCTTCCCTCAGAATCACCTGCTCAGAAGAAATCCTTCTCCGCTGCAGGTTCCCAGGAACAAAAGCCTGCTTCAGGCACCCCAAAGTCCTTCGCATGACGGTGGACCGCACGGCCTGGTGGTAGGGCCTGTGGGAGCGATACTCAGACATTTCAGTCATGTCTGGGTATTGTCTGGCCTGGATCCCTGGGTAGTAGATATTGTGTCTCGGGGATACTGGCTGGAATTTCAAAGTTTCTCTCCTCATCGTTTTTTCAAGTCTGGCTTACCAACTCTGTTGGAGGACAGCGCAGTACTTCAAGACGCTGTCCAGAAGCTGGTAGAGGCACATGTCATTGTGCCAGTACCACCTCACATGCTGAACAAAGGTTGCTGTTCAAACCTTTTTGTAGTACCAAAACCGGATGGTTCGGTCAGGCCCATTCTGAAACTAAAATCGTTGAACCCCTTTCTAAAGGAGTTCAAGATGGAGTCTCTCAGGGCGGTGATATCAGGTCTGGAAGAGGGGGAATTCCTGGTATCGCTGGATATCGATGTGTTCCTTCACATTCCGATCTGGCTGCCGCATCAGCCTTACCTCCGCATCGCATTGCTGGACTGTCATATTCCGTTCCAGGCCCTGCCATTCGGCCTCTCCACATCACCAAGGGTTGTATACCAAGGTGATGGAAATGACGATGCTACTCCGCAAGCAGGGTGTGAACATCATTCCATAGCTGGACGATCTCCTGATGAAGGCATCGTCCAAGGAGAAGCTGCTGCAGTCCATTGTTCTCACAACGCGACTGCTCCAGTGTCACGGGTGGATTCTGATTTTTCCAAAGTCACATTTGGAACCAAGCCGGAGATTGTCATTTCTGGGAATGATCCTGGATACGGAAGTGCAGAGGGTGTTTCTTTCGAGGGACAAGACGTTGGGGTTCCAATCCATGGTCCGGGGATGTCTTGAGGCCACCCTAGGTGTCTGTTCATCAATGCATTCGCCTATTGGGAAATATGGTGGCCTCCTACAGGCTCTCCAGTACGGGAGATTCCATGCTCAGCCCTTCCAACTGGATCTCCTGGACAAGTAGTCGGGATCTCGCCTCCACATGCATCAAAGAATTAGTCTGTCGCCAAAGGCAAGGATTTCTCTCCTCTGGTGGCTCCAATTGCCTCACCTCCTGGAAGGCCGCAGATTCGGGATTCAGGACTGGGTCCTGCTATCAACGGATGCGAGCCACAGGGGCTGGGGAGCAGTCACTCAAGGAGTGACCTTCCAAGGACGGTGGTCAAGCCTGGAAGCAGGCCTGCCCATCAGCATTCTGGAACTAAGAGCCGTCTACAACTGTCTTCTTCAAGCGGCCCCTCTTCTAAGAAACCGGGCCATTCAAGTGCAGTCGGACAACGTAACAACAGTGGCTTACATAAACTGAGAGGACGGAACAAAGAGCACAGCGGCAATGTCAGAGGTGACAAGAATACTCCTCTGGACAGAAAAGCACGCGTTGGCGCTGTCGGCCATCTTCATTCCGGGAGTAGACAACTGAGAATCAGACTTCCTCAGCAGACACTATCTCCATCCAGGAGAGTGGGGACTCCATCCGGAGGTGTTCAAGGAAGTAACAGATCTTTGGGGTCTACCCCAAATAGACATGATGGCCTCTCGTCTCAACAAGAAACTTCGGCGTTATTGTTCCAGGTCGAGGGATCCACAGGCAGTGGACACCCTGGTGTGTCCGTGGGTGTTCCAGTCAGTACGTGTTTCCACCATTCCCACTCATCCCAAGAATCCTAAAGCTCATAAGGGGAACAAGGGTTCAAGCGATCCTCATTGCCCCAGACTGGCCAAGAAGGGCTTGGTACGCGGACCTTCTGAATCTACTGCAAGAACAGCCGAGGCCTCTTCCTCCTCGGGAGGACCTGCTACAGCAGTGGCCGTTCGCCTATCAAGACTTACCGCGGCTACGTTTGACAGCATGGAAGTTGAGCACCTGGTTCTTGCTCAAAAGGGTATTCCGAAGAAAGTTATTCCTACCCTCATACAGGCTAGGAAAGGGGTAACGTCTAAACATTACCATCGTATTTGCAAGAAATATATCTCTTGGTGTGAGTCCAAGAGGTTTCCTACGGTGGCGTTTCAACTGGGATGTTTCCTCCTCTTCCTGCAAGCAGGAGTGGACATGGGTCTGCAGTTGGGATCTGTGAAGGTCCAGATCTCAGCCCTGTCCATTTTCTTTCAAAAACAATTGGCTGCCCTCCCTGTGATTCAGACCTTTTTGAAGGGAGTCCTGCATATCCAACCTCCCTTTGTACCGCCTACGATGCCATGGGACCTTAACGTGGTGTTGCAGTTCCTCCAATCGGATTGGTTTGAGCCTCTACAGGAGGTAGAGCTCAAGTTTCTTACTTGGAAGGCAGTCACTTTGTTGGCCTTAGCTTCTGCTAGACGTGTGTCCGAGCTGGGGGTTTTATCATGTAAAAGCCCTTACTTAATCTTCCATGAAGATAGAGCTGAGCTCTGGACTCGTCAGCAGTTTCTTCCGAAGGATGGGTCGGCATTTCATGTCAACCAACCTATTGTGGTGCCAGTGGCTACTGACTCCTCAATTACATCAAAGACCTTGGAGGTTTTATGGGCTCTGAAGATATATGTGAAGAGAACTTCTCGTCACAGGAGGTCGGACTCTCTGTTTGTCCTATTTGATCCCAAAAATTGGGTGTCCTGCTTCTAAGCAGACGATCTCTCGCTGGATCAGGTTCACTATCAAGCACGCTTATTCTACGGCAGGGCTGCCATGTCCAAAATCTGTTAAGGTCCACTCTACTCGTAAGGTGAGGTCTTCCTGGGTGGCTGCCCGGGGTGTCTCGGCAGTGCAACTTTGCCGAGCTGCAACTTGGTCTGGGTCGAACATGTTTGCAAAGTTTTACAAGTTCGATACTTTGGCCTCTGATGATCTGAAGTTCAGTCAGTCAGTTCTGCAGGATCCTCCGCGCTCTCCCTCCTGTTCTGGGAGCTTTGTAACATCCCCATGGTACTAATGTGGACCCCAGCATCCTCTAGGACGTAAGAGAAAATAGGATATTGGTTACCTACTGGTAAATCCTTTTCTCGTAGTCGGTAGAGGATGCTGGGCGCCTGCCCAGCGCTTAGTTTTCCTGCACATGTTATTTGGTTCAGTACAACTTCGTTTTAGTTAAGTACTGCATTGTTACTTGGTAATTAATGTTTCGGCTGTTGCTGAGTAGTTCAAGCTAGTTGTCTTGACGTGCCTTGTATGTGTGAGCTGGTATGAATCTCACCACTATCTGTGTTAAGTCCTTCTTTCGAAGTATGTCGTCTCCTCGGGCACAATTTCTAAACTGAGTCTGCTAGGAGGGGAGGAGCCAGCCCACGCTCTCAAACTCTTAAAGTGCCAATGGCTCCTGGTGGACCCGTCTATACCCCATGGTACTACTGTAGACCCCAGCATCCTTTACGGACTACGAGAAAAGGATTTACCGATAGAGAAAATAGGATTTTGGTACCTATCTGAGGAATCACTGCAGTGTACTCAGGATAGTACACATTCTCAGGCTAGTGGATCTGAACCAGTATGGTTAGATCAATTAAAATGGATGATTTCAAATATTTTGATTAAATTATCCCAAAATGAGAAGGAGACGCAATACTTAAGGCAATCTGTTGATGACCTGATGAATAGAGATTCAGTGGTCATTCCAGCATCTCAGACCCCTGCCAGTTTTCAACAGAAACGTACTGTGGCCCAAATCATGCAGGCTGATACCGATGATTATGATGTATCAGACCCAGAGGAGGGTGAGCGTCTCCTCGGGCAGTTTCCTAGACTGAGTCTGGTAGGATGGGCATGGAAGGAGGAGCCAACCCACACTATCAAAATCTTAAATCTTAAAGTGCCCATGGCTCCTAGTGGACCCATCGATACCCCATGGTACTTTTGTGGACCCCAGTATCCTCTATGTACTACGAGAAAAGGATTTACCGGTAGGTAATTAAAATCCTATTTTTGCACTTCCTATTCCTACAGTATGTCCTTTTTCTTTTTCTTTTTTTTCTTTTTTTTTCTGTACCAATAGCTATTTTGCTTCTGGAAGCACGTTTAACCAAACAGTTGAGAACATACTAAAGAATCATGCTTAAGAGAGGTATCTTTATTGTGTTCGTTATTTTGTCTAATTAGCTCTTATTTATAGTGAGTGTTTAGAGATAATTAAATTTTTCCGCTAGATCGTTTATTTCAGGGTTGAGATACACAAATGAAAAAACGATTGGTCTGCATAATCATCTTACCTGATCTGTTTTATCTTGCAGTTCTAAGTTTGGGACTTTAATGGATCCGAAAAATAGTCTTGGTTCTAATTTACGTGCTCCTAAGTCTCTTCCGTATGTGCTGCCATGGCAAATGAGTAAGTACCCGTAACTATCTGTAACTTGAAATACTGCTAGTGGAGTATAGAGTAAGCTTTAGTTCTGTGCTCGCCTCCACCCTCCATTTTTATCACAGTGAACTTGGATGTCTCCAACAATTCCACTACAATTTGACACAGCCTGTAAATGTGGTTTACATAATATCTATGAAAGTGGCAGAAGAGTTTAGAGTCCTGTTATTTACAAAAGTATTTTGTGGATATGTTCAGCTTTTCCTTCCATACACCCCTTTCCTACTCACTCCTGTTCACACACTATGCTTTACCCACTGCAGTAACCAACAAAATGGTAGCCGCTAACATATACAGGTGAAGCTCAGAAAAGTAGAATATTGTTCAAAAGTTCATTTATTTCAGTAATTCAACCTAAAAGGTGAAACTAATATAGACTCATTACATGCAAAGTGAGATTTCAAGCATTTATTTGTTATAATTTTGATTGTGGCTTACAGTTTAAAAAAATCTCAAATCTGAGAAAATTAGAATATTACATAAAATTAAAAAAAAATTTAAATACAGAAATGTCGGCCCTCTGAAAAGTATAATCATGCATATGTATTCAGTACTTGGTTTGGGCCCCTTTTGCATGAATTACTGCCTCAATGTGGCGTGGCATGGATTCTATCAGCCTGTGGCACTGCTGAGGTGTTATGGAAGACCACAATGCTTCAATAGCGGCCTTCAGCTCTTTTGCATTGTTCGGTATCTCATATTTCTCTGACGTCCTAGTGGATGCTGGGACTCCGTCAGGACCATGGGGAATAGCGGCTCCGCAGGAGACAGGGCACAAAATTTAAAAGTTTGACCACTAGGTGGTGTGTACTGGCTCCTCCCCCTATGACCCTCCTCCAAGCCCCAGTTAGGTTTTTGTGCCCGTCCGAGCAGGGTGCAATCTAGGTGGCTCTCATAAAGAGCTGCTTAGAGTAAAAGTTTTGATAGGTTTCTTATTTTCAGTGAGTCCTGCTGGCAACAGGCTCACTGCAACGAGGGACCTAGGGGAGAAGAAGTGAACTCACCTGCGTGCAGGATGGATTTGCTTCTTAGGCTACTGGACACTAGCTCCAGAGGGACGATCACAGGTACAGCCTGGATGGGTCACGGAGCCGCGCCGCCGACCCCCTTGCAGATGCCGAAGTAAGAAGAGGTCCAGAAACCGGCGGCTGAAGGCTTTTCAGTCTTCATGAGGTAGCGCACAGCACTGCAGCTGTGCGCCATTGCGCTCAGGCACACTTCACACCAGCGGTCACTGAGGGTGCTGAGGGGGGCGCCCTGGGCAGCAATGAGATTACCTTTCTGGCTAAAAAGAATACATCACATATAGTCCCTGAGGCTATATGGATGTATTTCACCCCTGCCAGGTCTCAGAAAAACCGGGAGAAGAGCCCGCCGAAATAGGGGGCGGGGCCTATCTCCTCAGCACACAGCGCCATTTTCCTACACAGCTCCGCTGCTAGGAAGGCTCCCAGGCTCTCCCCTGCACTGCACTACAGAAACAGGGTAAAAAACAGAGAGGGGGGGCATTTTTTGGCGATATTATATATATTTAAGCAGCTATAAGGAAACAACACTTATATAAGGTTGTTCCTATATAATTATAGCGCTTTGGTGTGTGCTGGCAAACTCTCCCTCTGTCTCCCCAAAGGGCTAGTGGGGTCCTGTCTTCTATCAGAGCATTCCCTGTGTGTCTGCTGTGTGTCGGTACGTGTGTGTCGACATGTATGAGGACGATGTTGGTGTGGAGGCGGAGCAATTGCCGGTATTGGTGATGTCACCCCCTAGGGAGTCGACACCGGAATGGATGGCTTTGTTTATGGAATTACGTGATAATGTCAGCACGCTGCAAAAGTCGGTTGACGACATGAGACGGCCGACAAACCAATTAGCACCTGTACAGGCGTCTCAAACACAGTCAGGGGCTGTAAAACGCCCTTTGCCTCAGTCGGTCGACACAGACCCAGACACGGACACCGAATCTAGTGTCGACGGTGAAGAAACGAACGTATTTTCCAGTAGGGCCACACGTTATATGATCACGGCAATGAAGGAGGCTTTGCATGTCTCTGATACTGCAAGTACCACAAAAAGGGGTATTATGTGGGGTCTGAAAAAACTACCTGTAGTTTTTCCTGAATCAGAGGAATTGAATGACGTGTGTGATGAAGCGTGGGTTACCCCTGATAAAAAAACTGCTAATTTCAAAGAAGTTATTGGCATTATACCCTTTCCCGCCAGAGGTTAGGGCGCGCTGGGAAACACCCCCTAGGGTGGACAAGGCGCTCACACGTTTATCCAAACAAGTGGCGTTACCGTCTCCTGATACGGCCGCCCTCAAGGATCCAGCTGATAGGAGGCTGGAAAATACTCTAAAAAGTATATACACACATACTGGTGTTATACTGCGACCAGCAATCGCCTCAGCCTGGATGTGCAGTGCTGGGGTGGCTTGGTCGGATTCCCTGACTGAAAATATTGATACCCTGGATAGGGACAGTATTTTATTGACTATAGAGCAATTAAAGGATGCATTCCTTTATATGCGAGATGCACAGAGAGATATCTGCACTCTGGCATCAAGAGTAAGTGCGATGTCCATATCTGCCAGAAGAAGTCTATGGATACGACAGTGGTCAGGCGATGCGGATTCCAAACGGCATATGGAAGTATTACCGTATAAAGGGGAGGAATTATTTGGGGTCGGTCTATCGGATTTGGTAGCCACGGCAACAGCCGGGAAGTCCACCTTTTTACCTCAAGTCCCCTCCCAACAGAAAAAGACGCAGTCTTTTCAGCCGCAGTCCTTTCGTTCCTATAAGAACAAGCGAGCAAAAGGACATTCATATTTGCCCCGAGGCAAAGGAAAGGGTAAGAGACTGCACCAAGCAGCCCCTTCCCAGGAGCAGAAGTCCTCCCCGGCTTCTGCAAAGGCCTCAGCATGACGCTGGGACCTTACAAGCGGACTCAGGGGTGGTGGGGGGTCGCCTCAAGAATTTCAGCGCACAGTGGGCTCACTCGCAGGTGGACCCCTGGATCCTGCAGGTAGTATCTTAGGGTTACAGGTTGGAATTCGAGAAGTCTCCCCCTCGCCGGTTCCTAAAGTCTGCTTTGCCAACGTCTCCCTCCGACAGGGCGACGGTATTGGATGCCATTCACAAGCTGTATTCTCAGCAGGTGATAGTCAAGGTACCCCTTCTACAACAGGGAAAGGGGTATTACTCCACGCTATTTGTGGTACCGAAGCCGGACGGCTCGGTAAGACCTATTTTAAATCTGAAATCTCTGAACCTGTACATACAAAAATTCAAGTTCAAGATGGAGTCACTCAGAGCAGTGATAGCGAATCTGGAAGAAGGGGATTTTATGGTGTCCTTGGACATCAAGGATGCTTACCTTCATGTCCCAATTTGCCCTTCACACCAAGGGTTCCTCAGGTTCGTGGTACAAAACTGTCATTATCAGTTTCAGACGCTGCCGTTTGGATTGTCCACGGCACCCAGGGTCTTTACCAAGGTGATGGCCGAAATGATGATCCTTCTTCGAAGAGAAGGCGTATTAATTATCCCTTACTTGGACGATCTCCTGATAAGGGCAAGATCCAGAGAACAGCTGGAGGTCGGAGTATCACTAACTCAAGTAGTGCTCCAACAGCACGGGTGGATTCTGAATTTTCCAAAATCCCAACTGATCCCGACGACACGTCTGCTGTTCCTAGGGATGATTCTGGACACTGTTCAGAAAAAGGTATTTCTTCCAGAGGAGAAAGCCAGGGAGTTATCCGAACTAGTCAGGAACCTCCTAAAACCAGGGACAGTGTCTGTGCATCAATGCACAAGAGTCCTGGGAAAAATGGTGGCTTCTTACGAAGCGATTCCATTCGGCAGATTCCATGCACAAATTTTTCAGTGGGATCTGCTAGACAAATGGTCCGGATCGCATCTGCAGATGCATCAGCGGATAAAATTGTCGACAAGGACAAGGGTCTCTCTGCTATGGTGGTTGCAGAGTGCTCATCTGTTGGAGGGCCGCAGATTCGGCATACAGAACTGGGTCCTAGTGACCACGGATGCCAGCCTGAGAGGCTGGGGAGCGGTCACACAAGGAAGAAACTTCCAGGGCGTGTGGTCAAGCCTGGAAACGTCTCTTCACATAAATATACTGGAACTAAGAGCAATCTACAATGCTCTAAGCCTGGCAAAACCTCTGCTTCAGGGTCAGCCGGTGTTGATCCAGTCGGACAACATCACGGCAGTCGCCCACGTAAACAGACAGGGCGGCACAAGAAGCAGGAGGGCAATGGCAGAAGCTGCAAGGATTCTTCGCTGGGCGGAAAATCATGTGATAGCACTGTCGGCAGTGTTCATTCCGGGAGTGGACAACTGGGAAGCAGACTTCCTCAGCAGACACGATCTTCACCCGGGAGAGTGGGGACTTCATCCAGAAGTCTTCCACATGATTGTGGTCCATTGGGAAAGACCAATGGTGGACATGATGGCGTCCCGCCTCAACAAAAAACTGGACAGGTATTGCGCCAGGTCAAGAGATCCTCAGGCAATAGCTGTGGACGCTCTGCTAACACCATGGGTGTACCAGTCAGTGTATGTGTTCCCTCCTCTGCCTCTCATACCCAAGGTACTGAGAATTATACACCAAAGGGGAGTAAGGAGATGCTCACGGAAGATCCGTGGCCTCTACCTCTAAGAAGGGATCTGCTTCAGCAGGGACCGTGTCTATTCCAAGACTTACCGCGGCTGCGTTTGACGGCATGGCGGTTGAACGCCGGATCCTAAAGGAAAAGGCATTCCGGAAGAGGTCATCCCTACCCTGGTCAAAGCCAGGAAGGAGGTGACTGCACAACATTATCACCGCATTTGGAGAAAATATGTTGCATGGTGTGAGGCCAGGAAGGCCCCGACAGAGGAATTTCAACTGGGTTGATTCCTACATTTCCTGCAAACAGGATTATCTATGGGCCTCAAATTAGGGTCCATTAAGGTTCAAATTTCGGCCCTGTCGATTTTCTTCCAGAAAGAATTGGCTTCAGTTCCTGAAGTCCAGACTTTTGTAAAAGGAGTACTACATATACAGCCCCCGGTTGTGCCCCCAGTGGCACCGTGGGATCTCAATGTAGTTTTGGATTTTCTCAAATCCCATTGGTTTGAGCCACTCAAATCGGTAGATTTGAAATATCTTACATGGAAAGTAACCAGGCTACTGGCTCTGGCTTCAGCCAGGAGAGTGTCAGAATTGGCGGCTTTGTCGTATAAAAGCCCATATCTGATTTTCCATTCGGACAGGGCAGAATTGAGGACGCGTCCTCATTTTCTGCCTAAGGTGGTATCAGCGTTTCACCTGAACCAGCCTATTGTGGTGCCTGCGGCTACTAGCGATTTGGAGGATTCCAAGTTGCTGGACGTTGTCAGAGCATTGAAAATATATATTTCAAGGACGGCTGGAGTCAGAAAATCTGACTCGCTGTTTATACTATATGCACCCAACAAGATGGGTGCTCCTGCTTCTAAGCAGACGATTGCTCGTTGGATTTGTAGCACAATTCAACTGGCACATTCTGTGGCAGGCCTGCCACAGCCTAAATCTGTCAATGCCCACTCCACAAGGAAGGTGGGCTCATCTTGGGCGGCTGCCCGAGGGGTCTCGGCATTACAACTCTGCCGAGCAGCTACGTGGTCAGGGGAGAACACGTTTGTAAAATTCTACAAATTTGATACCCTGGCTAGGGAGGACCTGGAGTTCTCTCATTCGGTGCTGCAGAGTCATCCGCACTCTCCCGCCCGTTTGGGAGCTTTGGTATAATCCCCATGGTCCTGACGGAGTCCCAGCATCCACTAGGACGTCAGAGAAAATAAGATTTTACTTACCGATAAATCTATTTCTCATAGTCCGTAGTGGATGCTGGGCGCCCATCCCAAGTGCGGATTGTCTGCAATACTTGTACATAGTTATTGTTACAAAAAAATCGGGTTGTTTATTGTTGTGAGCCATCTTTTCAGAGGCTCCTACGTTATCATACTGTTAACTGGGTTCAGATCACAAGTTGTACGGTGTGATTGGTGTGGCTGGTATGAGTCTTACCCGGGATTCAAAATCCTTCCTTATTGTGTACGCTCGTCCGGGCACAGTATCCTAACTGAGGCTTGGAGGAGGGTCATAGGGGGAGGAGCCAGTACACACCACCTAGTGGTCAAACTTTTAAATTTTGTGCCCTGTCTCCTGCGGAGCCGCTATTCCCCATGGTCCTGACGGAGTCCCAGCATCCACTACGGACTATGAGAAATAGATTTATCGGTAAGTAAAATCTTATTTTCTCTTGGCAATGCCCATAGATTCTCTCTTTCTGTAACGTCCTAGTGGATGCTGGGGACTCCGTAAGGACCATGGGGAATAGACGGGCTCCGCAGGAGACTGGGCACTCTAAGAAAGATTTAGTACTACTGGTGTGCTCTGGCTCCTCCCTCTATGCCCCTCCTCCAGACCTCAGTTAGAATCTGTGCCCGGCCAGAGCTGGGTGCTTTTAGTGAGCTCTCCTGAGCTTGCTAATAAAGTATTTTAGTTAGGTTTTTTATTTTCAGAGAGCTTCTGCTGGCAACAGACTCTCTGCTACGTGGGACTGAGGGGAGAGAAGCAAACCTACTAACTGCGGCTAGGTTGCGCTTCTTAGGCTACTGGACACCATTATCTCCAGAGGGATCGAACACAGGAACTTAGCCTTGGTCGTCCGTTCCCGGAGCCGCGCCGCCGTACCCCTCGCAGAACCAGAAGACAGAAGCCGGCGGGTTGAAGCAAGAAGACGTCGAAATCGGCGGCAGAAGACTCCTGTCTTCATATGAGGTAGCGCACAGCACTGCAGCTGTGCGCCATTGCGCCCACACTAACCCACACACTCCGGTCACTGTAGGGCGCAGGGGGGGGCGCCCTGGGCAGCAATTAGATACCTCCTGGCGAAAGCAGCATATATACAATTGGACACTGTTATATGCATGTGCCCCCGCCATTAATTTTACACAAAATCGCGGGACAGAAGCCTGCCGCTGAGGGGGCGGGGCCTTCTTCCTCAGCACTCACCAGCGCCATTTTCTCTCCACAGCTCCGCTGAGAGGAAGCTCCCCAGGCTCTCCCCTGCAGACTCACGGTAGAAAGGGTAAAAAGAGAGGGGAGGGGGGCACATAAATTTAGCGCATTTAATATATATACAGCAGCTACTGGGTAAACACTAAGTTACTGTGTGATTCCTGGGTCATATAGCGCTGGGGTGTGTGCTGGCATACTCTCTCTCTGTCTCTCCAAAAGGCCTTGTGGGGTTCCTGTCCTCATATAGAGCATCCCCTGTGTGTGTGGTGTGTCGGTACGCGTGTGTCGACATGTTTGACGAAAAGGGCTCTGTGGAGGCAGAGCAAGTACAGATGAATGACGTGTCCCCGCCGACGGCGCCGACACCTGATTGGATGGATATGTGGAAGGTGTTAAATGATAATGTAAACTCCTTGCATAAAAGGTTGGATAAAGCTGATGCCTTAGGACAGTCGGGGTCTCAGCCCATGCCTGATCCTACAGTGCAGAGGCCGTCAGGGTCTCAGAAGCGCCCACTATCCAAAATGGTTGACACAGATATCGACACGGATTCTGACTCCAGTGTCGATGACGATGATGCAAAATTGCAGCCTAAAATGGCTAAAGCCATCCGCTACATGATTATAGCAATGAAGGATGTATTGCACATATCAGAGGTAAACCCTGTCCCTGACAAAAGGGTGTATATGTATGGGGAGAAAAAGCAAGAGGTGACCTTTCCCCCTTCACATGAGTTAAATGAATTATGTGAAAAAGCGTGGGATTCCCCCGATAAGAAAGTGCTGATTTCCAAAAGGTTACTGTGGCGTACCCTTAACCGCCAACGGACAGGATGCGCTGGGAATCCTCCCCTAGGGTAGATAAAGCTCTGACACGCTTATCTAAAAAGGTGGCCCTGCCGTCACAGGATACGGCCGCCCTAAAGGATCCTGCAGATAGGAAGCAGGAAAGTATCCTGAAGTCTGTTTATACACACTCAGGTACTATACTGAGGCCGGCAATTGCGTCGGCCTGGATGTGTAGTGCTGTAGCAGCATGGACAGATAATCTGTCTGAGGAAATGGATACCTTAGACAAGGATACCATTTTACTGACCCTGGGGCATATAAAAGACGCTGTCCTATATATGAGGGATGCCCAGAGGGACATTTGCCTACTGGGCTCTAGAATAAATGCAATGTCAATTTCTGCCAGAAGGGTCCTGTGGACTCGGCAATGGACAGGTGATGCCGACTCCAAAAAGCACATGGAGGTGTTACCTTACAAGGGTGAGGAATTGTTTGGGGACGGTCTCTCGGACCTAGTTTCCACAGCTACGGCTGGGAAGTCAAACTTTTTGCCATATATTCCCTCACAGCCTAAGAAAGCACCGTATTACCAAATGCAGTCCTTTCGATCACAGAGAAGCAAGAAGGTCAGAGGTGCGTCCTTTCTTGCCAGAGGCAGGGGTAGAGGAAAGAAGCTGCACCATACAGCTAGTTCCCAGGAACAGAAGTCCTCCCCGGCTTCCACTAAATCCACCGCATGACGCTGGGGCTCCACAGGAGCCTGGAGCGGTGGGGGCGCGTCTCCGAAATTTCAGCCACCAGTGGGTTCGCTCACAGGTGGATCCCTGGGCTATACAGATTGTGTCTCAGGGATACAAGCTGGAATTCGAAGTGATGCCCCCTCACCGTTACCTCAAATCGGCCCTGCCAGCTTCCCCCATAGAAAGGGAAGTAGTGTTAGCGGCAATTCACAAGTTATATCTCCAGCAGGTGGTGGTGAAGGTTCCCCTCCTTCAACAAGGAAGAGGATACTATTCCACAATGTTTGTGGTACCGAAACCGGACGGTTCGGTCAGACCCATATTGAATTTAAAATCCCTGAACATTTATCTGAAAAGATTCAAGTTCAAAATGGAATCGCTCAGAACGGTCATTGCAAGCCTGGAAGAGGGGGATTTTATGGTGTCTCTGGACATCAAGGATGCTTACTTGCATGTCCCCATTTATCCACCTCATCAGGAGTACCTCAGATTTGTGGTACAGGACTGTCATTACCAATTCCAGACGTTGCCGTTTGGGCTCTCCACGGCACGAGAATATTTACCAAGGTAATGGCGGAAATGATGGTGCTCCTTCGAAAGCAAGGAGTCACAATTATCCCATACTTGGACGATCTCCTCGTCCAGAGAGCAGTTGCTAGTCAGCGTAGAACACACTCAGGAAGTGTTGCAACAGCACGGCTGGATTCTGAATATTCCAAAGTCGCAGCTGATTCCTACTACGCGTCTGCCTTTTCTGGGCATGATTCTAGACACGGACCAGAAGAAGGTGTTTCTCCCGGCGGAGAAAGCTCAAGAGCTCGTGACTCTAGTCAGAGACCTCTTCAAACCGAAACAGGTGTCGGTGCATCGCTGCACGCGAGTCCTGGGAAAGATGGTGGCATCATACGAAGCCATTCCCTTCGGCAGGTTCCATGCGAGGATCTTTCAGTGGGATCTGTTGGACAAGTGGTCCGGATCGCATCTTCAGATGCATCGGCTGATCACCCTGTCCCCGAGGGCCAGGGTGTCTCTTCTGGTATCCGTTCACATGGTCGACCATGTTATGGTCGACAGTCATTAGGTCGACCACTATTGGTCGACGTGGACACATGAAAATGGTCGACACATGAAAAGGCCGACATGAGTTTTTTAACTTTGTTTTTCTTTGGGGAACTTTTCCATACTTTACGATCCACATGGACTACGATTGGAACGGTAAAGTGTGCCGAGCGAAGCTGTAGCGGAGCGGAGGCACCATGCCCGAAGCATGGCGAGCGAAGCGAGCCATGCGAGGGGACGCGGTGCACTAATTGGGGTTCCCAGTCACTTTTACGCAAAAAACGACACCAAAAAAAGTTAAAAAAACTCATGTCGACCTTTTCATATGTCGACCTTTCATGTGTCGACCATGTCAATGGTCGACCATTCATACCGGAACCGTCTCTTCTGTGGTGGCTGCAGAGTGCTCACCTTCTCGAGGGCCGCAGGTTCGGCATACTGGACTGGGTCCTGGTGACCACTTATGCGAGCCTCCGAGGATGATGGGGGGCAGTCACTCATTGAAGAAACTTCCAAGGGTTGTGGACAAGTCAAGGAGGCTTGTCTGCACATAAATATCCTGGAACTAAGGGCCATATACAACGCCCTGAGTCAAGCGGAGCCTCTGCTTCGCAACCAACCGGTGCTGATTCAGTCAGAAAACATCACCGCAGTGGCTCATGTAAACCGCCAGGGCGGCACAAGAAGCAGAGTGGCGATGGCAGAAGCCACCAGGATTCTTCGTTGGGCGGAGGATCACGTGCAAGCACTGTCAGCAGTGTTCATTCCGGGAGTGGACAACTGGGAAGCAGACTTCCTGAGCAGGCACGACCTCCACCCAGGAGAGTGGGGACTTCATCACGAAGTCTTCACTCAGATTACAAATCGATGGGAACTGCCACAGGTGGACATGATGGCGTCCCGTCTCAACAAAAAACTACAAAGGTATTGCGCCAGGTCAAGAGACCCTCAGGCGATAGCTGTGGACGCCCTGGTAACACCGTGGGTGTTCCAGTCGGTCTGTGTTTACTCCTCTTCCTCTCATACCCAAGGTGCTGAGAATCGTAAGAAAAAGAGGAGTGAACAATACTCATTGTTCCGGATTGGCCAAGAAGGACTTGGTACCCGGAACTGCAAGAAATGCTCACAGAGGACCCATGGCCTCTGCCTCTCAGACAGGACCTGTTGCAACAGGGGCCCTGTCTGTTCCAAGACTTACCGCGGCTGCGTTTGACGGCATGGCGGTTGAGCGCAGGATCCTAGCGGAAAAAGGCATTCCGGATGATGTTATTCCTACGCTGATAAAGGCTAGGAAGGACGTGACAGCAAAACACTATCACCGTATATGGCGAAAATATGTTGCCTGGTGTGAGGCCAGGAAGGCCCCTACAGAGGAATTCCAGCTGGGCCGGTTCCTCAACTTCCTACAGTCTGGAGTGACTATGGGCCTGAAGTTGGGGTCCATAAAGGTCCAGATTTCGGCCCTATCCATTTTCTTTCAAACGGAACTGGCTTCTCTTCCTGAAGTTCAGACGTTTGTTAAGGGAGTTGCTGCATATTCAGCCCCCTTTTGTGCCACCAGTGGCACCTTGGGATCTCAACGTGGTGTTGGGTTTCCTGAAATCCCACTGGTTTGAGCCACTTAAGACCGTGGAGCTAAAGTATCTCACGTGGAAGGTGGTCATGCTATTGGCCTTAGCTTCGGCTAGGCGTGTGTCAGAATTGGCGGCTTTGTCATGTAAAAGCCCCTATCTGGTTTTCCATATGGACAGGGCAGAATTACGGACTCGTCCGCAATTTCTGCCGAAAGTGGTGTCATCTTTTCATTTGAACCAACCTATTGTGGTGCCTGCAGCTACTTGTGACTTGGAGGATTCCAAGTTGCTTGATGTAGTCAGGGCTTTGAAGATTAATGTAGCCAGAACGGCTGGAGTCAGGAAGACTGACTCGCTGTTTATCCTGTATGCATCCAACAAGCTGGGTGCTCCTGCTTCAAAGCAAACTATTGCTCGCTGGATCTGTAGCACGATTCAGCAGGCTCATTCTGCGGCTGGATTGCCGCTGCCAAAATCAGTTAAAGCCCATTCCACACGGAAAGTGGGCTCTTCTTGGGCGGCTGCCCGAGGGGTCTCGGCATTACAGCTTTGCCGAGCAGCTACTTGGTCGGGTTCAAACACTTTTGCAAAGTTCTACAAGTTTGATACCCTGGCTGAGGAGGACCTTGTGTTTGCCCATTCGGTGCTGCAGAGTCATCCGCACTCTCCCGCCCGTTTGGGAGCTTTGGTATAATCCCCATGGTCCTTACGGAGTCCCCAGCATCCACTAGGACGTTAGAGAAAATAAGATTTTACTTACCGGTAAATCTATTTCTCGCAGTCCGTAGTGGATGCTGGGCGCCCGTCCCAAGTGCGGACTTTCTGCAATACGTGTATATAGTTATTGCCGCAATAAGGGCTATGTTATTGTTGTATCAGGGTTGAACTGATGCTCTGTTGTTGTTCATACTGTTGACTGGGTAAGTTTATCACAAGTTATACGGTGTGATTGGTGTGGCTGGTATGAGTCTTGCCCTGGATTTCCAAAATCCTTGTCTTGTACTGTCAGCTCTTCCGGGCACAGTTTCTCTAACTGAGGTCTGGAGGAGGGACATAGAGGGAGGAGCCAGAGCACACCAGAATCTAAATTCTTTCTTAAAGTGCCCATGTCTCCTGCGGAGCCCGTCTATTCCCCATGGTCCTTACGGAGTCCCCAGCATCCACTACGGACTACGAGAAATAGATTTACCAGTTAGTAAAATCTTATTTTAATATATAGAAGAAATCCTCAGTCACTTTTCCTGTGTCAAAGGAACTAAATACCCTGTCTGAAGAACCGTGTGTTAATCCTGATAGGAAATTTCAAATCCCTAAACGGTTGTTATCATCCTTTCCTTTTCCTCCTAAGGATAGGAAAACAATGGGAAAATCTACCGACAGTGGATGCATCAGTATCTCTGCTTTCACGAAAAATTTGTAATGCCTGTCCCAGGTGCAGCCTCCCTAAAAGACGCGGCTGATCGCAAAATTGAGACTACGCTCAAATCCTTATATACAGCTGCTGGGGTGTCCCAGAGACCCACTATAGCATGTGGGTGGATTACAAGAGCCATTGCTAAATGGTCGGCTAACCTGATTGAAGGGTTAGACACCTTGGGTGACATGTAATAGGATGATTCTGAAATCGCCCCCTATCGCATGTTTTGAAAGCGTTAATTTTTTTGTTGAAATCGCAAATGTAATAGGATGCGAATTAGGGAGTGAAACATGCAATGTCATGCGATTTGTCACGATATGACCCAGTAATGTGCGCTTTTCTGACCAACCAGAATGCGATTTACAACACCACCATTACACACTAGCAATGAACCCCACCTATTTTCCGAGCTAAGTCCCCTGGAATCTGTATCACACACCCTATTTAAAGGGCTCCAGCGCCATTTTGCCCTTTGTTAGGCTGGGAGGAGTGTAGCATGGAGAGGAGAGTGACCAAGAGAGGCAGAGAGAGCAGCATGGTGGCAAGGAGGGCAGTGGCTGGGAGGAGTCAGGAGGAGGCTGGTGCTGGAAGCAGGCAAAGTGGCACAGAGGAGGAGGATTGTGAGAGGAAGCAGGAGGAAGAGCTGGAGGAGCCTCTACTTAGTGACATCGACTGGCAGGAGGAGGAGGGTGATGAGTGCCAGTTTGAGGAGGGTGAGGAAGGCCCTATGCCAGGGTGTTCTCCCAGTGGTCGCCATGTGCGTTCTCTCCTATGAGGAAAACTGTGCCCTAGTCAGGGCAATGGTGCCAGTTTTTAATCGGCTTCTGGGGAAGGATGACCACCGCACTAATATGGTGCGTAAGCACCCCAAAAGTGCGTTCCACAACATTGCGGGTGGCAATGTGTGCATCATTCTATTGATGCTGTGAAGGGCCTTGTGGATTACGCAGAGGTGTCATGAGCCACGGTAGACATCCATACCCTGAATCCCCTGCAAAATATAAGTTGTGGTTGTGAATGATTAATTAGTTGTTTTCAGGTATTTGTTACACACTAAGGTATAGTTAAATACCAGACCCTAACAGTCAGTTATTACTGCACATAAATACAATGATTAGAGGAAAGTAAGTTGACTTCATGGCACAAATAAGTGTGTTACTGACCAAATAAGCACACCATTATGGGTCAGGGTCATGCTGCATCCCAGCGACCAAGAGCCCACAGACTGAGTGGTGCCTGTGGCAAAAAAGTGCAGTGCGCACATTAATTTTTGTAGCCCAGACACTGCATAGTTGGCAGAGCCATATGGCTCCAAATCATGTCTCGTCTGCTCATATAAGCTCAAGAGGTTTCTGCGGTTCAGCCGAAACATCTCCACCACCTCTTGATCTAAGAGGGAGTCCAGGTACACCCTCGCACTGTACCTACGTGCAGCACGAAGTGGTCTGGGAACCTGGATCTGGTGTGCAGCCTGTGCCCTCCTCCTGTGCAGCTCCTCCAAATGTGCAATATCACATACACACCGCTCAACTCCTGACTGCAAAAACTCCATTGATCAATCCCTCACAGGTGCCCTGGATGATGTAGGTGTATTTGTAAGGGTGTTTCTGATGAAAGTATGGCTCACCTGTGCAAAATGTAACCCTTTGTATTTTTTGGATGGTGGAAGTACTCCACATCGCCTATCTCTCAGGTCTCAATTTACAGTCCTTTTGGACTGCCAAGTTTAGGGGCAAACCCAGAGGTTCTTCTACCGCCACCAGAGGCGCTAGAGGTAAACCACGCAAACCAGCAACTGCCGGTTCACAGGAACAGGACTCAAGCTCTGCTTCCTCAAAACCTTCAGCATGACGGAGGACCGCGATGCCTGGAAGACTGGCAGGTCACATCTGGACAACTTCATGCCATGATCCCTGTGTAATAGATCTTATTTCCCAGGGCTACAGACTGGAATTCCATGAGCTCCCACCTCAAAGATTCTTCAAATCAGGCTTACCAGTTTTACAAAAGGCAAGTATAACTTTACAGGACGCCATTCAAAAACTGGTACAGACCCAGGTCATTGTTCCAGTTCCACCTCATCTGCAAAATAAGGGGTGGTATTCCAACTTGTTTGTAGTACTGAAACCAGACTGTTCGGTGAGGCCGATTCAAATGTTCAAATTCAAGATGGAGTCTCTGAGAGTGGTGGTCTCAGGTCTGGAGGAGGGGGAATTCCTAGTGTGTCTGGATATCGGTGATCGCAAAAACACGCTATAGCGCGTATTTTACCCCAAAATGAGGACTGGGGACTCACTTTTTAAGAATGGGAGGGTCCCTAGGGACGTGCTCCGTTGGGATTGATTCTCTGGCGCTTGACTTTCTGCTCTGACGTTATTGGTCAGAGGGCGGGCACGTTGGACACGTGTGTCAGGCGGCTGCTGCTGGGCGGGATGATGGCAGTGCCGGCCAGAGAGAACGCTCTCAAGCTGAGAGGAGTGAGGGAGCCGGCACCACGGGAAGCAACAGCGCGGCGCTCCGGGACCAGGTGTAAGAGCTGCTGAATGAAAACGCCGTCATGCACTAGTCCACGGGTAGGGGAGAAGGGGGGTCCGTGATGCGAGAGCCGGGGTCTGAGCCGGAGCCGCTGCTGCCGGGTGACATCACCCGGCAGAGCGATTTAGTTTGCCGGGCCCGCCACCTGAGGGACAGATCCCTGCACAGAGCTGGCAGTGCAAAGGTAATTGAGGATGCAGGTAGGGTGCAGGGACACTGGGGTAGGAGTGTGAGTGTGCGGTGCTGGAGCCACTGTGCGGGGCCAGGCAGAAACTGAACAGCAGCAGGCCAATGCTCCTTTCACAGTGTTTGCCCCTTCTCCAGCCCAGTGTCCCCCACCATTACTCACCCTGCCTCAGAGTGTTTCCCCCTTCCCTCCCCAACCAGTCCACTGTGCCATCTCACTGCCCTCCCATCTAAACCCCCAATCAGTTCAGACATACTGATCCACCCCCCTAACCCAGTGTCACACTCCTATCTCACTGCCACCTTCCCACCCTGCTCAGTTCCTCCCCATTCATAGTGTCCCCCCATACAGCCCTGTGTCCCCCACCATCTCATGAACTCTCTCTTCCCTCCCCCCAACCAGCCCTCTGCCCCCATCTCACTGCCTCTCAGCAAGAACCCCCTTCTACTGCCTAGTGATCCCGCATCCCACCACCATCTCTCTGCCCCCTTCCCATCCTGCTCAGTGCCTCCCCATTCATAGTGTGAACTGTGCTCTGCCTGGCGCAAAGTGTATAATGTGCTGTACCTAGCGCAATGTGTATAACGTGCTCTGCCTGGCGCAATGTGTATAACGTGCTCTGCCTGGCACAATGTGTATAACGTGGTCTGCCTGGCGCAAACTGCATAACGTGGTCTGCCTGGCGCAAACTGCATAACGTGGTCTGCCTGGCGCAAACTGCGTAACGTGGTCTGCCTGGCGCAAACTGCGTAACGTGCTCTGCCTGGCGCAAACTGCGTAACGTGCTCTGCCTGGCGCAGACTGTGTAACGTGCTCTGCCTGGCGCAGACTGTGTAACGTGCTCTGCCTGGCGCAAACTGCGTAACGTGCTCTGCCTGGCGCAGACTGTGTAACGTGCTCTGCCTGGCGCAGACTGTGTAACGTGCTCTGCCTGGCGCAAACTATGTAACGTGCTCTGCCTGGCGCAAACTGTGTAACGTGCTCTGCCTGGCGCAAACTGTGTAACGTGCTCTGCCTGGCGCAAACTGTGTATAATGTGCTCTGCCTGTCGCAATGTGTATAATGTGCTCAGCCTGGCGCAATGTGTAGAACGTGCTCTGCCTGGCGCAAAGTGTATAATGTGCTGTACCTAGCGCAATGTGTATAACGTGCTCTGCCTGGCGCAATGTGTATAACGTGCTCTGCCTGGCACAATGTGTATAACGTGGTCTGCCTGGCGCAAACTGCATAACGTGGTCTGCCTGGCGCAAACTGCATAACGTGGTCTGCCTGGCGCAAACTGCGTAACGTGGTCTGCCTGGCGCAAACTGCGTAACGTGCTCTGCCTGGCGCAAACTGCGTAACGTGCTCTGCCTGGCGCAGACTGTGTAACGTGCTCTGCCTGGCGCAGACTGTGTAACGTGCTCTGCCTGGCGCAAACTGCGTAACGTGCTCTGCCTGGCGCAGACTGTGTAACGTGCTCTGCCTGGCGCAGACTGTGTAACGTGCTCTGCCTGGCGCAAACTATGTAACGTGCTCTGCCTGGCGCAAACTGTGTAACGTGCTCTGCCTGGCGCAAACTGTGTAACGTGCTCTGCCTGGCGCAAACTGTGTATAATGTGCTCTGCCTGTCGCAATGTGTATAATGTGCTCAGCCTGGCGCAATGTGTAGAACGTGCTCTGCCTGGCGCAAAGTGTAGAACGTGCTCTGCCTGGCGCAAAGTGTAGAACGTGCTCTGCCTGGCGCAAAGTGTAGAACGTGCTCTGCCTGGCGCAAAGTGTAGAACGTGCTCTGCCTGGCGCAAAGTGTATAACGTGCTCTGCCTGGCGCAAAGTGTATAACGTGCTCTGCCTGGCGCAAAGTGTATAACGTGCTCTGCCTGGCGCAAAGTGTATAACGTGCTCTGCCTGGCGCAAAGTGTATAACGTGCTCTGCCTGGCGCAAAGTGTATAACGTGCTCTGCCTGGCGCAAAGTGTATAACGTGCTCTGCCTGGCGCAAAGTGTATAACGTGCTCTGCCTGGCGCAAAGTGTATAACGTGCTCTGCCTGGCGCAAAGTGTATAACGTGCTCTGCCTGGCGCAAAGTGTATAACGTGCTCTGCCTGGCGCAAAGTGTATAACGTGCTCTGCCTGGCGCAAAGTGTATAACGTGCTCTGCCTGGCGCAAAGTGTATAACGTGCTCTGCCTGGCGCAAAGTGTATAACGTGCTCTGCCTGGCGCAAAGTGTATAACGTGCTCTGCCTGGCGCAAAGTGTATAACGTGCTCTGCCTGGCGCAAAGTGTATAACGTGCTCTGCCTGGCGCAAAGTGTATAACGTGCTCTGCCTGGCGCAATGTGTATAAGCGGCACTATGGTGTGGTGTAATGTTAATTGGCACTATTATGTGGTCACGCCCCTTCCCCATGAAGCCACGCCCCTAAATTTTTGTAACGCGCCTTCAGCGCGCACCACCTGAAGAGTCTGGGGCTCCAATTCACTTTCTGCCAAAAGGGCACCACAATGTATAGTTGCACAGCTCTGGTGCAGGGTGTCCTGCATGTTATGCAGCCCAGCAGCACTGTCACTCCATCCCCCCACCTTGCAACACTTTTGTAGTGTCCAAATAAGATTGATTAATAAAAACCTTCATTCTGATGGGACCCAGAAAAGGACCAGTAGGACCCCAATTTTAAAAAGTGAGGGGTCCCTCACTGTGGATGCAAAGTATGCGTACCTTCACATTCCGATCTGGCCGCCTCATCAGGCTTATCTACGGTTTACATTGCAGAACTGTCACTACCAGTTCCAGGCCCTGCCATTTGGTCTCTTCACGGCACCGAGGGTGTTCACCAAAGTGATGGCAGAGATGATGTTTCTACTCCGCAAACAGGAAGTGAACATAATTCCGTACCTGGACGATCTTCTGATAAAGGCATCGTCCAGGGAGCAGTGTGTCGGACAGCATTGGCCTCTCAACCAGACTACTCCTGGATCACGGGTGGATTCTGAACCTACCAAAATCTCACCTAAAACCGACACAGAGGCTTCTTTTCTTGGGAATGATACTGGACACAGAGTCTGTGTTCCTTCCCTTGGAAAAGGCTATGGTGATCCAGTCAATGGTTCGGACTGTCCTGAAGCCAACCCGGATCTCGGTGCATCTGTACATTCGCCTTCTACGAAGCGCTTCAGAACGGAAGGTTTCATGCGAGGCCCCTCCAGCTACATCTATTGGACAAATGGTCCGGATTACATCTTTACATGCACCAGAGGATCGGTCTGTCGCCAAAAGCCAGGATCTCCCTTCTGTGGTGGCTACAGACTTCTTGCCTAGTCGAGGGTCGGAGGTTCGGAATTCAGAATTGGATTCTGCTAACCACAGACGCAAGCCTCAGAGGTTGGAGCGCAGTCACCCAGGGGGTGCAGTTTCAGGGAAGATGGTCAAGTCAGGAAGTCGTCCTTCCAATAAACATCCTGGAACTCAGGGCTATCTACAACGCCGTTCTGCAGGCCTCATCTGTACTTCGGAATCAGGCCATTCAAATCTAGTTGGACAATTTGACGGCAGTAACGTACATAAACCGATAGGGCGGAACGAAAAGTAGAGCAGCAATGTTAGGTGTCAAGAATTCTCCTCTGGGCGAAAAAACACGCCGTGGCATTGTCGGCGGTCTTCATTCCTAGAGTAGACAACTGGGAAGCAGACTTCCTCAGCAGACACGAACTTACAGCCGGAGGTGTTCCTGTGGTTGACACATCGGTGGGGATATCCACAAATCGATATGATGGCCTCTCGACTCAACAAGAAGCTCAAGGCGGTATTGCTTCAGGTCGAGAGACCCACAAGCAGTGGCGGTAGACGCTCTGACGACTCCGTGGGTCTACCAGCTGGTGTACGGGTTTCCTCCACTTCCTCTGATCCCAAGAATTCTAAAAAGAAGAAAAAGGGAAAAGATTTAAGCAATACTCATTGCTCCAGACTGGCCTCAAAGGGCCTGGTACGTGCATCTTCTCGAGATACTGACTGAAGATCCGTGGCCTCTACCTCTTCGCTAGGATCTTCTGCAACAGGGCCCGTTCGTCTATAAAGACTTACCGCAGCTACTGTACGTTTAACGGCATGGAAGTTGAACTTTTGATTCTAGCCATGAGAGGGATTCCTCAAAAGGTTATCCCGACTATGATCCAAGCCAGAAAGGGGGTAACGTCTTAACATTACCATCGTATCTGGGAAAAATGTCTTTGTGTGAGAGCAGACCATATTCTACGGTGAAATTTCATCTGTGACGTTTCCTGCTTTTTATGCAGATTGGAATTTATGTGGGCATACGTCTAGGCTCCATTAAAGTCCAGATTTTCGGCCTTGTCTATTTACTTTCAGAAACAATTGGCTTCTCTACCTGAGGTCCAGACGTTCTTAAAGGTGTTCTGCACATCCAACCTCCCTTTGTGCCTCCCATGGCATCTTGCGATCTCAATTTGGTGCTGCAGTTCCTTCAATCGGACTGGTTTGAACCGTTACAGGAGGTTGACGTTAAGTACCTTACGTGGAAGACAGTCACACTGTTGGCCTTGGCTTCAGCAAGACGTGTGTCGGAGTTGGGGACGTTGTCTTACAAGAGCCCCTACCTAATTTTCCATGAGGACAGAGCTGAACTCAGGACTCGTCCGCAATTTCTTCCTAAGGTGGTGTCTGCGTTTCACATCAACCAACCTATTGTGGTTCCGGCTGTAACGGACACCTCTGCTACTTTACTTCAAAGTCTTTGGATGTCGTGAGGGCTTTGAAGGTGTATGTAAATAGAACAGCTCGTCACAGGGATTCAGACTCGCTGTTCGTTCTCTCTTATCCCAATAAAATTGGGTGTCCTGCTTTAAAGCAGTCAATTGCATGCTGGATAGCGAGCCTGATCCAGCATGCAATTGACTGCTTTGAAGCACGCTGGATCAGGCTCGCTATCCAGCATGCTTATTCCACGGCAGGCTCGCCAGTTCCAAAATCTGTACAGGCCCTCTCTGCTAGGTCGGTGGGTTCTTCTTGGGCGACTGCCCGGGGTGTCTCTGCTTTACAGCTCTGCCGAGCAGCTACTTGGTCAGGCTCGAACACGTTTGCTTAGTTTTACAAGTTTGATACTTTGGCCTCTGGGGACCTTCCGTTTCGTCAATCAGTTCTGCACAGGAACCTCAGCACTCTCCCACCCGGTTAGGGAGCTTTGGTACTTCCCCATGGTACTAAATGGATTCCCAGTATCCCCTAGGACGTAAGAGAAAATAGGATTTTAATTACCTACCGGTAAATCTTTTTCTCATAGTCCGTAGGGGATGCTTGGCGCCCGCCCGGTGCTAACTTCTTCCTGCACTGTTACTTGGTTAAGTATCCTGGTTTGCTCAGCTGTTGCTCTCAACGGATGGTTGTCATGTCCTACCACTTTCTATGTCGCAACTTTTCCTGGTTGTGATGCCTGGAGAACTAACTTTGAAGGGTTTGTATTTTCTGTTTGTTTAGTGGAAGTATGGTTTTCTCTGAAGTCCGCTGCAGTTGTAACCGACTAGTTTCATTGACAATGTACAGTAAATAAAGACTGGCCTTCTTATTTGAAAACAAAAGCCAGTAGGTGAAGTAACCATAAGTTTATGTGCCGAAATGTTACTTATTAATTAAGTCAATTCTGTGTGTTTCTGTCTTTACAGATAAGTCATGACTGGGTATTTGGGTGAGTATTTATAATGTTTCATTTTTGTGACTTGCAGGGGACTGCTAACCATAAATAGAAGAATAAACTTGTTTAAATTATACACAGATGTTGCATCTTTTTCAATTTCAGATTTTATTCTGCAAAGAATCCAGATTCGTTTTTGCTGTTTTGGAAATGTGGATTAATTCAGAGTATATCTTTGTGGTGGTTAGGAAAATATATGCATTGGCTTTTTTCACTTTTTTTATTAAAGTAAAATAAACACTCTTTTCTCCGGCTGGGTCCACAGGTTACCCACAGGATAACATTGGGATATGCCGGAGCGACAGCGGAAATGCCACCAAACGGACACGAGCTTTCTGGCCTCCCAGGATGCATCGGGGCTTCTCCATATAATCCCGCCCACTGACTGTCAAATCAGTTTTTTGTTTGGCGCGGCAGGAGCCGGACCATGGTCACAGGGCTGCGATTAAGTAGCATCCTGAAGCTTTTATTATTTTATTTTTATAGTCTTACTATGTTTTTTTTTTCTTTGAGTGACTTTTCTTAACAGCGTCTTAAACGCATACTAGAAAGAGTCGCTCCAACAACTCTCCACCGGGTCGCAACAACGCTTACCTTCGCGGTATAGTGCTGTCTCGACGGGCGTCTGTATCGGATGATTCTAGCAGGTCCAGCAGACGTAACCAGGCTGTGGCCGGAGCATGGGGAGAAGGTAAGTCAATCGGTTTCCTCTTACTATGGGGTCCGGACACAGCTTCACTGTATTGGAGGGGACTACAAACAGTGCTTGATGCGCCGCCACTCTTAAGTGCAACAGCGCTATGCTTTAGGGATTATAGGCGCCAGGACTAGGTGAGGCCGCGATGCTTGGAGTTTAAGTCAACTGGGGGAGTTAGACGCTCTCCTGGCCGCCCCTCCCCCAAGTTCATGACCAGTTTCCGTGCGTCTCCCGTCCGAACTAATGACCTCACTTCCGGCTCAGACGCTACCATGAGGGTACTTAGTTGCAGCATAGACGCTGCGATGGTGTACACTAGACTTTCCGCCTAGACCCGGTCGCAGACAGGAGCATCTGTATACACTTATTGTTCAATGAGTGTCTGTGTCCATTAAAGAGCGTCTGTGTGTCTCATCAGTCATCAAGAGCGGCAGTGTACACTAGTAGCGTCTGAATCCACTCAGCGTCTTGCGAGCGTATTGATGGATATGGAAGTTTGGTGAGTCTCCCTGTATCCCACTCTATGGGGAAAGGGTTATACAGTACTAAAGATTCTCTCTACTTGTTAGTATGAATTGTTAACTTTTTGTACATATTGCATATGAGGCCTGTATATTACTGTTGTTTTCTGCATGATATATTTGAAAAAACTGGTTAAAAACAGAAATACAATTGTCCCATTTACTTGTAAGTAATTTTTATGGTTGATTGTATTCTCATATGACAATGTCTAAAATTTTAACATGTGACTGACTGCTAGTATGTGTGCTGACTTTTATATGTTGTCCGTTCTGTTCTGAACCTCAATTCAGGTGACCCCAGGGAATAGGTTACACTATTAACCCATACATGCAGCTCCATCCCTATGGTTTGGTTCCAGTAGCTTCTACAAGTAACCAGGCTATTAACCAGGGTACAGGTAAGACTAAAGTAGGTACGTCTATGTTACAGACTACACAAGAGGATACAACAGATGATGATACAGTATATTCAAATACTCCGTATGATGATCAGTCGCAGAGTTTCAGCTCAGAGGATGTAGCTAAACTTATTGATGCAATGAAGGCTATTCTCTCTTTGGAGGAATCAGCCAAAGCAGTGTCAAAATCTAAAGCACCTGTGTTTAAACGAACAAAAACAGTTAAAACTGAGTTCCCAGCGTCAGAGGATCTTACGGAAATGATGGAAGAACACTGGGCGACGCCCAGTAAAAAATATAAGATTCCGAAAAAATGGGATTCTTATTACCCATTTCCAGCTGCAGATTGTTCAAAAAGAGAAGTTCCTCCTAAAGTAGATGCACATATACGACTTGTGCATAAATCTGCTTTGCCATTGTCATCTACCTCACTAAATGATGTCACAGACAGAAGGGTAGATAGCTTCTTGAAAAATATATTTTCTCAGAAACAGTGGTAAGGCCTGCTATTGCTTCAGCCTGGATGGCAAAGGCAATGGGAGAATGGGTGGAGGAACTAGAAAATGGCCTCTCCCCTTCTAATACGGAGCAGGGGTATAATTTAGGCCGTATAAGACAAGCTGCCCAATTTGGAAGAAGCAGCAATTGGTATGGGTACGATTGCTTCTAAAGCATCAGCCTTGACAGTAGCCGCTCGTAGAGCAGTTTGGCTATGCACTTGGAAAGCAGATGCAGAATCCAAGAAAGCTCTGGAAGCATTGCCTTTCATTGGTAATGTATTGTTTGAGAAACAATTGTCAGAGAATCGGAAGCTGAATCCAAAAAAGTCAGTTTTCCGGCTAGTTATAACCCTAAGACTAGAGGTTCAAAATTTCGGCTATTTCTACGGCAAGGCAAAGCAAAAGCTAAAGAGGAGTCTAAGCAACCCCAGTTCAATAGATCAGCCAGGGGTAGAAAGCAATGGGCTAGTAGAAAGCCAGCTTCCAATCCTGAACAAAAGCCATCAGCTTGAGGAGATGGGCCTCCGCCCAGAGGATTCCAGGGTTGAGGGTCGACTCCTTCATTTTGCACTCATATGGCAACAGTCGACGACAGATGCGTGGGTGCAGAAGGTGGTATCTCTCGGGTATTGGTTCCCATTCAGGAGGCAGCCTCCTCAAAGGTTTTTTTGCACCAGCCCGTCTTGTTTAGAGTCGAAGGCCAATGCCCTGCAAGAAGCAGTTCAGAAATTGCTTCAGTCGGGTGTGATTATCCCGGTACCCCCATCACAATGGGGATAGGGTTTTTAATCCAATCTATTTCTCTTACATTCTAGAGGATGCTGGGGACTCCAAAAGGACCATGGGGTATAGACTGGATCCGCAGGAGCTTGGGCACACTAAAAAGACTTAAAACTGGGTGTGAACTGGCTCCTCCCTCTATGCCCCTCCTCCAGACCTCAGTTAGACTTTGTGCCCAGGAGTGACTGGATGCACACTAGGGGAGCTCTACTGAGTTTCTCTAGAAAAAGACTTTTGTTAGGTTTTTTATTTTCAGGGAGCCCTGCTGGCTACAGGCTCCCTGCAGCGTGGGAGTGAGGGGAGAGAAGCAGGACCTACTTCTGTGAGTTTCAAGGCTCTGCTTCTCGGCTACTGGACACCATTAGCTCCAGAGGGTTCGATCACTTGGTGCACCTAGCTGCTTGTTCCCGGAGCCACGCCGTCACCCCCTCACAGAAGGCAGAAGTCGGGTGAGTATGAGAAGATCAGAAGACTTCAGGACGGCAGTGAATTTGGCTGGCCGAAGCCGCCGGGAAGGGGGCGGAGCTTCGGTCCGCGGCTCACACGCGCCATTTCTCTGACGTCCTAGTGGATGCTGGGTACTCCGTAAGAACCATGGGGTATAGACGGGCTCCGCAGGAGACTGGGCACTCTTAAAAGAAAGATTAGGTACTATATCTGGTGTGCACTGGCTCCTCCCTCTATGCCCCTCCTCCAGACCTCAGTTAGTATCTGTGCCCGGCCAGAGCTGGATGCACCCTAGGGGCTCTCCTGAGCTTCCTAGAAAAGAAAGTATTTGTTAGGTTTTTTATTTTCAGTGAGATCTGCTGGCAACAGACTCACTGCTACGTGGGACTGAGGGGAGAGAAGCGAACCTACCTGCTTGCAGCTAGCTTGGGCTTCTAAGGCTACTGGACACCATTAGCTCCAGAGGGATCGAACACAGGCCCGTCCTCGGTCGTCCGGTCCCGGAGCCGCGCCGCCGTCCCCCTTGCAGAGCCAGAAGAACGAAGAGAAGTTGAAAATCGGCGGCTGAAGACTTCGGTCTTCATTAAGGTAGCGCACAGCACTGCAGCTGTGCGCCATTGCTCCCTTAGCAGACCACACACTCCGGTCACTGATGGGTGCAGGGCGCTGGGGGGGGGCGCCCTGGGCAGCAATTAGATTACCTTACTTGGCGAAAAGCACATAATACAGTCTGATAAACTGTATATGTGCATTAACCCCCGCCATTAAAGTACATAAAAGGACAGAAGCCCGCCGCTGAGGGGGCGGGGCCTTCTTCCTCAGCACACCGGCGCCATTTTCTCTTCTCAGCTCAGCTGGAAGGAAGCTCCCCAGGCTCTCCCCTGCAGTATCCTGGTACACAAAGGGTAAAAAAGAGAGGGGGGGGCACATAAATTTAGGCGCAAAACTGTGTATATAAGCTGCTATAGGGGAAAAATCACTCAGTATAGTGTACATCCCTGTATTATATAGCGCTGTGGTGTGTGCTGGCATACTCTCTCTCTGTCTCTCCAAAGGGCCTGGTGGGGGAACTGTCTTCAAATAGAGCATCCCCTGTGTGTGTGGTGTGTCGGTACGCGTGTGTCGACATGTCTGAGGTAAAAGGCTCCTCTAAGGAGGTGATAGAGCGGATATGTGTGTGGGAGGGTGTCTCCGTCGACAACGCCGACACCTGTTTGGATATGTGTAAGTGCTGAGGTAAAATTATTGCACAAAAGGTTAGGGAACAGAAAGGAAATCTACCCTGGTCTATCCCTATGTCACAGAGTCCTTCAGAGTCTCTCTATGTTCACTATCCAAAATAACAAAGTATCGACACGGAGTTTAACTCCACTGTTGACTACCATAATGCAAAGTTACAGCCAAGAGGGCTAAAAGATATTCAATATATGATTATTGGAATAAAAGATGATTTGCATATCACTGATGACTCATCTGTCCCTGACACGAGAGTACACATGTTAAGGGGAAGAATGCTGAGGTAAATTTCCCTCCTCTCATGAGGAAAAAGAGCGGGAATCTCCAGACAAGAGACGGCAGCTTCCCACAAGAGAATTCTCAGGCTGTATCCTTTCCCCACTAGGGCCAGGATGTGTTGAGAATCTTCCCCTTGGGTGTCCTGTTTGCACTAGCTATTCTCAGGGATCCTGCAGATAGTGTGCACATTCTAGTATACTACTCAGACCGGCGATTGTGTCGGCATGGGTTTATAGCGCTGTGGCAGCGTGGACAGGTACCTTATCAGCAGAGATTGAGACCCTAGTATGCATATAAATATTTTAAGATGCTGTCTTAAGTGATAGATATATAATTATAAAGCATGCCCAAAGGGACATGAGTATACTGGGTCCTAGAGACAAAAGCTATGTCGATTTCTGCTTGACGTGTCCTGTAGAATATACATTGGACAGATGATGCCGACTTAAGAGGCATATGGAAGGCTGAGGATTGTGTGGAGAAAGGTTCTCGGGCCTGGTCTCCACAGCTATAGCTGGTAATTCTGATATTTTGCCTTATTTTCCTGCACAGCCTAGGACAGCACGACATTATTAAATGCAGCTTTTCGAATACAGAAACAAAAAAGTCTGAGGTGCGTCCTTTCTTGTCAGAGCCGGGGGCAGAGGAAAGAAGCTGTACAACACAGCTAGTCCCCAGGAACAGAAGTCCTCCCCGGCCTCTACAAAAATCCACCGCATGTCGCTGGGGCCCCACAGGCGGAGCTAGGCCTGGTGGGGACACGCCTTCGTAAGTTCAGCCACAAGTGGGTTCACTCCCTGTTAGATCCCTGGGCAATAGAAATTGTATCGCAGGGATACAGGCTGGACTGTGAGAAGATGCCCCCTCACCGAGGACCCGGCGGGCTTCCCCCCAAGAGAGGGAGCCAGTGTTAACTGCAATTCGTAAATTGTATCTTCAACAGGTGGTGGTCAAGGGTCCCCTCCTTCAACAAGAGGGTGTTATTATTCGACCATGTTATAATCCCTAAACCAGACGGTTCGGTTAGACCCATATTGTATTAAAATCCCTGAACATATACCTGAAAAGGTTCAGGTTCAAGATGGAATCGCTAAGAGCGGTCATTGCAAGCCTGAAATGAATCGGGACATAAGGGATGCATACCTTCGTGTCCCCATTTATCCACCTCATCAGGCGTACCTCAGAATTGCGGTACGGGATTGTCATTACCAATTTCACCAAGGTAATGGCGGATATGATGGTGCTCCTGCGGAAGCAAGGTGTCACTATTATCACATACTTGGATGATCTCCTCATAAAAGCGAGATCAAGAGAGCAGTTGCTGGACAGCGTATCACCTTCTCTGGAAGTGAAACGGCAACACGACTGGATTCTATATATTCCGAAGTCGCAGTTGGTTCCTACAGCTCATCTGTCTCGCCTAGGCATGATCCTAGACACAGACCAGAAGAGGGTTTATCTCCCGATAGAGAGAGCTCAGGAGCTCATGACACTGGTCAGGAATCCATTGAAAACCAAAACAGGTGTCAGTGCATCACTGCACTCGAGTCCTGGGAAGGATGATGGCATCATTCGAGGCCATCCCCTTCGGCTGGTTCCATGCAAGGACAATGGAACTTACTGGACAAGTGGTCCGGATCACATCTTCAGATGCATCGGTTAATCACCCTATCCCCCAGGGCCAGGGTGTCTCTCCTGTGGTGGCTGCGGAGTGCTCACCTTCTCGAGGGCCGCAGATTCGGCATTCAGGACTGGGTCCTGGTGACCACGGATGCAAGCCTCCGAGGTTGGGGGGCAGTTACACAGGGAAGAAAATTCCCAGGTTTGTGGTCAAGCCAACAGACTTGCCTTCACATCAATATCCTGGAACTAAGGGCCATATACAACGCCCTAAGTCAAGCGGAGTTCCTGCTTCGCGACCAACTGGTTCTGATCCAGTCAGACCGCAGGGGCTCATGTAAACCGCCAGGGCGGCACAAGGAGCAGGGTGGCGAGGGTAGAAGCCACCAGAATTCTTCGCTGGGCGGAGAATCAAGTAAGCGCACTGTCAGCAGTGTTCATTCCGGGAGTGGACACGACCTCCACCCGGGAAAGTGGTGACTTCATCAGGAAGTCTTCACGTAGTTTTGCAAATTGATGGAAACTGCCTAAGGTGGACTACATGGCGTCCCACCTCAATAAAAAGATAAAAAAAGGTTTTACGCTGGGTCAAGGGACTCTCAGGCGATAGCTGTGGTCACACTAGTAACACCGTGGGTGTTCCAGTCGGTCTATATATTCCCTCCTCTTCCTCTCAGACCCAAGGGCTGAGAATTGTAATAAACGGAGGAGTGTGAACAATATTCTTTGCTCCGGATTGGCCAAGAAGGACTCGGTACCCGGAACTGCAAGACATGCTCTCAGAGGACCCATGGCCTCTGCCTCTCAGTCAGGACATGTTGCAACAGGGACCCTGTCTGATCCAAGACTTACCGCGGCTGCGTTGGACGGCATGGCGGTTGAACGCCGGATCCTAGCGGAAAAGGGCATTCCGGATGCAGTTATTCCTACGCTGATAAAGGCTAGGAAAGACGTGACAGCAAGACTTTTTCACTGTATATGGCGAAAATAGGTTGCTTGGTGTGTGGCCGGGAAGGCCCTACAGAGGAATTCCAGGGGGGTCGATTCCTGCACTTCCTACAGTCAGGAGTGACTATGGGCCTAAAATGAGGATCCATAAAGGCCAAGATTTCGGCCCTATCCCTTTTTTCTCTCAAAAAGAACTGGCTTCACTGCCTGAAGTTCGGACGTTGTTACAGGGGTGCTGCATATTCAGCCCCTTTTTGTGCCTCCAGTGGCACCTTGGGATCTTAACGTGTGTTGGATTCCTAAAATCCCACTGGTTTGAGCCACTTAAGACCGTGGAGCTAAAATATCTCACGTGGAAAGTGGTCATGCTTTTGGCCTTAGCTTGGACTAGGCGTGTGTCAGAATTGGCGGCTTTGTCATGTAAAAGCCCATATCTGATCTTCATATGGAAAGGGCAGAATGGAGGACTCGTCCCCAATTTCTCCCTAAGGTGGTATCATCGTTTCATTTGAACCAACCTATTGTGGTGCCTGCGGCTACTAGGGACTTGGAGGATTCCAAGTTGCTGGACGTAGTCCGGGCCCTGAAACTTTGTTTCCAGGACGGCTAGAGTCAGAAAAACTGACTCGCTATTTATCCTGCATGCACCCAACAAGCTGGGTGCTCCTGCTTCAAAGCAGACTATTGCTCGCTGGATCTGTAGCACGATTCAGCTTGCACATTCTGCGGCTGGACTGCCGCATCCTAAATTAGTAAAAGCCCATTCCACGAGGAAGGTGGGCTCTTCTTGGGCGGCTGCCCGAGGGGTCTCGGCTTTACAACTTTGGCGAGCTGCTACTTGGTCGGGTTCAAACACTTTTGCAAAATTCTACAAGTTTGATACCCTGGCTGAGGAGGACCTTGAGTTTGCTCATTCGGTGCTGCAGAGTCATCGGCACTCTCCCGCCCGTTTGGGAGCTTTGGTATAATCCCCATGGTCCTTACGGAGTACCCAGCATCCACTAGGACGTCAGAGAAAATAAGAATTTACTCACCGGTAATTCTATTTCTCGTAGTCCGTAGTGGATGCTGGGAGCCCGTCCCAAGTGCGGACTCTCTGCAATACATGTATATAGTTATTGCTTAACTAAAGGGTTATTGTATGAGCCATCTGTTGAGAGAGGCTCAGTTATTGTTCATACTGTTAACTGGGTATAGTTATCACGAGTTGTACGGTGTGATTGGTGTGGCTGGTATGAGTCTTACCCTGGATTCCAAATCCTTTCCTAGTAATGTCAGCTCTTCCGGGCACAGTTTCCCTAACTGAGGTCTGGAGGAGGGGCATAGAGGGAGGAGCCAGTGCACACCAGATATAGTACCTAATCTTTCTTTTAAGAGTGCCCAGTCTCCTGCGGAGCCCGTCTATACCCCATGGTCCTTACGGAGTACCCAGCATCCACTACGGACTACGAGAAATAGAATTACCGGTGAGTAAATTCTTATTTTTCTCCCTGCACCAGACGGAGGGAGAGACGCTGCCGGGACCTCCACGCTGATTTCAAGTAAAGGGGACATCTCCAGAGGGAGCCGCAGTGGGGTACCAGTCTTTTTGATAATAAGGCAGCGCGGGGTACATATATTCGTGTACCAATATACAGGCGCTGGGGTGTGAGCTGGCATACTCCCTCTGTCTCCTCTTCTGGGCTGCATTGTGGGCCTGTCACCTTGCTGGAACGGTTCTGTGTGTTGTGTGTCGGTACTACGTGTCGACATGTCGGAGCCTGAATGTTATTCACCAGAGGAGGTTATGGGAGGTGGGGATGCGGGGCTAGATGTAGCACTGTCGACGCAGCCGAATCCTGATTTACTAGCACACCTTAATACAATAAATTCCAATGTAGCTTCTTTATCTAAGAGGTTAGATAAGTCTGAGTCACAGATGCAGGTGTGGAAAAAGTCTATGGTGGAGGCTTTATCTCAGGTACAGACCCCATCCGGGTCCCATAAGAGGCCTTTTACTCAGGTGGGGGATACGGATACAGACACGGACTCTGATTCCGAGGTCGATTTCACTGAGGCTGCGTTACATCCACGATTAGTTAAGAGTATTCAGTACATGATTGTGGCTATAAAGGATGTTTCGCAAATTTCTGATGAACCTGCGGTACAGGAAACAAGGATTTGCTTGTTCAAGGGAAAGAAACCTGAGGTGAAGTTTACCCCCTCTCATGAAATGAATACTCTTTGTGAAAAGGCTTGGGAGTCGCCGGATAAGAAATGGCAGATTCCCAAGAGGATTTATATGGTGTATCCTTTCCCCTCTGATGACAGGGGAAAATGGGAGACATCTCCAACTGTTGATAAAGCTCTATCCCGTTTGTCTAAGAAGGTGGCGCTTCAGTCTCCTGACACGGCAGCTCTCAAGGATCCGGCGGATCGCAAGTTGCAGACGTGTCTGAAGTCCATTTTTGCTAATTAGGGTGCATTGCTCAGACCTGCTGTGGCGTCTGTATGGGTGAGTAGTGCTATTGCTAAATGGGCTGAGAATTTAGCTAGTGACATGGATACTCTTGATAAAGATGATGTCCTTCTAACTCTCGGTTATATTAAGGACGCTGCGGATTACCTAAAGGACGCGGCAAGGGACGTCTGTCTCTTGGGATCAAGGACCAATGCCATGTCGATATCTGCCAGGAGGGCCTTGTGGATCCATCAATGGAATGCTGATGCCGACTCCAAGAGGTCTATGGAAGCTCTACCCTTTAAAGGTACTGTCTTGTTTGGGGACGGCCTGGCGGACCTAGTCTCGACCGCGACTGCGGGTAAGTCCTCTTTTCTTCCTTATGTTCCCACACAACAGAAAAAGGCACCACATCAACAAATGCAGTCCTTTCGTCACAATAAATACAGGCGTGGGAAAGGTTCGTCTTTCCTCGCCTCAAAGGGTAGTGGACGGGGAAGAAAACTTCCTGCAGCCTCAGGCGCACAGGACCAGAAGTCCTCCCCGGCTGCTACCAAGTCCACCGCATGACGCTGGGGCTTCCCTGGGGGAGTCCGGACCGGTGGGGGGCCGTCTTCAGGTATTCAGCCAGGTCTGGATTCAATCAGACCTGGATCCTTGGGTGTTAGAAATTGTGTCTCAAGGATACAAACTGGAGTTTCAGGAGATGCCCCCTCAGCGGTTCTTCATTTCGGCATTACCAGTGGTTCTTCCGGACAGGGAGGTGGTCCGGGCGGCGATTCAAAAATTGTGTCTACAGAAGATCATTGTTCCCGTCCCAGCGGGGGGAGGGGTTCTACTCGAGCCTCTTTGTGGTACCGAAACCGGACGGTTCGGTCAGACCAATTCTAAATCTAAAATCCCTCAATCCATACTTGAAAGTCTTCAAGTTCAAGATGGAATCCCTTCGAGCGGTGATTGACAGCCTGGAGGGGGGGGATTTTATGGCGTCAGTCGACATAAAGGATGCCTACTTACATGTGCCGATATATCCTCCACATCAGGCTTTCCTCAGGTTTGTGATACAGGATTCTCTTTACCAATTTAAGACGTTGCCGTTTGGGCTTTCCACGGCTCCGAGGATTTTCACCAAGGTCATGGCAGAAATTATGGTTCTTCTTCGCAAACAAGGTGTTTCAATTATCCCGTACTTGGACGATCTCCTGATAAAGGCGAGGTCCAAGGAACGGTTGCTGAGAAGTGTAGAGTTGTCACTATCGGTTCTGTGACAGCACGGTTGGGTGCTCAATTTGCCGAAATCCCAGTTGATTCCGACCACTCGGCTTCCTTTTCTGGGCGTGATTCTGGACACGGAGTTACAGAAGGTATTCCTTCCAGAAGAAAAGGCTCGGGAACTGCAGACGATGGTCCGAGAACTTCTGAAGCCGACGAGTGTCGATCCATTATTGTACTCGGGTTCTGGGGAAGATGGTTGCGGCGTACAAAGCCATTCCATTTGGCAGATTTCACGCCCGCGTGTTTCAGTGGGACTTGCTGAGCAAATGGTCCGGATCTCATCTACACATTCACCGGAAGATAAGTCTATCTCCCAGAGGCAGAATTCCTCTCCTGTGGTGGCTACAAGCTCATCACCTCCTGGGGGGACGCCGATTCGGTATCCAGGATTGGGTACTTCTGATGACAGATGCAAGTCTCCGGGGCTGGGGCGCAGTCACCCAAGGAAGAAATTTCCAGGGAAAATGGTCGCTCCAGGAAGCCTGTCTCCACATAAATATTCTCGAGTTAAGAGCCATTTACAACGGCCAGCTCCAAGCAAGAAGTCTAATTCAGGATCGACCGGTCCTGGTACAGTCAGACAACATCACAGCGGTGGCCCATATAAACCGGCAAGGCGGAACGAGGAGCAGAGCGGCAATGGTGGAGGCCACAAAGATCCTTCGCTGGGCGGAACAACACGTCAGCGCACTGTCAGCAGTTTTCCTACCGGGGGTGGACAACTGGGAAGCGGATTTCCTCAGCAGACACGACCTCCATCCGGGAGAGTGGGCTCTGCACCAAGAGGTATTTGCAGAAGTGACAAGACGCTAGGGAATTCCGTTGATAGACATGATGGCTTCTCTGCTCAACAAGAAGCTCCCGAGGTATTGTTCCAGGTCAAGGGACCCACAAGCCACTGCAGTGGACGCCCTGGTGTCTCCGTGGGTCTTCCAGTCGGTGTATGTGTTCCCTCCACTTCCTCTCATTCCAAAGGTGCTGGGGATCATTCGTCGAGCAAGGGTTCAGGTGATTCTCGTCGTTCCAGACTGGCCAAGAAGGGCCTGGTACCCAGATCTTCAGGACTTGCTGGTGGAAGATCCTTGGCCGCTTCCTCTAAGAGAGGATCTGTTGTTGCAGGGTCCATGCGTTTTTCCAGACTTACCGCGGCTGCGTTTGACGGCATGGAGGTTGAGCGCCAGATCTTAGCTCGTAAGGGAATTCCCAGTAAAGTCATTCCAACTCTCATTAAGGCTAGGAAAGAGGTTACGGCGAAACACTATCACCGTATCTGGAGGAAGTATGTTTCCTGGTGTGAGCTTAAAATGGCTCCTGCGGAGGACTTTAACTTGGGTCGTTTTCTCCACTTTTTACAGGCGGGCGTAGATGCAGGCCTGAAATTGGGTTCCATCAAAGTGCAAATTTCGGCTTTGTCTATTTTCTTTCAAAAAGTTAGCTGCCCTCCCAGAGGTTCAGACCTTTGTGAAGGGTGTAATGAATATCAATCCGCCGTTTGTAGCTCCATGGGACCTCGATGTCGTCTTACGATTTCTCATGTCTTCCTGGTTTGAACCTTTGCGTAAGGTTGAGTTGAAATTTCTCACTTGGAAAGTCGTTATGCTTTTGGCGCTGGCATCTGCCAGGCGAGTGTCGGAATTGGCAGCTTTATATCATAAGAGCCCGTACTTGATTTTTCATTCGGATAGGGCGGAATTGAGGACTCGTCAACAATTTCTACCGAAGGTGGTTTCTTCACTTCACATTAACCAACCTATTGTGAGTCCGGTAGCACGAAAGAGGTGGCGATTCCAAAATCTCTGGATGTTGTAAGAGCGTTAAAAGTATATGTTTCTAGGACAGCTGTTACTAGGAAAACTGAAGCGTTGTTTGTTTTGTATGCGGCCAACAAGATTGGTCATCCTGCTTCAAAACAGACTATTGCACGCTGGATTTGTAGTACGATCCAGCAGGCTCATTCTTCGGTAGGACTGCCGGTGCCGAAATCGGTTAAAGCCCATTCTACCAGGAAAGTGGGCTCATCTTGGGCGGCTGCCCGAGGTGTCTCGGCGCTACAGCTTTGCCGAGCAGCTACTTGGTCGGGTTCGAACACTTTTGCTAAGTTCTATAAGTTTGATACCCTGGCCGATGAGGACCTTGCGTTTGCTCAGTCGGTGCTGCAGAGTCATCCGCACTCTCCCGCCCGTTCTGGAGCTTTGGTATAATCCCCATGGTCCTTTTGGAGTCCCCAGCATCCTCTAGGACGTAAGAGAAAACAGGATTTTGGTACTCACCGTTAAATCCTTTTCTCTGACGTCCTAGTGGATGCTGGGACTCCGTCAGGACCATGGGGAATAGCGGCTCCGCAGGAGACAGGGCACAAAATTTAAAAGTTTGACCACTAGGTGGTGTGTACTGGCTCCTCCCCCTATGACCCTCCTCCAAGCCTCAGTTAGGTTTTTGTGCCCGTCCGAGCAGGGTGCAATCTAGGTGGCTCTCCTAAAGAGCTGCTTAGAAAAAGTTTGTTAGGTTTTTTATTTTCAGTGAGTCCTGCTGGCAACAGGCTCACTGCAACGAGGGACTTAGGGGAGAAGAAGTGAACTCACCTGCGTGCAGGATGGATTTGCTTCTTAGGCTACTGGACACTAGCTCCAGAGGGACGATCACAGGTACAGCCTGGATGGGTCACCGGAGCCGCGCCGCCGACCCCCTTGCAGATGCCGAATAGAGAAGAGGTCCAGAAACCGGCGGCAGAAGACGTCTCAGTCTTCATGAGGTAGCGCACAGCACTGCAGCTGTGCGCCATTGCTCTCCGCACACTTCACACCAGCGGTCACTGAGGGTGCAGGGCGCTGGGGAGGGGCGCCCTGGGCAGCAATGTAATATACCTATTCTGGCTAAAATATATCACATATAGCCCCTGGGGCTATATGGATGTATTTAACCCCTGCCAGGTTCCAAAAAAACCGGGAGAAGAAGCCCGCCGAAAAGAGGGCGGGGCCTATTCTCCTCAGCACACAGCGCCATTTTCCTGCCCAGCTCCGCTGCGAGGAAGGCTCCCAGGACTCTCCCCTGCACTGCACTACAGAAACAGGGTAAAAACAGAGAGGGGGGGCACTTATTGGCGATATTTATAATATTTGAGCTGCTATAAAGGGAACACACTTATTAAGGTTGTCCCTATATATATTTATAGCGCTTGGGTGTGTGCTGGCAAACTCTCCCTCTGTCTCCCCAAAGGGCTAGTGGGGTCCTGTCTTCTATCAGAGCATTCCCTGTGTGTCTGCTGTGTGTCGGTACGTGTGTGTCGACATGTATGAGGACGATGTTGGCGTGGAGGCGGAGCAATTGCCTGTAATGGTGATGTCACCCCCTAGGGAGTCGACACCAGAATGGATGGCTTTGTTTATGGAATTACGGGATAGTGTCAGCACGCTACAAAAGTCGGTTGACGACATGAGACAGCCGGCAAACCAGTTAGTACCTGTACAGGCGTCTCAGACACCGTCAGGGGCTGTAAAACGCCCTTTACCTCAGTCGGTCGACACAGACCCAGACACTGACACTGAATCCAGTGTCGACGGTGAAGAAACAAACGTATTTTCCAGTAGGGCCACACGTTATATGATCACGGCAATGAAGGAGGCTTTGCATATCTCTGATACTGCAAGTACCACAAAAAGGGGTATTATGTGGGGTGTGAAAAAACTACCGATAGTTTTTCCTGAATCAGAGGAACTGAATGAAGTGTGTGATGAAGCGTGGGTTACCCCAGATAGAAAACTGCTAATTTCAAAGAAGTTATTGGCATTATACCCTTTCCCGCCAGAGGTTAGGGCGCGCTGGGAAACACCTCCTAGGGTGGATAAGGCGCTCACACGCTTATCAAAGCAAGTGGCGTTACCGTCTCCTGATACGGCCGCCCTCAAGGATCCAGCTGATAGGAGGCTGGAGAATACATTAAAAAGTATATACACACATACGGGTGTTATACTGAGACCAGCAATCGCCTCAGCCTGGATGTGCAGTGCTGGCGTGGCTTGGTCGGAGTCACTGTCTGAAAATATTGATACCCTGGATAGGGACAGTATTTTACTGACTATAGAGCAGTTAAAGGATGCATTTCTTTATATGCGAGATGCACAGAGAGATATTTGCACTCTGGCATCAAGAGTAAGTGCGATGTCCATATCTGCCAGAAGAAGTTTATGGACGCGCCAGTGGTCAGGTGATGCGGATTCCAAACGACATATGGAAGTATTGCCGTTTAAGGGGGAGGAATTATTTGGGGTCGGTCTATCGGATCTGGTGGCCACGGCAACGGCCGGAAAATCCACCTTTTTACCCCAGGTCACCTCCCAGCAGAAAAAGCCGCAGGCTTTTCAGCCGCAGTCCTTTCGTTCCTATAAGAACAAACGAGCAAAAGGACATTCCTATTTGCCCCGAGGCAAAGGAAAGGGTAAGAGACTGCAACAAGCAGCTCCTTCCCAGGAGCAGAAGCCCTCCCCGGCTTCTACAAAGGCGTCAGCATGACGCTGGGACCTTACAAGCAGACTCAGGGGCGGTGGGGGGTCGCCTCAAACATTTCAGTGCACAGTGGGCTCACTCGCAGGTGGACCCCTGGATCCTGCAGGTAGTATCTCAGGGTGACAGGTTGGAATTCGAGAAGTCCCCTCCTCGCCGTTTCCTAAAGTCTGCTTTGCCAACGTCTCCCTCCGACAGGGCGACGGTATTGGAGGCCATTCACAAGCTGTATTCTCAGCAGGTGATAGTCAAGGTACCCCTCCTACAACAGGGACAGGGGTATTACTCCACGCTATTTGTGGTACCGAAGCCGGACGGCTCGGTAAGACCGATTCTAAATCTAAAATCTCTGAACCTGTACATACAAAAATTCAAGTTCAAGATGGAGTCACTCAGAGCAGTGATAGCGAATCTGGAAGAGATCCTTCGAAGAGAAGGCGTCTTAATTATCCCTTACTTGGACGATCTCCTGATAAGGGCAAGATCCAGAGAACAGCTGGAGGTCGGAGCAGCACTAACCCAAGTAGTGCTCCAACAACACGGGTGGATTCTGAATTTTCCAAAATCCCAACTGATCCCGACGACACGTCTGTTGTTCCTAGGGATGATTCTGGACACTGTTCAGAAAAAGGTATTTCTTCCGGAGGAGAAAGCCAGGGAGTTATCCGATCTACAATATAATAATATAAAACTGAGGTTCCAGGAACCTCTAAATTAAGCAGTAAATTGAACCTTAATTGGGTATACTCAGAGGGCCGTCACAGTACCTATGTTAAAGGATAATTCTTTTTTAGCTGTTTAGCTACATGAAGTTTTCTTGCCAAGATGTAAAAAGGCACGACAGTACTTAGCACAATTGTGCATATAGGTGTCCTCACTTTATAATTTATTTTCCAATTGGGAAAAGTTCATCACTTGCCAATTTTAGTGTGGACTGTGCAGAGGTAAGCAGTAAAGGGATAGCTGTTACTCACAAACTGGACGGTATTTTCTCTTGTTGTACCGCAATGGTACCGGCGTGCATAGCCGCTCTCTATCACCCTTAGCACGGGTGAGACATCCGTCAGCGGTAGGACTCGTCCGTGGCGTGAGTAGTTGGTAGCGTCAGCTAAACGACCGCTCTCTCCTCCGGCAAAGTGTGAGTATACCGGTACAGCGTGTTCCACTCTCAGTATTGGTGGAATGATGTTCACCAAATTCAGGTGTTCCCAGTGTGATCCGAGGGACTAAATGAATCAGTCACGCTAGAAAGTGTAGCAATTACCGGCAATGGTTTTTGATAAGCTGCTGGGAGGACACACTTCAGTTCTTATTGGCAGTAGGTACTGGGGCTCCTTCTCTCTGTATCCTCAACGCGTTTCTCCGCACCCCAGGCGGCTTCTTCAAGAGGCACACTCTGCCTCTTGAAGAAGCCGCCTGGGGTGCGGAGAAACGCGTTGAGGATACAGAGAGAAGGAGCCCCAGTACCTACTGCCAATAAGAACTGAAGTGTGTCCTCCCAGCAGCTTATCAAAAACCATTGCCGGTAATTGCTACACTTTCTAGCGTGACTGATTCATTTAGTCCCTCGGATCACACTGGGAACACCTGAATTTGGTGAACATCATTCCACCAATACTGAGAGTGGAACACGCTGTACCGGTATACTCACACTTTGCCGGAGGAGAGAGCGGTCGTTTAGCTGACGCTACCAACTACTCACGCCACGGACGAGTCCTACCGCTGACGGATGTCTCACCCGTGCTAAGGGTGATAGAGAGCGGCTATGCACGCCGGTACCATTGCGGTACAACAAGAGAAAATACCGTCCAGTTTGTGAGTAACAGCTATCCCTTTACTGCTTACCTCTGCACAGTCCACACTAAAATTGGCAAGTGATGAACTTTTCCCAATTGGAAAATAAATTATAAAGTGAGGACACCTATATGCACAATTGTGCTAAGTACTGTCGTGCCTTTTTACATCTTGGCAAGAAAACTTCATGTAGCTAAACAGCTAAAAAAGAATTATCCTTTAACATAGGTACTGTGACGGCCCTCTGAGTATACCCAATTAAGGTTCAATTTACTGCTTAATTTAGAGGTTCCTGGAACCTCAGTTTTATATTATTATATTGTGGTCCTGTTTATGTATAATTTTATTTATTTTTATGTGTTTTTTGTGATTTGTTGTCAATAAATTGGTTTAATTTTTATCATTGTGTTCACCAATTGGTATTAAGCGCCGACCTGGTAATTTTCCTAATTGCTTTGTTTGTTGAGGAGGCCGGCTACCTCCTCACCAGGTGGCAGCTAATCCCAGGGTGCACACACACACAGGCCTGCCAGCGCCACTATTACCTCTTTTTCCTTTTTTTGCAGTTATCCGATCTAGTCAGGAACCTCCTAAAACCAGGAAAAGTATCTGTGCATCAATGCACAAGAGTCCTGGGAAAAATGGTAGCTTCTTACGAAGCGATTCCATTCGGCAGATTCCATGCACAAACTTTTCAGTGGGATCTGCTGGACAAATGGTCCGGATTGCATCTGCAGATGCATCAGCGGATAAAATTGTCCACAAGGACAAGAGTGTCTCTGCTATGGTGGTTGCAGAGTGCTCATCTGTTAGAGGGCCGCAGATTCGGCATACAGAACTGGGTCCTAGTGACCACGGATGCCAGCCTGAGAGGCTGGGGAGCGGTCACACAGGGAAGAAACTTCCAGGGCGTGTGGTCAAGCCTGGAGACGTCTCTTCACATAAATATACTGGAGCTAAGAGCAATCTACAATGCTCTAAGCCTGGCAAAACCTCTGCTTCAGGGTCAGCCGGTGTTGATTCAGTCGGACAACATCACGGCAGTCGCCCACGTAAACAGACAGGGCGGCACAAGAAGCAGGAGGGCAATGGCAGAAGCTGCAAGGATTCTCCGCTGGGCAGAAAATCATGTGTTAGCACTGTCAGCTGTGTTCATCCCGGGAGTGGACAACTGGGAAGCAGACTTCCTCAGCAGACACGATCTGCACCCGGGAGAGTGGGGACTTCATCCAGAAGTCTTCCACATGATTGTGGTCCATTGGGAAAGACCAATGGTGGACATGATGGCGTCCCGCCTCAACAAAAAACTGGACAGGTATTGCGCCAGGTCAAGAGACCCTCAGGCAATAGCTGTAGACGCTCTGGTAACACCATGGGTGTACCAGTCAGTGTATGTGTTTCCTCCTCTGCCTCTCATACCAAAAGTACTGAGAATTATACGGCAAAGGGGAGTAAGAACGATACTCGTGGCTCCGGATTGGCCAAGAAGAACTTGGTACCCGGAACTTCAGGAGATGCTCACGGAGGATCCGTGGCCTCTACCTCTAAGACGGGACCTGCTTCAGCAGGGACCGTGTCTATTCCAAGACTTACCGCGGCTGCGTTTGACGGCATGGCGGTTGAACGCCGAATCCTAAGGGAAAAAGGCATTCCGGAAGAGGTCATCCCTACCCTGGTAAAAGCCAGGAAGGAGGTGACTGCACAACATTATCACCGCATTTGGAGAAAATATGTTGCGTGGTGTGAGGCCAGGAAGGCCCCGACGGAGGAATTTCAACTGGGTCGATTCCTACATTTCCTGCAAACAGGATTGTCTATGGGCCTCAAATTAGGGTCCATTAAGGTTCAAATTTCGGCCCTGTCGATTTTCTTCCAGAAAGAATTGGGTTCAGTTCCTGAAGTCCAGACTTTTGTAAAAGGAGTACTACATATACAGCCCCCGGTTGTGCCCCCAGTGGCACCGTGGGATCTTAATGTAGTTTTGGATTTTCTCAAATCCCATTGGTTTGAGCCACTCAAATCGGTGGATTTGAAATATCTTACATGGAAAGTAACCATGCTACTGGCCCTGGCTTCAGCCAGGAGAGTGTCAGAATTGGCGGCTTTATCGTATAAAAGCCCATATCTGATTTTCCATTCGGACAGGGCAGAACTGCGGACGCGTCCTCACTTTCTGCCTAAGGTGGTTTCAGCGTTTCACCTGAACCAGCCTATTGTGGTGCCTGCGGCTACTAGCGATTTGGAGGATTCCAAATTGCTGGACGTTGTCAGAGCATTGAAAATATATATTTCAAGGACGGCTGGAGTCAGAAAATCTGACTCGCTGTTTATACTGTATGCACCCAACAAGCTGGGTGCTCCTGCTTCTAAGCAGACGATTGCTCGTTGGATTTGTAGCACAATTCAACTTGCACATTCTGTGGCAGGCCTGTCACAGCCTAAATCTGTCAAGGCCCATTCCACAAGGAAGGTGGGCTCATCTTGGGCGGCTGCCCGAGGGGTCTCGGCATTACAACTCTGCCGAGCAGCTACGTGGTCAGGGGAGAACACGTTTGTAAAATTCTACAAATTTGATACCCTGGCTAAGGAGGACCTGGAGTTCTCTCATTCGGTGCTGCAGAGTCATCCGCACTCTCCCGCCCGTTTGGGAGCTTTGGTATAATCCCCATGGTCCTGACGGAGTCCCAGCATCCACTAGGACGTCAGAGAAAATAAGATTTTACTTACCGATAAATCTATTTCTCGTAGTCCGTAGTGGATGCTGGGCGCCCATCCCAAGTGCGGATTGTCTGCAATACTTGTACATAGTTATTGTTACAAAAAAATCGGGTTGTTATTGTTGTGAGCCGTCTGTTCAGAGGCTCCTACGTTTGTCATACTGTTAACTGGGTTCAGATCACAAGTTGTACGGTGTGATTGGTGTGGCTGGTATGAGTCTTACCCGGGATTCAAAATCCTTCCTTATTGTGTACGCTCGTCCGGGCACAGTATCCTAACTGAGGCTTGGAGGAGGGTCATAGGGGGAGGAGCCAGTACACACCACCTAGTGGTCAAACTTTTAAATTTTGTGCCCTGTCTCCTGCGGAGCCGCTATTCCCCATGGTCCTGACGGAGTCCCAGCATCCACTACGGACTACGAGAAATAGATTTATCGGTAAGTAAAATCTTATTTTCTCCTAGTCCGTAGAGGATGCTGGGCGCCCGTCCCACTGCGGTCTATTACTTGCAGTGTGTTTTCTTACTGGTCAAGTTAGTTTGTACACGAGTTGTGTATTGGTTTGTTGCAGCTGGTTGCTGGAGTTTTATGCATACTGTTATCTGGTTTGGCGTTATTCCGGTTGTACGGTATGTTTATGGTGTGGGCTGGTAGTTTGGTAGCCCTTAGTTAAAACAAAAATCTTTCCTTGTACTGTCCGTCTCTCCTGGGCACAGTTCCTATAACTGAGGTCTGGAGGAGGGGCATAGAGGGAGGAGCCAGTTCACACCCAGTTTTAAGTCTTTTAAGTGTGCCCAAGCTCCTGCGGATCCCGTCTATACCCCATGGTCCTTTTGGAGTCCCCAGCATCCTCTACGGACTAGGAGAAAAGGATTTAACGGTGAGTACCAAAATACCGTATTTTGATTCAGAAGCCAAATGGGTCATTCCGACCAATTCTCAGTCTCAAAATGTTAAACAAATACATTTGGATTCCAAGGTTCCACATGGAGACGTTACGCTCTATAGTGTTGGCTATGGAACCGGGAGATTACATGGTATCTCTGGATATACAGGATGCCTACCTTCATGTGCTTATAGTCTCATCAATGTTACCTCAGGTTTGCCATCCTCCAGCAACATTTTCAGTTCCAAGCCTTGCCCTTCGGGCTAGCAACAGCACCCAGGGTGTTTACCAAAATGATGGTGGTTATGGCAGCTTATCTCCGCAAGCAGGGGATATGAATATTTCCATACCTCGATGACCTTTTAATCCTAGCACATTCGCAGGAATTACTTTGAGCCATCTTCAACAGACAGTAGTTTGTCTACAAAGACACGGGTGGCTCATAAACTGGGAAAAGTCATCTCTGAATCCGTCACAGTGGATGGTTCATTTGGGGGACATATTGGATTCAGGTCTACAGAGAATTTTCTTACCAGAGAAAAAGATAGCCAAGGTGCAGGTCATGACTCAAAAGGCGTTGCACACTCAGACAATGTCAGTCCATGCAGCAATACGACTGTTGGGTCTGATGGTGTCAACCTTCGACATGGTGGAATATGCACAATTCCACTCCAGACCACTACAGCACCTTTATTCTGACCAAATGGAACGGAAATCATCTGACAATAAAAAAAAAACAGATGCTAAAGTTTCCGGTAAACGTGAAAAGGTCTCTAGCTTGGTGGCTACAGAGGGACCATTTAAACAAGGGGAGACCCTTTTGGATAAAAGAATGGCAAGTCCTGACAGATGCCAGTCTTCAAGGCTAGGAAGCGGTGCTCGAAAGCCTTTGGTTCCAGGGAAAAAGGACCATAAGGGAAAGTCACTTGCCAATAAATCTGTTGGAAATAAGGGCCATTTATATGGCTCTAGTTCAGGCAAAGGACAGTCTGCAAGGAAGACCAGTCCAGATTCGCTCAGACAATGCAACAGCAGTAGCGTACGTCCGTCATCAGGGAGGATCTCGCAACAAAAGATTGATGGAGGAAGTAACTCCCATACTAAGGTGGGCAGAGCTCCATCTTCCAGCATTGTCAGCAGTGTTTGTTCCAGGTGTACTGAACTGGGAAGCGGATTTTCTCAGTCGACACACCATTCAGGAAACCGAATGGGCATTACTCCCAGAAGTGTTTCAGACTATAGTGAACAGATGGGGTCTACCAGAGAGAGATCTCATGGCGTCTCGTCTAAACAACAAAGTTCCGAGGTACGGATCAAAAACAAAGGATCCCGGAGCGATCCTTGTAGACGCACTGTCAGTAAAATGGAAATTTCATCTGGCATATCTGTTCCCTCCAATCTCTGTAACCCAGAGTAGTGAGGAAAATAAAGCAAGCAAAGGGAGCCATAATTCTAATAGCTCCAGCTTGGCCAAGTAGGCATTGGTATACAGATCTACTAAGGATGTCCATGGAAGCACCAATATTGCTCCCTCAACGTCCAGATCTGCTAATGCAGGGTCCTTGTTGTCACATCCATCTGGATCGTCTGTCTTTGACGGCATGGCTGTTGAACCCTCTATCCTAGAAGCTAGAGGATTTTCAAAACAAGTAATTCAAACTATGCTTAGAGCAAGAAAACCTTCTTCAGCTCGTATTTATCATCGAATATGGCAAGCCTATATTCATTGGTGTAGTGAAAAAAGTTTGAATCCAAGATCTTTTAAAGTATCCAGGATTTTGGATTTTCTTCATGCAGGATTGGATAACGGGTTGAAAGTAGCTTCCTTGAGGGTTCAAGTATCAACATTAACTGTATGGTTTCAGAGAAAGATTGCTGACTTACAGGATGTGCGTACTTTCTTTCAGGGAGTTGTACACATTCAACCTCCATTTGTTCCTCCTGCAGCTCCCTTGGATTTGAATCTGGTTCTTAAAATCCTTCAGGGACCTCCGTTTGAACCACTTAAGAGAGCAGATCTTAAATGGTTGACGGCTAAGGTGCTCTTTCTACTGGCAATGGCGTCAGCTAGAAGAGTGTCAGATTTAGGAGCACTGTCGTGTAAGTCTCCTTTTCTAAGTTTTTTTCCAGATAAGGTAGTTCTTAGAACTAAATCTGGTTATCTTCTGAAGGTGGTTTCAAAGTTTCACTTTACCGAAGAGATTGTAGTCCCAGCTTTTCAGGTATCGGGACTTTCTGCGGGAGAAGAGTCGCTGGACGTGGTCCGGGCGTTAAGAATCTACATAGATCGTACTAGTGCCATCAGAAAAACAGATTCTCTCTTCATCCTCTACGGATTTCATAGAAGAGGATGGCCTGCTAAGTAAACAGACGCTGGCAAGATGGCTCTGAATGATAATTTCAGAAGCTTATTCTCGTGCTGATCTCCCTACTCCGGCTAATATCTCTGGACACTCTACACCAGGGCTGGCCAAACCGGTCCTCGAGATCTACCAACAGTTCATGTTTTCCAGGCCTCCTGGAGATCTGTAGAATTGTCAGTTAGGAATGAATGCAGCACATCTTAATTAGTAATGACAACAGCTGTGCTCCAGCTAGGTGGTCTGGAAAATGTGAACGGTTGGTAGATCTTGAGGACTGGTTTGGCCAGCCCTGCTCTACACGTAAGGTAGGTCCTTCATGGGCAGCACAACATAGTGCTTCAGCAGAGCAGATTTGTAAGGCAGCCACATGGTCTTCCATTAACACATTCATTAGACATTATGCCTTGGATACTTTTGCCTCTCATGACGCTGAATTCGGGCGAAAAGGTTCTCCTGTCTAATCAGGAGCGTCCCCACCACTAAAACTGGCTTTGGGAATCCCATTGTTATCCTGTGGATAACCTGTGGACCCAGCCGGATTTCTCCTATATCCACAGGGATCCCACCCTGACACACCTGATTGAGGATCTTTGCAATCACTAAACCTCTTGCATGGAAGGGTGTGCATGTGTGTTCTTATCGCCTGAATAGGTTTCTACCTGATGCTGCTGCCTAAATTGCTGTGGAAATAACTGATTTGAATGAGTCAGTGGGCGGGATTATATGGAGAAGCCCCGATGCATCCTGGGAGGCCAGAAAGCTCGTGACCGTTTGGTGCCATTTCCGCTGTCGCTCCGGCATATCCCAATGTTATCCTGTGGATACCTGTGGACATAGGAGAAATCCCGTTATCAATGGTAAGTTCTTACCTTAACAGTCTATTTTGGGTAGATTGTCTTTGCCGTGTGAGGAGGATTAAGCGCTGATATACTTTTCTGTAAGTTCAAAGGCCTCTCAAATAAAACAAGATATAATTTCTGTGGGTACTGATGTTTGATTGTGACCAGCACAAAAAATGCTATAATAGGCTTAAGATGAGGTAAAGATCGGTGGTTGAGCAGCTTTCCAATCTAAACACCAGAAAAATCCCGAAACACTACTTAATTAGTGGAAGCAAACTCAGACTTCATGCCTCAGCATCAGTTATCCTGATGCCCCCTGTAAACTTTTGATGATATGAAAGACTAAACTAAAATAGTCAACAACATTTTCCTGGAGACAGGTTGATTTATAAAATCTTTGGTATATGGTTATCTTCAACCAGTGCGTATAACCATTATTTCTCTAACGTCCTAGTGGATGCTGGGAACTCCGTAAGGACCATGGGAATAGCGGGCTCCGAAGGAGGCTGGGCACTCTAGAAAGATCTTAGACTACCTGGTGTGCACTGGCTCCTCCCACCATGACCCTCCTCCAAGCCCCAGTTAGATTTCGTGCCCGGCCGAGGTTGGATGCACACTAGGGGCTCTCCTGAGCTCTTAGAAAGTTATAGTCTTAGAATTTGTTATTTTCAGTGAGACCTGCTGGCAACAGGCTCACTGCAGCGAGGGACTAAGGGGAGAAGAAGCGAACTCGCCTGCTTGCAGCCGGATTGGGCTTCTTAGGCTACTGGACACCATTAGCTCCAGAGGGATCGACCGCAGGCCCAGCCTTGATGTTCGGTCCCGGAGCCGCGCCGCCGTCCCCCTTACAGAGCCAGAAGCAAGAAGATGGTCCGGAAAATCGGCGGCATGAAGACTCTGTCTTCACCAAGGTAGCGCACAGCACTGCAGCTGTGCGCCATTGCTCCTCTCACACACTTCACACTCCGGTCACTGAGGGTGCAGGGCGCTGGGGGGGGGCCCTGAGGCAGCAATAAAAACACCTTGGCTGGCTAAAATACCTCAATATATGGCCCCAGGGGCTATATATGAGGTAAATACCCCTGCCAGAATTCCATAAAAAACGGGAGAATAGGCCGCGAAAAAGGGGCGGAGCCTATCTCAGCACACTGGCGCCATTTTTCCCTCACAGCTCGGCTGGAGGGAAGCTCCCTGGCTCTTCCCTGCAATTCTACAGTACAGTAAGAGGGAAAAGAGAGGGGGGGCATTAAAATTGGCACTGTATACAGTATATTATATAAAAGCTATTAGGGACATAACTCAGTTAGTCCCTGTATATATATATATATATATATATATATATATATATATATATATAGCGCTCTGGTGTGTGCTGGCATACTCTTACTCTGTCCCCCCCAAAGGGCTTTTGTGGGTCCTGTCCTCGTTTAGAGCATTCCCTGTGTGTATGCGGTGTGTCGGTACGGCTGTGTCGACATGTTGAATGAGGAGGCTTATATGGTGACAGAACAGAGGCCGATATATGTGATGTCGCCCCCTGTGGGGCCGACACCAGAGTGGATGGATAGGTGAAAGGTATTAACCGACAGTGTCAACTCCTTACATAAAAGGGTGGATGACGTAACAGCTGTGGGACAGCCGGCTTCGCAGCCCGCGCCTGCCCAGGCGTCTCAAAGGCCATCAGGGGCTCAAAAACGCCCGCTCTCGCAGATGGCAGACACAGATGTCGACACGGAGTCTGACTCCAGTGTCGACAAGGTGGAGACATATACACAATCCACTAGGAACATCCGTGACGTGATCCCGGCAATAAAAAATGTGTTATACATTTTTGACTTTAACCCAAGCACCTCTAAAAATGGGTTTTAGGTTTGGGGAGAAAAAACAGGCAGTGTTTTGTTCCCCCATCAGATGAATAAATGAAGTGTGTGAAAGCGTGGGTTCCCCCGTTAAGAAACTGGTAATTTATAAAAAGTTACTGATGGCGTTCCCTTTCCCGCCAGGTGGATAAGTTACGCTGGGAGATATCCCCTAGGGTGGATAAGGCGCTCACACGTTTGTCAAAAAAGGTGGCACTGCCGTCTTAGGATACGGCCACTTTAATAGGTACCTGTTGATAAAAAACAGGAGGCTATCCTGAAGTCTGTATTTACACACTCAGGTACTAGACTGAGACCTGCAGATAGTGCTGCTGCAGCGTGGTCGGTGACCCTGTCAAACAGGGATACTAGTTGGCAAACATAAAAACATATTAAAGACGTCGTCTTATATATGGGGGATGCACAGAGGGATATTTTGCCGGCTGGCATCCAAAATAAATGTAATGTCCATTCTGTCAGGAGGGTATTAGAGACCTGTCACTGGACAGGTGATGCTGACTTAAAAAGCGCATAGAGAGCCTTATAAGGGTGAGGAATTATTTGGGGATGGTCTCTGGGACCTCGTATCCACAGCAACTGCTGGGAAGAAATAATTTTACCTCAGGTTTCCTCACAGACAAAGGTACAGTCCTTTCGGCTTCAGAAAAGCAAGCGGGTCAATTGGCGCTTCCTTTCTGTACAGAGACAAGGGTAGAGGGAAAAAAGCTGCACCAGTCAGCCTGTTCCCAGAATCAAGATTCTTCCCCCGCCTCCTGTGAGGCCACACCATGACGCGGGTGCTCCACAGGTGTAGCCAGGTACGGTGTGGGGCCGTCTCAAAAATTTCAGCAATTAGTGGGCTCGCTCACAGGTGGATCCCTGTTTCTTTCAAGTAGTATTTCAGGGGTACAAGCTGGAATTCGAGATGTCTCCCCCAGCCGTTTCCTAAAATATGCCTTGCTGACAACTCCCTCAGGCAGGGAGGCTGTGCTAGAGGCAATTAATAAGCGGTATTCCCAGCAGGTAATACTCAAGGTGCCCCTACTTCAACAAGGACGGGGTTACTATTCCACACGGGTTGGGGTACCGAAACCGCATGGTTCGGTGTGACCCATTTTATATTTAAAATCCTTGAACACAAAAATTCAAGTTCAAGATGGAATCGCTCAGGGCGGTTATTCCAAGCCTGGACGAGGGGGATTACATGGTATCCTGGGACATCAAGGATGCTTACCTGCATGTCCCCATTTACCATCCTCGCCAGGAGTACCTCAGATTTGTGGTACAGGATTACCATTACCAAGTCCAGACACTGCCGTTTGGACTGTACATGGCACCGAGGGTGTTTTATCAAGGTAATGGCCGAAATGTTGATACTCCTTCAAAAAAAGGGAGTTGTAATTATCCCGTACTTGGACAATCTCGTTATAAGGGCGAGGTCCAAGGAGCAGTTGGTAGTCTGGGTAGCACTATTTTGGAAAGTGCTACAACAGCATGGTTGGATTCTAAACAGTCCAAAGTCACAGCTGGTTCCTATGACACGTCTACTGTTCCTGGGGATGGTTCTGGACATAAACCAGAAATAGTGTTTCTCCCGGAGGAGAAAGCCAAGGAGTTGTCATCTCTAGTCAGAGACCTCCTGAAGCCAAAATAGGTAGCGGTGCATCATTGCACGCGAGTCCTGGGAAAAATGGTAGCTTCCTACGAAGCAATCCCATTAGGCAGGTTCCATACAAGAACTTTTCAGAGGGACCTGTTGGACAAGTGGTCCGGATCGCATCTTCCGATGCATAGGCTGATAACCCTGTCTCCAAGGACCAGGGTATCTCTACTGTGGTGGCTGCAGAGTGCCCATCTTCAAGAGGGCCGCAGGTTCGGCATACAGGACTAGGTCCTAGTGACCATGGATTCCAGCCTTTGAGGCTGGGAGGCAGTCACACAGGGAAGAAATTTCCAGGGACTTTGGTCAAGTCAGGTTATTTCCCTACACATAAATATTCTGGACCTGAGGGCCATTTACAATGCCCTGAGGCCGGCAAGGCCTCTGCTTCAAAACCAGCCGGTACTGATCCAATCAGACAACATCACGGCAGTCGCCCATGTAAACCAACAGGGCGGCACAAGAAGCAGGATGGCGATGGCAGAAGCCACAAGGATTCTCCGATAGGCGGAAAATCATGTGTTAGCACTGTCAGCAGTGTTCATTCCCGGAGTGGACAACTGGGAAGCAGATCTTCTCAACAGACACGACCTCCACCCGGGAGAATGGGGACTTCCTCCAGAAGTCTTCTAATAGGATTGTACACCATTGGGAAAGGCCACAGGTGGACATGATGGCGTCCCGCCTCAACAAAAAGCTATAAAAGATATTGCACCGGGTCAAGGGACCCTCAGGCGATAGCTATGGACGCTCTGGTAACACCGTTGGTGTACCAGTCGGTTTATGTGTTCTCCCCTCTGCCTCTCATACCAAAGGTACTGAGAATAATAAGAAGGCGAGGAGTAAGAACGATACTCGTGGATGGCCAAGAAGAGCTTGGTACCCAGAACTTCAAGAATTTATATCAGAGGACCCATGGCCTCTGCCACTCAGACAGGACCTGCGGCAGCAGGGGCCCTGTCTGTTCCAAGACTTACCGCGGCTGCGTTTGTCGGCATGGCGGTTGAACGCCGGATCCTGAAGGAAAAGGGCATTCCGGAGGAAGTCATTCCTACGCTTACTAAAGCCAGGAAAGAGGTTACAGCAACTCATTATCACCGCATATGGCGAAAATATGTTGCATGGTGTGAGGCCGAAAGGGCCCCAACAGAGGAATTTCAACTAGGTCGATTTCTGCATTTCCTGCAAGCAGGAGTGACTATGGGCCTTAAATTGGGTTCCATTAAGGTACAGATCTCGGCTCTGTCGATTTTCTTTCAAAAAGAACTAGCTTCAGTACCTGAAGTTCAGACATTTATAAAAGGAGTGCTGCAGAGTCAGCCCCCGTTTGTGCCTCCTGTGGCACCTTGGGATCTCAACGTGGTGTTGAGTTTCTTAAAATCACATTGGTTTGAACCACTAAAAACCGTGGATCTGAAATATCTCACGTGGAAGGTGGTTATGTTATTGGCCTTGGCTTCTGCCAGGCGAGTATCAAAGTTGGCGGCTTTGTCTTGTAAAAGCCCTTATTTGATTTTCCATATGGATAGGGCAGAATTGAGGACTCGTCCCCAGTTTCTCCCAAAGGTGGTTTTGAGAGAGAAAATTGGCATCTATGGTGTGCGCTGGTTTTCCCAGGGAAGTGACAAAGGATCATAAATTATAGTCAGCTTTATGACAAGAAGACAAAAGTTTTATTCTAAACAACCATTATATAGACACAGTGCATATGTCATGGCTTGGACATACAGGAACATGAATATTAAAACATATTAAAAATATTGCACAGACCCTTAATTTGTAAACATAGATGATGTGAACATGAAAGAGCAGTCTTGGTGCAAAAATAAGCAAGGTGAGACTTCAGACTCGTACCGTTCGGGGTGTGTGGTGTGTGCCTTGATGTAAAGGTTGGGTTCCAGCTGGGCAGCCCAGCACTACACCACACGCTTAGCCCAATCGCAGTTGGAAGCAGCGAAGACGGCAGTGAAGATCCGATGTAGCTTGCAAGTCCCACTCCAGGCACAACGCGTTTCGGATTACTATCCTTTTTCAAGTGCATTTTCAAAATCCTTCCTTATTGTGTACGCTCGTCCGGGCACAGTACCTAACTGAGGCTTGGAGGAGGGTCATGGTGGGAGGAGCCAGTGCACACCAGGTAGTCTAAGATCTTTCTAGAGTGCCCAGCCTCCTTCGGAGCCCGCTATTCCCATGGTCCTTACGGAGTTCCCAGCATCCACTACGGACTACGAGAAATAGAATTACCGGTGAGTAAATTCTTATTTTTCTAATTTCTTTTTCATCCACTAGGGGTCACTGGAGTACTCTTGGGATATGGACGTCTTCCGCAGGAACAGGGCACTGAATATTTAAATTTATAACTCTCCTCCCCTCCATATCCCAGAGTACCTCAGTGTTTTTTCTGTGCTCATTGTAGCAACAGGCTTGTGTGGCTCAGTCCACACTTATTTTGAATATATTTTAATTTTTTATTCTGATTTTTTCTTTTTTTTTTCACATTACCACATCCCAAGGCCAGGGGTCAGGGATAGTGGAAGCTGCTACTAGCAGCTGTGGCGTGTCGGTCCTCTCTAAAAAGAGCACCCTCTCAGCCAGAGCAGACATCCTGCAGAAAGGCTGGCCGGTGCTTACAGAAAAGCCCCGTCGGAGCCTCACCACAGGTGTCCAGGTATGTTGGTCTGTGTGGGAAGGGGGGAGCACTGTTTATCAAAGAGCCGCCCGCCGCCGCTCCTCACAGCGCACTACGCTCTATGCAGCGCGCTCCCCGGCTCCCGCTGCCTGGTCTTCGGCCCTTTTACTTGCTCCTGGTGTTCCACTACACGCAGCATACAGGAGGGGGGGGGGGGGGGGGGGAGCTCACAGCACACGATGCTGCACGGGGGGGGGGGGGGTGCAGCAGTATGCTAGGCTGCATATATAAAAGGGAAGCATAGGAATTGGCTTTTTGTTACCACTATCCCAGGTTATATAAAAAAAGATTATAACCTGCACTGTGATTATACTGTAAGCATGGCATGGGGGCCATTTTAACCATGCTTCCTGTTCTTCCTGTTGTGATTCCAGAACGTTCCTGACTTCCTGTCCTACATCTCTACTCCACCGGAGGCGCAGCGGTGTTAGTGGGAATTTGGGATCAGATTTCATATAGTACTGGCCACGTGCACTGCACTTGGCCAGATATATATATTACACACACCTTGGTACTATTTTACTGAGTCGTGCAAGTGTCTGTTTCTCTGACGTCCTAGTGGATGCTGGGAACTCCGTAAGGACCATGGGAATAGACGGGCTCCGCAGGAGACTGGGCACTCTTAAAAGAAAGATTAGGTACTATATCTGGTGTGCACTGGCTCCTCCCTCTATGCCCCTCCTCCAGACCTCAGTTAGAATCTGTGCCCGGCCAGAGCTGGATGCACCTAGTGGGCTCTCCTGAGCTCACTAGAAAAGAAAGTATTTGTTAGGTTTTTTTATTTTCAGTGAGATCTTCTGGCAACAGACTCACTGCTACGAGGGACTGAGGGGAGAGAAGCAAACCTACCTGCTTGCAGCTAGCTTGTGCTTCTAAGGCTACTGGACACCATTAGCTCCAGAGGGATCGAACACAGGGCCCGACCTCGATCGTCCGTTCCCGGAGCCGCGCCGCCGTCCCCCTTGCAGAGCCAGAAGACGGAAGATAAAGATGAAAAACGGCGGCTGAAGACTCCTGTCTTAATTAAGGTAGCGCACAGCACTGCAGCTGTGCGCCATTGCTCCCATAGCACACCACACACTCCGGTCACTGTTGGGTGCAGGGCGCTGGGGGGGGGGCGCCCCGGGCAGCAATTAGTTTACCTTTTGGCAAAAATAGCACATAATACAGTGTATAACACTGTATATGTGCAAAAACCCCCGCCATTAACATTATAAAAAGCGGGAGAAGCCCGCCGCTGAGGGGGCTGGGCTATCTTCCTCAGTACAGCCAGCGCCATTTTCTCTTCACAGCTCCGCTGGAAGGACGCTCCCCAGGCTCTCCCCTGCAGTATTCAGTACAACAAGGGTAAAAAAGAGAGGGGGGGGCACATAAATTTAGGCGCAAATTGGTGTTAATAAGCAGCTGTTTGGAAAAATCACTCAGTATAGTGAAAATCCCTGTGTTATATAGCGCTGCGGTGTGTGCTGGCATACTCTCTCTGTCTCCCCAAAGGACTTTGTGGGGTCCTGTCCTCAGTCAGAGCATTCCCTGTGTGTGTGCGGTGTGTCGGTACGGCTGTGTCGACATGTTTGATGTGGAGGCGGAGCAGGAGCCGATAACTGTGATGTCACCCCCTACGGGGCCGACACCGGAGTGGATGGATATGTGGAAGGTATTAACCGACAGTGTCAACTCTTTACATAAAAGGTTTGATGACGTAACAGCCTTGGGACAGCCGGCATCTCAGCCCGCGCCTGCCCAGGCGTCTCAGGGGCTCAAAAACGCCCGCTAGCTCAGATGGCAGACACAGATGTCGACACAGAGTCTGACTCCAGTGTAGACGAGGATGAGACAAATGTACAGTCCACAAGGGCCTTCCGATGCATGATTACGGCAATGAAAAATGTGTTGCACATTTCTGACATTAACCCGGTTACCACTAAAAAGGGTATTATGTTTGGGGAGAAAAAGCAGCCAGTGACTTTTCCCCCATCTGATAAATTAAATGAATTGTGTGAAGAAGCGTGGGGTTCCCCTGATAAAAAACTAGTGATTTCTAAGAGGTTACTGATGGCGTACCCTTTCCCGCCAACGGATAGGTTACGCTGGGAGACATCCCCTAGGGTGGACAAGGCGCTCACACGATTATCTAAAAGGGTGGCACTGCCGTCTCAGGATACGGCCGCCCTAAAGGAGCCTGCAGATAGAAAGCAGGAGGCTATCCTGAAGTCTGTATATACACACTCAGGTACTATACTGAGACCTGCTATTGCTTCAGCATGGATGTGTAGTGCTGCAGCAGCATGGTCTGATACCCTGTCAGACAACATTGATACCCTCGACAGGGATGCTATTTTGCTAACCATAGAGCATATAAAGGACGTTGTCTTGTATATGAGGGATGCACAGAGGGACATTTGCCGGCTGGCATCTAGAATTAATGCAATGTCCATTTCTGCCAGGAGAGTATTATGGACTCGGCAGTGGACAGGTGATGCTGATTCTAAAAGGCACATGGAGGTTTTGCCTTATAAGGGTGAGGAATTGTTTGGGGACGGTCTCTCGGACCTCGTATCCACAGCAACAGCTGGGAAGTCGACTTTTTTACCTCGGGTTTCCTCACAGCCTAAGAAAGCACCGTATTATCAAGTACAGTCCTTTCGGCCTCAGAAAGGCAAGCGGGTCAGAGGCGCATCCTTTCTGTCCAGAGGCAGGGGTAGAGGGAAAAAGCTGCACCAGACAGCCAGTTCCCAGGAACTAAAATCCTCCCCTGCTTCCACTAAGTCCACCGCATGACGCTGGGGCTCCACAGGTGGAGCCAGGTGCGGTGGGGGCGCGTCTCCGGAACTTCAGCGACCAGTGGGTTCGCTCACAGGTGGATCTCTGGGTTCTACAAGTGGTATCTCAGGGATACATGCTGGAGTTCGAGGCGACTCCCCCTCGCCGTTACCTCAAATCAGCCTTGCCAGCGGCTCCCAGGGAAAGGGAGGTAGTGCTGGCGGCTATTCACAAGCTGTACCTTCAGCAGGTGATAATCAAGGTTCCCCTCCTTCAACAGGGACGGGGTTACTATTCCACAATGTTTGTGGTACCGAAACCAGACGGTTCGGTGAGACCCATTCTAAATTTAAAATCCTTGAACACTTATGTAAGGAAGTTCAAGTTCAGAATGGAATCGCTCAGGGCGGTTATTGCAAGCCTGGATGAGGGGGATTTTATGGTGTCGCTGGACATCAAGGACGCTTATCTGCATGTCCCCATTTACCCACCTCACCAGGAGTACCTCAGGTTTGTGGTACAAGACTGTCATTACCAATTCCAGACGTTGCCGTTTGGTCTGTCCACGGCACCGAGGGTATATACCAAGGTAATGGCCGAAATGATGATACTCCCTCGGAAGAAGGGAGTTATAATTATCCCGTACTTGGACGATCTCCTTATAAAGGCGAGGTCCAAGGAGCAGTTGTTAGTCAACGTAGCACTATCTCGGGAAGTGCTGCAACAGCACGGCTGGATTCTGAATATCCCAAAGTCGCAGCTGATTCCTGCGACGCGTCTGCTGTTCTTGGGCATGATTCTGGACACAGAACAGAAGAAGGTGTTTCTCCCGGTGGAGAAGGCCCAGGAATTGTCATCTCTGGTCAGGGACCTCCTGAAACCAAAACAGGTGTCGGTGCATCACTGCACGCGAGTCCTGGGAAAGATGGTAGCTTCTTACGAAGCAATTCCCTTCGGCAGGTTCCATGCAAGGATCTTTCAATGGGATCTGTTAGACAAGTGGTCCGGATCGCATCTTCAGATGCATCGGCTGATCACCCTGTCCCCGGGGGCCAGGGTGTCTCTGCTGTGGTGGCTGCAGAGTGCTCATCTTCTCGAGGGCCGCAGATTCGGCATACAGGACTGGGTCCTGGTGACCACGGATGCAAGCCTCCGAGGTTGGGGGGCAGTCACTCAGGGAAGGAACTTCCAAGGACAGTGGTCAAGTCAGGAGACTTCCCTTCACATAAATATTCTGGAACTAAGGGCCATTTACAACGCCCTGAGTCAAGCAGAACCCCTGCTTCAAAAAACCGGTGCTGATTCAGTCAGACAACATCACGGCGGTCGCCCATGTAAACCGACAGGGCGGCACAAGAAGCAGGATGGCGATGACAGAAGCCACAAGGATTCTTCGATGGGCGGAGAATCACGTGCTAGCACTATCAGCAGTGTTCATTCCGGGAGTGGACAACTGGGAAGCAGACTTCCTCAGCAGGCACGACCTCCACCCGGGAGAGCGTGGACTTCATCCAGAAGTCTTCACGCTGATTGTAAATCGTTGGGAACGGCCACAGGTAGACATGATGGCGTCCCGTCTCAACAAAAAGCTAAAAAGATATTGCGCCAGGTCAAGAGACCCTCAGGCGATAGCTGTGGACGCACTAGTGACACCGTGGGTGTACCAGTCGGTTTATGTGTTCCCTCCTCTTCCTCTCATACCCAAGGTACTGAGGATTGTAAGAAAGAGAGGAGTAAGAACTATACTCATCGTTCTGGGTACCAAGTTCTTCTTGGCCAATCCGGAACTACAAGAAATGATCTCAGAGGACCCATGGCCTCTGCCTCTCAGACAGGACCTGTTACAGCAGGGGCCCTGTCTGTTCCAAGACTTACCGCGGCTGCGTTTGACGGCATGGCGGTTGAACGCCGGATACTAACGGAAAAGGGCATTCCAGATGCAGTGATTCCTACGCTGATAAAGGCTAGGAAAGACGTGACAGCACAACATTATCACCGTATATGGCGAAAATATGTTGCTTGGTGTGAGGCCAGGAAGGCCCCTACAGAAGAATTCCAGCTGGGTCGATTCCTGCACTTCCTACAGTCAGGAGTGACTATGGGCCTAAAATTAGGATCCATAAAGGTCCAGATTTCGGCCCGATCTATTTTCTTTCAAAAAGAACTGGCTTCACTGCCTGAAGTTCAGACGTTTGTTAAGGGAGTGCTGCATATTCAGCCCCCTTTTGTGCCTCCAGTGGCACCTTGGGATCTTAACGTTGTGTTTGATTTCCTGAAATCCCACTGGTTTGAGCCACTTAAGACCGTGGAGCTAAAATATCTCACGTGGAAAGTGGTCATGCTATTGGCCTTAGCTTCGGCTAGGCGTGTGTCAGAATTGGCGGCTTTGTCGTGTAAAAGCCCTTATCTGATCTTCCATATGGACAGGGCAGAATTGAGGACTCGTCCCCAATTTCTCCCTAAGGTGGTATCAGCGTTTCATTTGAACCAACCTATTGTGGTGCCTGCGGCTACTAGGGACTTGGAGGACTCCAAGTTACTAGATGTAGTCAGGGCTTTGAAAATATATGTAGCCAGGACGGCTGGAGTCAGGAAAACTGACTCGCTGTTTATCCTGCATGCGCCCAACAAGCTGGGTTCTCCTGCTTCAAAGCAAACTATTGCGCGCTGGATCTGTAGCACGATTCAGCAAGCTCATTCTGCGGCAGGATTGCCGCATCCTAAATCCGTAAAAGCCCATTCCACAAGGAAGGTGGGCTCTTCTTGGGCGGCTGCCCGAGGGGTCTCGGCTTTACAGCTTTGCCGAGCTGCTACTTGGTCGGGTTCAAACACGTTTGCTAAGTTCTACAAGTTTGATACCCTGGCCGAGGAGGACCTTGCCTTTGCTCATTCGGTGCTGCAGAGTCATCCGCACTCTCCCGCCCGTTTGGGAGCTTTTGGTATAATCCCCATGGTCCTTACGGAGTTCCCAGCATCCACTAGGACGTCAGAGAAAATAAGAATTTACTCACCGGTAATTCTATTTCTCGTAGTCCGTAGTGGATGCTGGGCGCCCGTCCCAAGTGCTGACTCTCCGCAATACATGTATATAGTTATTGCTTAACTAAAGGGTTATTGTTATGAGCCATCTGTTACTGAGGCTCAGTTGTTGTTCATACTGTTAACTGGGTATGGTTATCACGAGTTGTACAGTGTGATTGGTGTGGCTGGTATGAGTCTTACCCTGGATTCCAAATCCTTTCCTGGTAATGTCAGCTCTTCCAGGCACAGTTTCCCTAACTGAGGTCTAGAGGAGGGGCATAGAGGGAGGAGCCAGTGCACACCAGATATAGTACCTAATCTTTCTTTTAAGAGTGCCCAGTCTCCTGCGGAGCCAGTCTATTCCCATGGTCTTTACGGAGTTCCCAGCATCCACTACGGACTACGAGAAATAGAATTACCGGTGAGTAAATTCTTATTTTTTGTATATTGTATTGTCTGTCTGCATAATGAGTAAGGCACCAGCAAAAACTAAAAAGCAGTTTCACTGCAAGGTCTGTAACAGTGTGTTACCGGATGGATCTACCACATGTACAGTATGTTTTGTTAATTCAGTTACGAATACAATTTCTGCTCCGGTTTTAAAGCCAGTTTCCTCCCCGGACCCTCCATGGGAAATGCTAGCCAATGTACTGGCTGGGTTTCAATCAGAATTGACTGCCGCTCGACAAGAGCGGGAAGCGGCAAGATCTCTGAGTCTAGGGTGAGACCGCCAGAACTACCGGAGGCATCTCAGCCTTGCCAAAAGTCCAAATCCATTTTGGGTAGACGGGATAAATTTCATATGTCTTATGATTTACCTGTTTCTGCTATGTTGCATTCTGACGATTCCATGCCAGACCTCACTGCGCAAGATACGGGTGAGGAGGCGAAGTGGACCAGCAGTCAGATAGTGATGATTTTACCAGCCCAGGCATTGATAATCTCATCAGAGCGGTGCGTCAGTCTCTGAAGTTTACAGAAACTGAGGAGCCTTTGACAAATGATGAAGTCGTCTTTACTAAACGACAGAGGACTCCAATGTGTTTTCCTGTTTCGGAGTCTCTTAATAAGATGTTAGTAGAAACACGAAAGAATCCAGATAAACGGTTTTCTATACCTCGTAGATTTAAGTCGTTACCCGTTTCCAGACTCTGTGACATGTACATGGGAGAATCCACCAATGGTTGATTCGTCTGTGTCAAAACTTACAAAGAAATTAACCATACCAGTGCCAACTGCTACTACGCTTAAAGACCCTTCAGACCGCAAAATAGAAACCATGCTAAAGTCCATGTATATAGGAGCAGGAGTGCTGCTGAGACCTGGGTTGGTTGGCATTTGGGTCACTAAGGCGCTCATAGTATGGATAACAGAACTCAAGTCTGCCCTACATGACGATCGCCTTATACTTCTTGCTGATCAAATGTGTGAGGCTGCGGAGTATCTATGTACAGCTTCTACTGACGTCTGTCAGCTCACTTCTCGCATTTCATCGTCACTGGTTACAGTACGACGAGCACTCTGGCTGCGTTCTTGGCAAGCGGAGGCAGAGGTCAAAAGAGGTATAGAGGCGTTACCTTACGGGGGCGAGAAGTTGTTTGGTCCTGAATTGGACAAATGGATTTCTGAGGCCACGGGAGGAAAGTCTGTTTTCTTACCATTGCCTCTAACGGTACCAAGACGGAGATACTCTGGACCTGCGTTCAAATCCTTTAGACCTCAGCCCTTTCGCGGGCGTGGCAGAGGAACAGCCACGCCTGGTAGACTAGGTCGAGGACGTGGTTTCCAACAAACCAACACTAGTCGTCAGGACGCTAAGGTCACCGACAAGCCAGTGGTATGACGGGGTCCCAGCCCATCTCTGATCTCCAAGTGTGGGAGCACGCCTTCAGACGTTCCATTTGGCGTGGTTCCAGACATCCACAGATGGGTGGATCCGCAATTTAGTGTTAAAAGGTTACAAAATAGAGTTCGACTGTCTTCCGCCTCTGCGGTTTTTCAAGACAGGACTACCTCTGTCGGACGACAAGAGGGCGGTTCTGCAAATTGCTATTCAGTCCCTACTGGATTCAGCAGTTTTGATTCAGGTCCCGGAACAACAACAAGATCAGGGTTATTATTCCAGTCTGTTTGTGGTACCGAAGCCGGATGGCTCCGTCAGGCCAATATTGAACTTAAAGGGTCTCAATCAGTACGTCACTTACTACAGATTCAAGATGGAATCTCTGCGGTCAGTAATTGCAGGTTTAGAGCCAAAGGAATTCATGATTGCGCTAGATCTCAAGGATGCGTACTTACACATTCCGAATTGGCAACCTCATCAGAGGTTCTTGCGTTTTGTAATACGCCAGAACCATTACCAGTTTCAGGCTCTACCGTTTGGCCTCTCGTCAGCGCCTCGGGTATTCACCAAAGTGATGTCTGTGATAATAGCTCATCTCAGATCCCTGGGAGTGACAATAGTTCCGTACTTAGACGATCTGCTCATCAAAGCTCTGTCTCAACAGCTTCTCCTCCAACATGCGCTGCTAACGTACAATGTACTAGTTCACCACGGTTGGATTGTCAACTTCAAGAAATCACATCTAATTCCGTCTCAACGACTTCAATTCCTAGGTATGATTCTCGATACGGTAAATCAAAGAATTTACCTACCAGAACAGAAAGTACAGATGATTCGTCATCTGGTACAATTAGTGCTCAAACCACGCACAGTCTCGGTACATTTGTGCATTCGCCTCTTAGGCACAATGGTGGCGGCTTTCGAAGCGCTTCAGTTCGGAAGATTTCACTCACGTCCATTTCAACTGGATGTGCTCGCACAGTGGTCGGGCTCGCATCTGCAGATTCACCACAGAGTGAGGTTGTCGCCACGGGCAAGGGTATCTCTACTCTGGTTGCTCAAAGTACACAATCTAACCGCAGGGAAACGGTTCGGCGCCTGGAATTGGATAATTCTAACGACAGACGCGAGTCTCAGAGGTTGGGGAGCTGTAGTTCAAAATTGTCAGCTCCAGGGTCTCTGGGCGGATCACGAAAGATTGCTGTCTATAAATGTCCTGGAACTCCGGGCAATTTACAATGCGCTACGACAAGCAGTACACATGCTTCGGTCTCGGACTGTCCAGGTGCAGTCAGACAACGCGACGGCAGTCGCGTATATCAACAAACAAGGAGGAACGCGAAGCCGCATGGCAATGCGGGAAGTAGCTCGAATCCTCAATTGGGCCGTACATCACCAAGTGATATTGTCGGCAGTGTTCATTCCGGGAGTGGACAACTGGGAGGCGGATTATCTCAGCCGTCGGGTTTATCATCCAGGAGAATGGGCATTAAATCCAGAAGTGTTTCACATGTTGTTCCAGAGGTGGGGTTACCCTCAAGTGGACCTGCTGGCATCTCGCCACAATCACCAAACGCCCCAGTATGTGTCCAGAACGAGAGATCCAAAGGCAGTGGCGGTGGATGCTCTCACAATCGCTTGGCCGTACAGCCTCGTGTATCTGTTTCCACCGTTTCCGCTGCTCCCTCTGTTGCTAAAACGGATCAAAAGAGTCGGTCACAGTCATACTAGTGGCGCCTCATTGGCCTCAGAGAGCTTGGTTCTCGGATCTCCGCGGACTACTCGCAGACGATCCGTGGCTGCTCCCACTACGTCCAGACCTGTTACAACAGGGTCCGTTCCTTTACCCCGATTTAGCGCGGCTGCGTTTGACGGGGTGGCTGTTGAGACCGCACTCTTAAGAAGAGAGGGCATTCCAGAATCTTACACCAACCATGTTACGAGCTAAGAAGCCGGTTACGGCAGCTCATTATTACAGAATTTGGCGTGCCTATATAGGTTGGTGTGAAGCTCGGAAGTTTCCGACATCATCTTTCAAGTTATCCCGTCTTTTGTTATTTCTACAGACGGGGTTAGATGGAGGACTGCATTTATCTACACTAAAGGTGCAGGTATCTGCGTTGTCAATTTACTTTCAAAGACGATTGGCTCTATTGCCGTCGGTACACACTTTTCTGCAAGGTGTCCTCAGAGTACAGCCTCCATTCATTCCACCTACAGCGCCATGGGACTTGAATCTGGTTTTAGAGTTCTTACAGTCTTCATATTTTGAACCCTTACAACAAGTGGATATTAAGTTTCTCACTTGGAAAACAACTTTTCTCCTAGCCTTAGCTTCGGTAAGGCGTGTTTCAGATTTGGGTGCCTTGTCATGCAAGCCACTGTATTTGGTGTTTCATGATGACAGAGCGGAACTTCGGACGAATCCCGCTTTCTTACCAAAGGTAGTGTCATCTTTTCACATCAATCAACCAATAGTAGTTCCTGTGTTAGCAGGACAGTCTGGAACTCTGGATGTGGTACGCGCATTACGCGTTTATGTATCCCGAACGTCTACAGTTCGTAAGACTGATACGTTGTTTGTTCTCTATGATGTTGCCAAGATGGGTTGGCCAGCTTCTAAGCAGACCTTATCCAGATGGATAAAACTGACCATACGTCAGGCTTACCTTCATGCTAGGTTACAGCCGCCTACATCAGTAACAGCTCATTCCACACGTTCTGTGGGAACTTCATGGGCAGCTGGTTGTGGAGCTTCTCCAACGCAGCTGTGCCGTGCGGCTACATGGTCTTCAGTGCACACGTTTGTGCGCTTTTACAAGTTTGATACGTTTGCGGCATCAGCTTCTAGCTTTGGCCGCCTAGTGTTACAGGTGCCAAACAGCTCTCCCGCCCACGGGGGAAGCTTTGGTACGTCCCAAGAGTACTCCAGTGACCCCTAGTGGATGAAAAAGAAAATAGGATTTTGGTACTTACCAGGTAAATACTTTTCTTTGAATCCATAGGGGGCACTGGACGCCCACCCAGAGCAGTTTACCTGGTTTGTGGTAAGTTCAGGGAATCTAATGGTAACGCACTCTCACCGACTGGTTCAAATTATCAAGTTCTATCGGTTATGGTGTCAACTGTTTAGTTGTCAGTAACGTTATGTGTCAACTTTATTGTTGTCCGTTATGTTATATGTAATTCTCCATTGTCAACCTCTCTATAGCTCCTGTTCGGCTCAGTAAAAAACACTGAGATACTCTGGGATATGGAGGGGAGGAGAGTTATAAATTTAAATATTCAGTGCCCTGTTCCTGCGGAAGACGTCCATATCCCAAGAGTGCTCCAGTGCCCCCTATGGATTCAAAGAAAAGGATTTACCTGGTAAGTACCAAAATCCTATTTTTATCAACTGGAGTGCATGAGTTTTGAAGAAGTATATGCCCATTACTATGGTTATGTATTCTTCTCTTGCCTGTCCTGCAGAAATCTGTGTTTTGATTGCACGCATTGCATGTTTTTGTGTAGACTATTTCCTCCTGTAAGGTTCATAGGGTGCCACAGGGAAACATCGGGACGTTGTAGTGGTGGATGGATCACACAGTTAAAGCTTTCAGCATATCCCAGGATGCCTGGCTCTCTACCGCACCCCCCCAACCAAAATAACTGATAACCCCACCTCCATGCTCAGGCCTTCAGTTTTTTCATTGGTGCCTGCAGTAGGCAGGTGCACTGTTTACAGGCCCAATGCTTTTTAATTTCTGCTGCGGGGTACACTGGGCTCCACAAGGATTAACATCGGGGAGTAGAGTAGAATCTTGATCCGAGGCACCAACAGGCTCAAAGCTTTGACTGTTCCCAAGATGCACAGCGCCGCCTCCTCTATAACCCCGCCTCCGTGCACAGGAGCTCAGTTTGTAAGTTGGTGCCATGCAGTAAGTAGGCATACAACAGGGGGGCTGCTCCTGCAGCCCTAAGAAAAGCTATTTTTCAGAAGAAAAAAGAATAATTGAAGACTTCAAGGGCTGCAGCAGTGTTAGAGGTCAGTCAGACATCCCCCGCTGCAGCTCCATCACTCCCCCACCGGGTAACTACAGTGGAGGCTTCGGTGTTGTTCTCAGTCACACACTCGCCGCTGTCTCCTGGATCGCGTGGCCGCATTCAAAGGGAAGGTAAGGGGTCTTTTTGGCCCGCAGTAATCACGATCCAGCGCGGCCGTGGACACTAAGGGGCAGCCGCTCCACTAGCCTCCGGGACACAGGGCACAGGTTGGGTTTTTGTCTCTGTTGAAACCCGCTTCATTGCAACCTGCGGTGCCCGGTGGGGAAGCCAGCAGGGGGATAAGGCCTGACCTGTAGACCCAGCCCCAGGGCGCCATTTGGGTAAATGTTCCCGCCCTGGAGCTGCATATCTCTCCCTCCCTGTCAGCCGCCATTACACGGAGCTGCGCTGTTCCTGGGACTGCTTGGGCAAATCCTCCTCTGTAAAGCCGCCTGCTAGCGCTGTGCATTTTACAGGACACTTAAGTATTCTACCTGTCAGTGGTGGTCATTCATAGTTGTTTGCTAGCTGTTTTCGGACGCTACGCAGCGATCAGGCAAAAAAATCGGCAGTTCTGCGCATGAGGCGCAATGCGCAGGCGCAACGTACTTTCACAACATCCAAAGTAGTTTTACACAAGGTCTAGCGACTCATTTCAGTCGCACTGCTGGCCGCAGAGTGATTGACAGGAAGTGAGTGTTTCTGGAAGGTAACGGACCATTTTCTGGGAGTGTCTGGAAAAACGCAGGCGTGTCAGATACAAACACAAGCGTGGCTGGCCGAACGCAGGGCGTGTTCGTGACATCAAAACAGGAACTAAACAATCTGAAGTGTTCGCAAGCTAGGAGTAGGTCTGGAGCAGCTCAAAAACTGCACAATCTCTCTCTTGTAGCATTGTTGCGATCCTTTCGTTCGCATTTCTGCTAAGATACACAAGTATTGCTAGTCCAGTGCAGTTTTATTGTTTGGTATAAGTTCTGCATTGTACATTTGTGACTATATGTGTGTGTGTGTGTATGAAGCTGCTGCGTGGCATCCATCTCGTGTATTTCACTTAGCTTGCTACTCCTCTATTCTGTAACCTGAGGGGGCTAATTACATTAGGTTTATTAACTAATATAGGTTTTTCACAAGATATACTTACTGTATTTTTCTCTGATTTATAGTCACCATATATCTCTTGGATTCCCGGTTTGTGCTGACACTACACTGGGAGTTATTGCTAGGTATATTGCTGCTAATATTGTACTAGGTTGCCTGTTATTGAGCTTATCGTTATGTCAGCTACACAGGGCAACGGAATTGGGGCCTCTCCTACATTGCGTGGAGGTGATGCTGCAGTCACTTTTGAGGAAAACATGGCAGCAGAGAGTTTAGGTTCTGGGGGTTCCTTACCTCCCAGTGGGTCTGTAGCATCGGGGGCCAATAATGACCCACCTTGGGCTACCTTCTCCACGTTATTAAATACGCTGGTAACACAACTTACGCCCCCTGTGGGACCTCCTATGCCAGTGCAGCAGTTTATGGTCCCTGCAGTCAATCCGCCATGGGCAGATCAAATCTCATCTCAGTTACAGCACTTGAACCGATCGCTGACTAAAAATAAGTCTCACTCTCGCCCACCTAAGACGTCTTCTAAACGGGATGCTACTTCCTCACAATCCACAGCTGTTTCGGACACATCCTCTGAGGAGGAGGGTGCATATACTGACCCCACAGACACGGATTCTGATGGGGATGGGAAGTCACTGGTGGATATCCCTGATTTGATTGAGGCTATCAGGCTCTTTCTTCAAGTTTTTGATGAACCTGAGCCTGCGGCAGACAGATTTAAACGTAAGAAGGTGGTTAAACAAGTTTTACCTCATTCTCAACACCTGGCTGACATACGTCAGGAATCCTGGGAAAATCCGGGTACAAAATTCACACCGCATAAGAGACTGTTGGCTCGCTATCCTCTATCCTCTCTCTGCGGAGCGATGTAAAAATTGGGACACTCCTCCTGTAGATTCTCAGGTGGCAAGACTGGTAGTTTCTTCTGCTCTGCCAGTGACTACCATCACCTCTCTGTAGGAACCGACTAATAGACGTGTGGAGGGTTGTTTGAGAGCGATTTACATCCTATCGGGGGCTGTGCATAGACCAACCATTGCAGCGACATGGGCTGCTGAAGCTGTTTAAGCATGGGCTCAGGAGCTGGAGGCGGAGCTACCTTCCAACGCTTCTGATCATGCTAGACAATGTCTCTCATAAATTGCCACGGCTTCTCTCTACCTTAAGGAAACGGCTTCCGATGCCGGGGTGCTGGCGGCCAAGGCTGCCACTACGTCCATCTTGGCTCGACGTATCCTTTGGTTGAGATCCTGGTCGGTGGATATGGATTCTAAGAAAATCCTGGAGGTGCTTCCTTTTAAGGGAGACATTCTTTTTGGAGATGACCTCAATAAGATTGTGGCTGACCTGGCTTCTGCTAAAACAGCTTGCCTACCAAGTAGGGCTCCTTCTGCTAAAAGTACTTTCTCTCTCCCCTTTCATCCTCCAGGAAAAGCAAAAGGTCAGGCATACCCGAAACAAGCGGGCCTGGGCTGCCCGTCAGCCAGCTGCCAAAACTAACAAGCCTGCCTCATGACGGGGCAGGCCTCCCCCTGGGGGATCCCAGGGTGGGGGGCCGTCTTCTAGGTTTTCCCCAGGGATGGTTGAAGACCACTTAAGATGCCTGGGTAAGGGAAGTCGTCACTTGAGGTTACGCCGTGTCCTTCAAGAAACGTCCCCCTCATCGGTTTTGCCTGACAGACATCCCTTTGGACCCGGTGAAGGCAAACACTCTTCATTCAGTAGTACAATCCCTCCTGACCACAGTAGTGGTAGTACAGGTGCCTCTGGCTCAGAGAGGCACGGGGTACTATTCACCACTGTTTCTAGTCCCGAAACCGAACGGGTCCTCGTGGCCCATTCTCAATCTCAAGTCCTTGAACAAGTATGTGAGGGTCTCCAAGTTTCGTATGGAAACTCTGCGCTCTATTGTTCTAGCCTTGGAGCCTGGGGACATACAGGATGCTTACCTGCATATTCCTACTGCAATGTCACATCAGCAGTACCTGAGGTTTGCGGTGGGCAACCTTCATTACCAATTTCGGGCGTTACCTTTTAGTTTGACAACTGCTCTGCGAGTTTTCACCAAAGTAATAGCGGTAATGACGGCTGTACCACGCCGTCAAGGGGTCAGGATCCTGCCGTACGTGGACGATTAGTTGGTCCTGGCAAATTCCCCAGAAATTCTCCTGCGTCATCTAGATCTGACTGTCCAGTTCATGAAAGCCCACGGGTGGCTAGTCAACTGGAAGAAATTTTCCCTGGTTCCTGCTCAGAGCATGGTACACCTGGGAGCGTTATTGGACGCTCACAATCAGCGGTTGTTGTCTCAGGAGAAAGTCCTGAAACTTCAGGACAGGATTCGATGCTTTCTATCTCGTCCGCAAGTGTCAATACATAAGGCAATGCAAGTGCTAGGTCTCATGGTGTCGGCTTTCGACATGGAGTATGCTCAATTCCATTCTCTCCCTCTGCAGAAGTTAATTCTTGCCAAGTGGGACGGCTTGCCTCACCGGATCAGATCTCAAATGATCTCCTTGTCTCTGGAGGTCCACCTGTCACTGAGCTAGTGGCTTCAGGACCATCGATTGAGCAGGGGTCGTCCCTTCTGGATATCCAACTGGGTCCTGCTGACGACGGATGCCAGTCTGAGAGGTTGGGGCGCTGTGTTGGAGCAACACTCCCTTCAGGGTCGGTGGACCGAGGAGGAGTCTCTACTCCCGATGAACATTCTGGAACTGCAGGCGGTGTTCAGTGCACTAAACCTGGCCCAGTATTTGATACAGAACAGACCTGTTCAAGTACAATCTGACAACGCCACCACGGTGGCTTACATCAATCATCAATGTGGCACTCAAAGCCGCATGGCAATGAGGGTAGTATCACGGATTCTCCAGTGGGCAGAACGCCATCTGCCGGCCATATCCGCAGTGTTCAGTCCGGGGGGTCCTAAACTGGGAAGCGGACTTTCTCAGTCGTCAGGACGTACATGCAGGAGAGTGGAGCCTCCATCCAGAGGTGTTTCAGCTCCTCGTGGACAAGTGGGGCCTTCCAGATGTGGACCTGATGGCGTCTCGACACAATCACAAGGTTCCGGTCTTTGGAGCAAGGACAAGGGATCCTCAAGCAGCGTTCGTGGACACTCTGGCAATTCCATGGAACTTTCAGCTGCCGTATGTGTTCCCTCCGGTGTCACTCCTGCCCAGAGTAATACGGAATTTCAAGCAAGAAGGAGGAAACCTACTTCTGATCGCTCCAGCGTGGCCCAGACGGCACTGGTTCTCCGATCTACAGGGCCTCTCGCTAGATCGTCCCCTTCTACTTCCACAACAACCAGACCTCCTCATTCAGGGCGCTTGTGTTTACCAGGACTTGGCCCGTCTGGCTTTGACGGCATTGCTCTTGAAGCTTCCGTCTTGAGGGCCAAGGGTTTTTCTGAGGCGGTCATTCAAACTGTTGAAGGCCCGTAAGCCGGCTTCTGCTCGGATTTACCATAGGGTCTGGAATTCTTACTTTTACTTGGTGCGCGTCTCATAATCATGACGTTTTCAGGTTTAGTATGGTTAAACTGTTGATCTTCCTACAACAGGGCCTGGACTTCGTCTGGCCTCCCTCAAGGTTCACATTTCTGCCTTGTTGGTTTGGTTTCAGAGAAAGATTGCTACCCTAACGGATGTTCATACTTTCACTCAGGGTGTGTTGCGGATTCAGCATCCCTATGTACCACCCGTGGCCCCTTGGGATCTGTCTGTGGTTCCGGAGGCCTTGCAAGAGTCTCCGTTTGAACCTCTTGCGTCTGCAGACCTTAAGTGGCTTTCCCTTAAGGTTTTTTGTTTTTTGTTTTTTTTGCTGGCTATCGCTTCAGCTAGAAGGGTCTCGGACTTGGGTGCCTTATGCTGTAAGTCCCCATATCTGATTTTTCACCGTGACCGGGCGGTTCATAGAACGCATCCGGGTTATTTACCCAAGGTGGTGTCTTCCTTCCACCTTAATCAGGAGATTGTGGTTCCGGCCTTTAGTTCTCCTGAGTTGCCTTCCAAATAGCGGTCTTTGGATGTGGTACGGGCTCTCTGTATCTATGTGAAGAGAACTGCCTCCATTAGGAAGTCTGATCCTCTTTCTACTGTTTGGATTTCACAAACGTGGCTGACGTGCTAACAAGCAGACCTTGGCCAGATGGATTACAATGGTAATTGCACATGCTTATGTACAGGCTGGCCTTCCAGCTCCTGCTACCATTAAAGCCCATTCTGCTCTGTCTGTTGGACCTTCTTGGGCGGCCCGCCGTGGTGCGACCCTTGAACAATTGTGGAAGGCGGCTACGTGGTCCTCAGTGAACACGTTCATAAGGTTCTATGCCTTCTATACTTCCGCCTCCCAGGATGCTTCCTTTGGACGCCGGGTTCTTGTGCCCGCTACAGTGCGTCCCATCCCATAACGAACTGCTTTAGGACATCCCCGATGTTAATCCTTGTGGAGCCCAGTGTACCCCGCAGCAGAAAACAAGATTTATGGTAAGAACTTACTGTTAAATCTTTCTGCGAGGTACACTGGGCTCCACAAGGCGCCTACCCTGACGCACTTGGGTTGGTATGGCATTAGCTGCTGACACCCTCTCTTGTAGTGAGTGTGTGGTGTATGTGGCTACTAATGATTGCCGTCTCTGGTACCTGCTACTGCATTGGACTGGTTAACTAAACTGAGCTCCTGTGCATGGAGGCGGGGTTATAGAGGAGGCGGCGCTGTGCATATTGGGAACAGTCAAAGTTTTGAGCCTGTTGGTGCCTCTGATCAAGATCCTACTCTACACCCCGATGTTAATCCTTGTGGAGCCCAGTGTACCTCGCAGAAAGAGATTTAACAACGGTAAGTTCTTACCATAAATTTCATTTTTCACTATTATTCTGGGCTGAGACTTCATGCCGCAGCTCCATCACCGCCGAAACTCCTGCCTTGCCTATGCCTCCGGGATCTTGCGGCAAAGGAGCACACACAGCGACTAACACCGCTTGCTGATGGGACTGCGTGGCAGGCATTGGAGGGAAGGTAAAAAGGGTCTCCTTGCGGAACCCGCATTGAAATCACAGTCCGCCGCGCGTCCAGGGAGACAGGCACGCGACGTTGGCGTGTACACAATCTCCGGCCTGGGACTCCACTAGACCACCAGGGTGGTTAGGGGCACATGTTATGGTGTGAATTACACCCATTTTAAAGGCCTGCATTGTACCTGGGGTGGAAGACCAGCACAGGGGAGGTGGCACTTAACCTGTAGCCCCTCCCCGAACTCTGGGCGCTAGTCTATAACATTTCTCGCCCTTGAGCTGCCTCACGCTCCCTTCTGCCCTCATGAGAACCCGGGCAGCCATTTCAGAGCGGCAGCAAGCAGGTCTCCGGGATCTCTGGGCTCTAAAGTCTCCCTGTTAAAACGGGATCAGTACGAAATCCTGCCGGACAGGATCCCCGCGGTAGGAATACCGACACCGGAATCCCGACTGGCATAATCCCGACAGGGATCATGGACACACACAGAGGGAGAATATGTCGGGATTGTGGCTGTCGGGATTCCGTCCGGCGGGATGTTGACCGCATCCCGTTAAAACCTCTGCAGCAAGCCTAGTTTTTACAAACACTTACATCCTACCTGCTTAATATTCAAGCTGAGTATTTGATTTAACTTCTCATTACAATGTAATTGTGCATTTCTCTGCATTGTATGTGACTGTGTGCTAGTTCTGTACAATAGAGTGCATCTGGAAAATATTCACAGCGCTTCACTTTTTCACGTTTTGTTATGTTACAGCCTTATTCCAAAATGGAATAAATTCATTTTATACCTTAAAATTCTACAAACAATACTCCATAGTGACATTGTGAAAAGTTTTTTTTTTTTTTTTTTTTTTTAGATTTTTGCAAATTTATTAAAAATAATAAACTAAGAAATCACATGTACATAAGTATTCACGGTCTTTGCTCATTACTTGGTTGATGCACCTTTGGCAGCAATTACAGCCTCGAGTCTTTTTGAAAATGATGCCACAAGCTTGGCACACCTAGCTATGGGCAGTTTCGTCCATTTCTCTTTGCAGCACCTCTCAAGCTCCATTAGGTTGGATGGAAAGTGTCTGTGCACAGCCATTTTCAGATCTCCAGAGATGTTCAATCGGATTCAAGTCTGGGTTCTGGCTGGGCCACTCAATGACTTGCACAGAGTTGTCCTGAAGCCACTCCTTTGATATCTTGGCTGAGTGCTTAGGGTCGTTGTCCTGCTGAAAGATGAAGAGTCTCCCCAGTCTCAGGTCAAGAGCGCTGTGGAGCAGGTTTTCATCCAGGATGTCTCTGTACGTTGCTGCATTCATCTTTCCCTCTATCCTTACTAGTCTCCCAGTTCCTGCTGCTGAAAAATATCCCCATAGCATGATGCTGCCACTACCATGCTTCACTGTAGGGATGGTATAGGCATGGTGATGAGCGGTGCCTGGTTTCCTCCAAACATGACGCCTGGCATTCACACCAAAGAGTTCAATCTTTGTCTCATCAGAGCAGCGGATTTTGTTTCTCATCGTCTGAGTCCTTCGGGTGCATTTTGGCAAACTCCAGGTGGGCTGCCATGTGCTGCTTACTAAGGAGTGACTTCCATCTGGCCACTCTACCATACAGGCCTGATTGGTGGATTGCAGCAGAGATGGTTGGCCTTCTGGAAGTTTCTACTCTCTCCACATAGAGGAATGCTGTAGCTCTGACAGAGTGACCATCGAGTTCTTGGTTACCTCCCTGACTAGGGCCTCCGATCGCTCAGTTTAGACGGCCGGCCAGCTCTTGAAAGAGTCCTGGTTGTTCCAAACTTCTTTCATTTATGAATGATGGAGGCCACTGTGCTCATTGGAAACTTCAAAGCAGCAGATTATTTTCCGTACCCTTCCCCAGATCTGTGCCTCGAGGCAATCCTGTCTCTGAGGTCTACAGTCAATTCCTTTGACTTAATGCTTGGTGTGTGCTCATACATGTGATGTCAAGTGTGGGACTTGATAGACAGGTGTGTGCCTTTCCAAATCATGTCCAATCGACTGAATTTACCACAGGTGGACTCCAATTAAGCTGTAGGAACATCTCAAGGATGATCAGTGGAAACGGGATGCACCTGAGCTCAATTTTGAGCTTCATGGCAAAGGCTGTGAATACTTCTGTACATGTGATTTTTTAGTTTTTGTGTGTTTTCTCTAACGTCCTAGTGGATGCTGGGGACTCCGAAAGGACCATGGGGAATAGCGGCTCCGCAGGAGACTGGGCACAAAGTAAAAGCTTTAGGACTAGCTGGTGTGCACTGGCTCCTCCCCCTATGACCCTCCTCCAAGCCTCAGTTAAGATTTTGTGCCCGAACGAGAAGGGTGCAATCTAGGTGGCTCTCCTGAGCTGCTTAGAGTAAAAGTTTAAATAGGTTTTTTATTTTCAGTGAGACCTGCTGGCAACAGGCTCACTGCATCGAGGGACTAAGGGGAGAAGAAGCGAACTCACCTGCGTGCAGAGTGGATTGGGCTTCTTAGGCTACTGGACATTAGCTCCAGAGGGACGATCACAGGCCCAGCCATGGATGGGTCCCGGAGCCGCGCCGCCGGCCCCCTTACAGATGCTGAAGCAAGAAGAGGTCCATAAATCGGCGGCAGAAGACTTTCCTGTCTTCATAAGGTAGCGCACAGCACTGCAGCTGTGCGCCATTGCTCTCAGCACACTTCGGTCACTGAGGGTGCAGGACGCTGGGGGGGGGCGCCCTGGGAAGCAATGAATTTACCTTATTTGGCAAAAAATACATCACATATATAGCTCCTGGGCTATATGGATGTATTTAACCCCTGCCAGTTTTCCAGAAAAAAGCGGGAGAAGAGCCCGCCGTGAAGGGGGCGGGGCCTATCTCCTCAGCACACAGCGCCATTTTTCCCACACCGCTCCGCTGGTAGGAAGGCTCCCAGAATCTCCCCTGCATCCTGCAACTACAGAAACAGGGTAAAAAGAGAGGGGGGCACTTATTTGGCAAAATAACAGATATAAGCAGCTATAAGGGATAGACACTTATTGTAAGGTTGTCCCTATACATATATAGCGCTCTGGTGTGTGCTGGCAAACTCTCCCTCTGTCTCCCCAAGGGGCTAAGTGGGTCCTGTCCTCTATCAGAGCATTCCCTGTGTGTGTGCTGGGTGTCGGTACGTGTGTGTCGACATGTATGAGGAGGAAAATGATGTGGAGGCGGAGCAATTGCCTATAATGGTGATGTCACCCCCTAGGGAGTCGACACCTGAATGGATGGGCGTAATTAAGGAATTACGTGACAGTGTCGGCACGTTACAGAAAACTGTTGACGACATGAGACAAGCCGGCAGCTCAGTTAGTGCCTGTCCAGGCGTCTCAAACACCGTCAGGGGCTATTAAACGCCCGTTACCTCAGTGGGTCGACACGGACCCAGACACAGACACTGACTCCAGTGTCGACGGTGAAGAAACAAACGTATTTTCCAGTAGGGCCACACGTTACATGATCACGGCAATGAAGGAGGTTTTGCACATCTCTGATACTGCAAGTACCACAAAAAGGGGTATTATGTGGGGTGTGAAAAAACTACCCGTAGTTTTTCCTGAATCAGATGAATTGAATGAAGTGTGTGATGAAGCGTGGGTTACCCCCGACAAAAAACTGCTAATTTCTAAAAAAATATTGGCACTATATCCCTTCCCACCAGAGGTTAGGGCTCGTTGGGAAACACCCCCTAGGGTGGATAAGGCGCTCACACGCTTATCAAAACAAGTGGCGTTACCGTCTCCAGAAACGGCCGCCCTTAAGGAGCCAGCAGATAGGAGGCTGGAAAATATCCTTAAAAGTATATACACACATACTGGTGTTATACTGCGACCAGCAATCGCCTCAGCCTGGATATGCAGTGCTGGGGTGGCTTGGTCGTATTCCCTGACTGAAAATATTGATACCCTGGACAGGGACAATATATTATTGACTATAGAGCATTTAAAGGATGCATTCCTATATATGCGAGATGCACAGAGAGACATTTGCACTCTGGCATCAAGAGTAAGTGCGATGTCCATTTCTGCCAGAAGAGGATTATGGACGCGACAGTGGTCAGGGATGCGGATTCCAAACGGCATATGGAAGTATTGCCGTATAAAGGGGAGGAGTTATTTGGGGGCGGTCTATCGGACCTGGTGGCCACGGCAACGGCTGGGAAATCCACCTTTTTACCCCAAGTCACCTCGCAGCAGAAAAAGATACCGCCTTTTCAGACTCAGTCCTTTCGTCCCCATAAGGGCAAGCGGGCAAAAGGCCACTCATATCTGCCCCGGGGCAGAGGAAGGGGAAAAAGACTGCAACAGACAGCTTCTTCCCACGACCAGAAGCCCTCCCCCGCTTCTGCCAAGTCCTCAGCATGACGCTGGGGCCTTACAAGCGGACTCAGGCACGGTGGGGGCCCGTCTCAAGAATTTCAGCGCGCAGTGGGCTCACTCGCAAGTGGACCCCTGGATCCTGCAGGTAGTATCTCAGGGGTACAAATTGGAATTCGAGACGTCTCCCCCTCGCCGGTTCCTGAAGTCTGCTTTACCAACGTCTACCCCCGACAGGGAGGCGGTATTGGAAGCCATTCACAAGCTGTATTCCCAGCAAGTGATAATCAAGGTACCCCTCCTACAACAGGGAAAGGGGTATTACTCCACGCTGTTTGTGGTACCGAAGCCGGACGGCTCGGTGAGACCCATTTTAAATCTGAAAGCCTTGAACACTTACATAAAAAGGTTCAAGTTCAAGATGGAGTCACTCAGAGCAGTGATAGCGAACCTGGAAGAAGGGGACTACATGGTGTCTCTGGACATCAAGGATGCTTACCTCCATGTCCCAATTTGCCCTTCTCACCAAGGGTACCTCAGGTTTGTGGTACAGAACTGTCACTATCAGTTTCAGACGCTGCCGTTTGGATTGTCCACGGCACCCCGGGTCTTTACCAAGGTAATGGCCGAAATGATGATTCTTCTTCGAAGAAAAGGCGTCTTAATTATCCCTTACTTGGACGATCTCCTGATAAGGGCACGGTCCAGAGAACAGTTAGAGGTCGGAGTAGCACTATCTCAAATAGTACTACGACAGCACGGATGGATTCTAAATATTCCAAAATCGCAGCTGATTCCGACGACACGTCTGCTGTTCCTAGGGATGATTCTGGACACAGTACAGAAAAAGGTGTTTCTCCCGGAAGAGAAAGCCAGGGAGTTATCCGACCTAGTCAGGAAACTCCTAAGACCAGGCCAGGTGTCAGTGCATCAGTGCACAAGGGTCCTGGGAAAGATGGTGGCTTCTTACGAAGCGATTCCATTCGGCAGATTCCACGCAAGAACTTTTCAGTTGGATCTGCTAGACAAATGGTCCGGATCGCATCTTCAAATGCATCAGCGGATAACCCTGTCTCCAAGGACAAGGGTGTCTCTCCTGTGGTGGTTACAGAGTGCTCATCTCCTAGAGGGCCGCAGATTCGGCATTCAGGATTGGGTCCTGGTGACCACGGATGCCAGCCTGAGAGGTTGGGGAGCAGTCACACAGGGAAAAAATTTCCAGGGCTTGTGGTCAAGCATGGAAACGTCACTTCACATAAATATCCTGGAACTAAGGGCCATTTACAATGCCCTAAGTCAGGCAAGGCCTCTGCTTCAGGGTCAGCCAGTATTGATCCAGTCGGACAACATCACGGCAGTCGCCCACGTAAACAGACAGGGCGGCACAAGAAGCAGGAGGGCAATGACGGAAGTGACAAGGATTCTTCGCTGGGCGGAAAATCATGTGATAGCACTGTCAGCAGTGTTCATTCCGGGAGTGGACAACTGGGAAGCAGACTTCCTCAGCAGACACGATCTTCACCCGGGGGAGTGGGGACTTCACCCAGAAGTCTTCCACATGATTGTAAACCGTTGGGAAAAACCAAAGGTGGACATGATGGCGTCTCGCCTCAACAAAAAACTGGACAGATATTGCTCCAGGTCAAGGAACCCTCAGGCAATAGCTGTGGACGCTCTGGTAACACCGTGGGTGTACCGGTCAGTGTATGTGTTCCCTCCTCTTCCTCTCATACCAAAAGTACTGAGAATCATAAGAAGGAGTGGAGTAAAGACTATACTCGTGGCTCCGGATTGGCCAAGAAGGACTTGGTACCCGGAAATTCAAGAGATGCTCACGGAAGACCAGTGGCCTCTACCTCTAAGACAGGACCTGCTCCAGCAGGGACCATGTCTGTTCCAAGACTTACCGCGGCTGCGTTTGACGGCATGGCGGTTGAACGCCGGATCCTGAAGGAAAAAGGCATTCCGGATGAAGTCATCCCTACCCTGATCAAAGCCAGGAAGGATGTAACCGTACAACATTATCACCGTATTTGGCGTAAATATGTTGCGTGGTGCGAGGCCAGGAAGGCCCCTACGGAGGAATTTCAACTGGGTCGATTCCTGCATTTCCTGCAAACAGGACTGTCTATGGGCCTCAAATTAGGGTCCATTAAGGTTCAAATTTCGGCCCTGTCGATATTCTTCCAAAAAGAACTAGCTTCTGTTCCTGAAGTTCAGACGTTTGTCAAGGGAGTACTGCATATACAGCCTCCTTTTGTGCCTCCAGTGGCACCTTGGGATCTCAATGTAGTGTTGGGATTCCTAAAATCACATTGGTTTGAACCACTCACCACTGTGGACTTGAAATATCTCACATGGAAAGTGGTAATGCTGTTAGCCCTGGCTTCAGCCAGGCGTGTATCAGAATTGGCGGCTTTATCCTATAAAAGCCCTTACCTAATTTTTCATACGGACAGGGCAGAATTGAGGACTCGTCCTCAATTTCTCCCTAAGGTGGTTTCAGCATTTCACTTAAACCAACCTATTGTGGTGCCTGCGGCTACTAGGGACTTGGAGGATTCCAAGTTGCTGGACGTAGTCAGGGCCCTGAAAATATATGTTTCCAGGACGGCTGGAGTCAGAAAATCTGACTCGCTGTTTATCCTGTATGCACCCAACAAGCTGGGTGCTCCTGCTTCTAAGCAGACGATTGCTCGTTGGATTTGTAGTACAATTCAGCTTGCACATTCTGTGGCAGGCCTGCCACAGCCAAAATCTATAAAAGCCCATTCCACACGGAAAGTGGGCTCATCTTGGGCGGCTGCCCGAGGGGTCTTGGCTTTACAACTTTGCCGAGCTGCTACTTGGTCAGGGGCAAACACGTTTGCTAAATTCTACAAATTTGATACCCTGGCTGAGGAGGACCTGGAGTTCTCTCATTCGGTGCTGCAGAGTCATCCGCACTCTCCCGCCCGTTTGGGAGCTTTGGTATAATCCCCATGGTCCTTTCGGAGTCCCCAGCATCCACTAGGACGTTAGAGAAAATAAGAATTTACTTACCGATAATTCTATTTCTCATAGTCCGTAGTGGATGCTGGGCGCCCATCCCAAGTGCGGATTGTCTGCATTACTTGTACATAGTTATTGTTACAAAAATCGGGTTATTGTTGTTGTGAGCCATCTTTTCAGAGGCTCCTTCTGTTATCATGCTGTTAACTGGGTTCAGATCACAAGTTGTACGGTGTGATTGGTGTGGCTGGTATGAGTCTTACCCGGGATTCAAAATCCTTCCTTATTGTGTACGCTCGTCCGGGCACAGAATCCTAACTGAGGCTTGGAGGAGGGTCATAGGGGGAGGAGCCAGTGCACACCAGCTAGTCCTAAAGCTTTTACTTTGTGCCCAGTCTCCTGCGGAGCCGCTATTCCCCATGGTCCTTTCGGAGTCCCCAGCATCCACTACGGACTATGATAAATAGAATTATCGGTAAGTAAATTCTTATTTATTTTTTTAAATAAATTTGCAAAAATCTCAAAAAAACCTTTTCACATTGTCATTATGGGGTATTGTGTGTAGAATTTTGAGGACAAAAAAATGCATTCCATTTTGGAATAAGGCTGTAATATAACAAAATTTGGAAAAAGTGAAGCGCTGTGAATACTTACCAGATGCACTGTATTTTCCGATCACTGTTATCTCTATACCCTGGGCACAGGTGCTTTCAGGGACATTGTTCACAGCACTTAATTGGCTGTGTCTAGTCACATACCACACTCTGCGTCAGAGTGTAAAGGCACCCTACTTGTTTCTGCAAAAAAGTCTAGCAAAAAGGGTCGCAAACAAGCAGATTCCCCCTGCTGCTCTCCTGTAGAGTTTGCTCTGTTTGGTTAACTGTAGAGGATGTTACAGTGCCTTGCTAAAGTATTCATCCCTCTTGGCTTTTTACCTATTTTGTTACATTACAACCTGTAATTTAATTTAAAAAAAATTTCTCTGAATTTTATGTGATGGATCTGCACAAAAGAGTCAAAGTTGGTGACGTGAAATGAGAAACATTTATATAAAAAATTATTTTCTGCAGCGGGGTACACTGGTATTCCACAGGGAATAACATCGGGGTGTAGAGTTGGATCTTGATCCGAGGCACCAACAGGCTAAAGCTTTGACTGTTCCCTGGATGCACTGCACCCCCGCCTCCAGGCACTGGAGCTCAGTTTGTAAGTTGGTGCCTGCAGTGCAGGCAGCTAACAGGTGGGGCTGCGCTAGGCAGCCCTAAAAAAAGCTTTTTAAGCAGACAGAAGACTTCAAGGGCTGCAGTTCATGCATGTCAGGCTGACATTCTGTGCTGCAGCTTCATCACCTCCCCCAGCGGCTCTGCATACTCCCGTTGCCGGGTACTTGCAGCGGAGGCGCTCTGGTCATCGGGCACACATCACCGCTGCTGCTCTCCTGGATCGCATGGGCGCACTTCAGGGAGGAGGTAAGAGCATCCCCCAAGTGGGACCCGCCAAAATCGCAATCTGGTCGCGGTCCCAGGAGACGGACCGCACCGCTGGCGTGAGCACTGTGGCCGTGCGGGGACCCCACTATATCCACCAGGGCAGGGAGCACAGGTTGGATTTACTAAAATGTTAATTATAGGCTCCATAGTACCCGGTGGTGAAGTCCAGCAGAGGGGATAAGGCGCTGACCTGTAGCCCCTCCCCCAGCGCCAGGCTCCATCTACAGCAGGTGTTCCCGCCCTGGAGCTGCATCTCTCTCTCCCTCACTTCCTGTCAGCGTTTGGGCGCCATTTCACAGAGCTGATCCTGGGACTGCTGGGCACTGTCTCCTCTGTAAAGCCGCCTGTCTCATCAGCGCTGTGCATTTACAGGACACTTAAGTATTCTACATGTCGTTTATACAGCGTTGGTTAAGAACAAGTGCACTACTAAATGAATATTTAGTACAATTCTGTGATATACATCCAGTGTTTACTGTGCATTGTTATATCTGTATACATACATGTCTCTATGTAGTATTAGTCCAGTGCAGTCTTACTGTTTATATGTAATAATTTCTGCATTGTACCTGTGACTGTGTGTGCATGTAGCGGCTGTGTGGATTCTATTCTGTGCATCACACATATTGCGATCACTATATTCTCTACCCTGGGGAACTAAATGCGTCAGGGTCTCATATACTGTACCATATAGTGTTCCACAGGATATACTGTTTTGTATTATTCACTGTGTTTCAGTCATCTCATACCACTTAAATCCTCTGTCTGTGCTCTAATTGCAGTAACATATCTTAGGGGTTTTTTGTCAGGTATAGTGTTTGTCTGGCTGTATTGTACTGAGACGCCCTAAGGCTACATTCCCAATAATGTCTGCTGCACAGGGCGGGAAATCCGCAGACGCTCCATCATGCAGTGCTGGCGACATGGATTTACCTGAGGAAATGATTTCTGCTGAGGGTCCAGCTACTGGGTGTTCTGCACCCCTAGTCAGCCCGCAGCACCTGTGGCAGATCCTCCTTGGGCTGCATTTTCAAATATGCTGACTACGCTTGTAACAAGACTTACGCCCCCTGTGGGTCCTCCTGTGCCATTACAGCCACATATTGTCCCTGTAGTTAATCCACCATGGGCGGATACTCTGTCAACCCAGTTACAGCACTTAAATCGGTCCTTGGTTAAACGAAAACCGAACCCTCGCCCTACTGGGACCAAAGGATCATCTAAGCGGGCCATTTCTTCCTCACAATCCACTAATATTTCGGAAGATTCTTCCGATTCGGATGAAGAATATACTGATCCATCAGATGCTGATACCGCTGCTTCTGATGAAGATTCTACAACACAGGTTGATGTTCCTGACCTAATGGAGGCTATCAAGCTGATTCTTCAGATTGATGATGAGATTGACCCTCCTGATACGTCAAAGAAACCTGATATATTCAAACGTCAGAAGGTTACTAAATTAGTCTTACTGCATTCTGACCTACCGCATCCTAACATACGTCAGGAATCCTGGTCTTCTTCAGGAAAGAAATTTTCCCTGTCTAAAAAGATGCCAACTAGTTAGTAACAAGTGGGAAAGCCCGCCACGAGTGGACTCGCATGTAGCCTGTATTGTGGTGTCATCTACTCTCTGTCACCACAGTCACCTCTTTGAAGGAACCGACGGATAAGCGTGTGGAGGGTTGCTTGAAGTCTATTTACACTCTTACAGGTGCTGTACATAGACCCACTATGGCAACCTCTTCAGCTGCAAAAGGCATTGATGCATGGGTTCAAGCAATTGAGGAAGAGCTACCGCCGAATTGCCAGATAATATCTGACCTATATTACTCCAGCCTCCCACTATATTCAGGAGGAGGCCTCTGATGCAGGCGTTATGGCGGCCAAGGCATCTACTACGTCTATCATGGCTCGCTGGATTCTGTGGTTACGGTCCTGGTTGGTGGATTTAGACTCTAGGAAGACCTTGCAGGGACTCCCTTTTACGGGAGATATACTATTTGGAGATGATCTGAACAAAATTGTGACCGACTTGGCGTCAGCCAAGACTGCTTTTCTCCCAGGTACTAATCCTTCGGTTCCGAAGGCTAAAAGTACTACTTTTCGTTCCTTTCGACCTCCAGGTAAAGCAAAGAGACAGGCGTACCCGAGACAGGCTTGCACTTCCAAGTCCTCTAAGCCCAAACCTAAACGTTCTTGGGCCGCCCATCAGCCTGCTTCCAAACCAGACAAGCCTGCTGCATGATGGGGCGGGCCTCCCCCTGGGGTGGCCAAGGGTGGGAGGACAAATTCTACGGTTCGCCCAGGTCTAGTTAAAGACCACTTCGGACGCCTGGGTGCAGGAAGTAGTCTCTCACGGGTATGCGATCTCTTTCAAGAGACGTCCCCCTCAACAGTTTTGCTCAACGTTTTTCCCTTTGGATCCGTTAAAAGCACAAACTCTACGTTTGGTTGTCCAATCCCTCCTGGATACAGGAGTGATAGTACCGGTGCCTCTGTCTCAGAGAGGCAGGGGATACTATTCGACACTATGTCTAGTTCCGCAGCCGAATGGATCCTCCCGACCTATACTCAACCTCAAATCTTTGAACAAATTTGTGCGGATGTCCAAATTCTGTATGAAAACTCTGTGCTCTATTGTACTGGCTATGGAACCCAAGGACTATATGGTATCCCTGGATATACAGGATGCTTACCTACATATACCTATTGCCATGTCGCATCAGAATTATCTTTGGTTTGCTATTGGCAACGTTCATTATCAGTTCCGAGCCTTGCCTTTCAGACTGACCACGTCTCCTCAGATCTTCACTAAGGTCTTGACGGTCATGATGGCCCTTCTCCGCCGTCAGGGTATCAGGATCCTGCCGTATCTGGACGACTTGTTGATGCTGGCGAACTCCCCAGAGGTTCTCCGTTATCTGGAACTGACTGTTCAATTCCTGCAAGCCCACGGGTGGCTCATTAACTGGAAGAAATCCCACTGGTCCCTGCTTAGAGCATGGTACACTTGGGGGCATTACTGGACACACAACAAACGTTTGTTCTTGTCTCCAGAGAAGGTCCTGAAACTTCAGGACATAATCAGATACTTCCTCTCTCGCCAAAGAGTATTGATACACTGGTGTTTGCTTTCAACATTGTAGAGTACGCTCAATTTCATTCCTGCCCTCTGCAAAGGTTAATCCTTTCCAAGTGGGACGGCCTGCCTCACAGGATCAGGTCTCAAATTATATTCTTGACTCCGTAGGTTCGTCTGTCACTTAGTTGGTGGCTACAAGACCAACAATTAAGCAAGGGTCGTCCCTTCTGGATCTCCAACTGGGTCCTCTTAATGACGGATGCCAGTCTGCGGAGTTGGGGCGCGGTGTTGGAGCAACACTCTCTCCAGGGTCGGTGGAACAGGGAGGAATCTCTCCTCCCACTAAACATTCTGGAATTGCGGGCAGTGTTCAATGCGTTGACACTAGCCCTGCCTTTCGTACAGAACAGGCCTGTTCAAGTACAATCAGACAACGCCACCACGGTGGCGTACATAAATCATCAAGGCGGCACCCGAAGCCGCATGGCAATGATGGAAGTGTCAAAAATTCTTCGATGGGCGGAACGGCATCTGCCAGCAATATCGGCAGTGTTCATTCCAGAGGTCCTCAACTAGGAAGTTGACTTCCTCAGTCATCAGGACGTACACGCCGGGGAGTGGAGTCTTCATCCGGAGGCCTTCCAACTCCTTGTGGACAAGTGGGGTCTACCAGATGTTGACCTGCTGGCGTCTCGACACAATCGCAAGGTTCTGGTCTTCGGAGCAAGGACAAGGGATCCTCAAGCAGTGTTCTTGGACGCACTGGCAATTTCATGGAACTTTTGGCTGCCATACGTGTTCCCTCTAGTGTCACTACGGAAGTTCAAGCAAGAAGGAGGAATACTGCTTCTAATCGCTCCAGCGTGGCCCAGACGGCATTGGTTCTCAGACCCTGCAGGGTCTATCGATCGAGCATCCTCTTCTACTTCCTCAACTCCCAGACCACCTCATTCAGGGCCCTTGTGTTTACCAGGACCTGGCAAAACTGTCTTTGACGGTGTGGCTCTTAAAGCTTCTCTCCTGAGGGCCCAAGGATTTTTTGAGGCGGTTATTCAAACTATGTTGAAGGCCCGCAAACCGGCTTCTGCACTGGTTTATTATAGGGACTGGAATTCTTACTTTACCTGGTGTGCTGCTAAGAATTATGATGCATACAAGTTTAGTACTTCCAGACTTCTGGCTTTTTTGCAACAAGGCCTGGATTTAGTACTTCACCTGGCCTCCCTCAAGGTTCACATTTCTGCCTTGTCAGTGTGGTTTCAGCGAAAAATTGTTTTTATTCCTGACGTTAATACATTCACTCAGGGCGTACTACGGATTCAGCCTCCTGTGGCTCCATGGGATCGGTCTGTTCTTATTGCCCTTCAAGAGTCTCTATTTGAACCTCTTGAGTCTGTGGACCTTAACTGCCTTACGCTTAAGGTCATTTTTCTGTTGGCTATAGCCTCTGCTAGGATGGTGCAGACTTAGGCGCTTTGTCCTGTCGTCCACCATTTCTGATTTTTCACCGTGACCGGGCAGTTCTTAGAACTCGCCCTGGTTATCTACCTAAGGTGGTGTCATCTTTCCACCTCAACCAAGAGATTGTGGTTCCAGCCTTTATCTCTCCTGGTTTGTCCTCCCAAGAGCGGTATTTGGATGTGGTACATGCTCTCCGTATATATGTAGAAAGGACTGCCTCTATCAGGAGGTCAGATTCTTTTTGAACTTTCTGGTTTTTCACAAATGTGACTGGCCTGCGAATAAGCAGACCTTGGCCAGATGGGTTAGAATGGTGATTGCACAAGCTTTATGCGCAGGCTGGACTCCCAGCTCCTGCTGTTATCAAGGTCCATTCTACTCGGTCTGTTGGACCTTTTTGGGCGGCCCGTCGTGGCTCCTCCCTCTATGCCCCTCCTCCAGACCTCCGTTTGATACTGTGCCCAGAGGAGATGGGTGCACTGCAGGGAGCTCTCCTGAATTTCCTGCTAAGAAAGTATTTTAATTAGGTTTTTTATTTTCAGGGAGCACTGCTGGCAACAGACTCCCTGCATCGTGGGACTGAGGAGAGAGAAACAGCCCTACTTCTCTGAGTTTCAAGGTCCTGTTTCTTAGGCTACTGGGTGATCTTCACTGAGGTAACGCACAGCACTGCAGCTGTGTGCCATTGCTCCCATACACCTCACACACTCCGGTCACGGTAAGGGTGCAGGGCGCAGGGGGGGGCGCCCTGGGCAGCAATATAAACCTCTATTATGGCATATATACATGTAGAGCTGGGCACTGTTCATGTATATAAAGAGCCCCCGCCATGTTTTTGAATAATTTGAGCGGGACAGAAGCCCGCCGCCGAGGGGGCGGGGCTTCTCCCACAGCACTCACCAGCGCCATTTTTCTCCACAGCACAGCGCTGAGAGGAAGCTCCCCGAACTCTCCCCTGCTTACTGAGGTGACAGTGGGTTTTTCAAGAGGGGGGGTCACATAATTGGCGAAAAACAAGTTATTTCAGCGCTACTGGGGAAACATTCTGTGTTTTGCCTGGGTTATATAGCGCTGGGGTGTGTGCTGGCATACTCTCTCTCTGTCTCTCCAAAGGGCCTGGTGGGCAACTGTCTTCAGATAAGAGCTTCCCTGTGTGTGTGGGGTGTGTCGGTACGCGTGTGTCAACATGTATGAAGTGGAAGGCTCACCTAAGGAAGAGGGGGAGTGTATGAATGTCAGATCTCCGTCTGCAGCACCGACTCCGGACTGGATGGAGATGTGGAATGTCTTGAGTGCTAGTGTAAATTTATTACACAAGAGATTAGACAAGGCTGAGGCTAGGGAACAGTCAGGTAGTCAGACCATGCCTGTCCCTGTGTCACCGGGACCTTCCGGGTCTCCGTAGCGCACATTGTCCCAAATAATGGACACAGATACCGACACGGATTCAGACTCCAGTGTCGACTATGAGGAGGCAAAATTACAGCCAAAAGTGGCTAAGGGCATTCGATATATGATTATTGCAATAAAAGATGTTTTGCATATCACAGAGGAACCCCCTGTCCCTGACAAGAGGGTACACATGTATAAAGAGAAAAAGCCTGAGGTCACTTTTCCACCCTCGTATGAGCTGAGCGAGCTGTGCGAAAAGGTTTGGGAATCTCCAGACAAGAGGCTGCAGATTCCCAAAAGGATTCTTATGGCGTATCCTTTCCCGCAAACGGATAGGATACGATGGGAGTCTTCTCCTAAGGTGGACAAGGCATTAATACGTTTATCAAAAAAGATAGCGCTGCCATACCAAGATACGGCTACCCTCAAGGATGCTGCTGATCGCAGACAGGAGGTTACCATGAAGTCCATTTACACACATTCAGGCACAATTCTTAGACCGGCAATGGCGTCGGCCTGGGTTTGTAGTGCTGTCGCAGCATGGACAGACGCCTTATCTACGGAAATTGAGACCCTAGATAAGGATACCATTTTAATGACCCTAGGGCATATAAAAGATGCTGCGTTATATATGAGGGATGCTCAAAGAGACATTTGTTTGCTAAGTTCCAGAATAAACGCTATATCTGTTTCTGCTAGGCGAGTCTTATGGACCCGACAGTGGACGGGTGATGCCGACTCAGAGGCATATGGAGTCTTTGCCTTACAAAGGTGAGGAGTTAATTGGAGAAAGCCTCTCGGACCTCGTCTCCACAGCTACGGCAGGTAAATCAATTTTTTTGCCTTATGTTCCCTCACAGCCTAAGAAAGCGCCTCCTTATCAAATGCAGTCCTTTCGTTCGAATAAAAGCAAGAGAGTACGAGGATCGTCCTTTCTTGCCAGAGGTAAGGGCAGAGGAAAAAAGCTGCACACAGCTAGTTCCCAGGAACAGAAGTCCTCCCCTGCCTCTGCAAAATCCACCGCATGACGCTGGGGCTTCCCTGGGGGAGTCCGCTCAAGTGGGGGCACGTCTTCGACTTTTCAGCCACATCAATAGAAATTGTTTCTCAGGGATACAAGCTTGAATTCGAAGAGGTGCCTCCTCGCCGGTTTTTCAAATCGGCTCTACCTGCGGCTCCCTGAGAGAGGGAGTTAGTGTTGAATGCAATACAAAAATTGTATCTTCAACAGGTAGTGGTCAAGGTTCCTCTACTGCAGCAAGGAAAGGGTTGTTACTCAACCCTGTTTGTGGTTCCGAAACCGGACGGTTCGTTCAGACCCATTTTGAATTTAAAATCCCTGAACCTATACTTGAGAAAGTTCAAGTTCAAGATGGAATCGCTCAGGGCGGTCATCGCCAGCCTGGAAGGGGGGGATTTTATGGTTTTCCTGGACATAAAGGATGCATACCTTCATGTTCCAGTATTTCCTCCTCATCAGGCGTTCCTGAGATTTGCTGTACAGGATTGTCACTACCAATTTCAGACGTTGCCGTTTGGGCTTTCAACGGCCCCGAGGATTTTCACCAAGGTAATGGCGGAAATGATGGTGCTCCTGTGCAAGCGAGGGGTCACAATTATCCCATACTTGGACGATCTCCTCATAAAAGCGAGATCTCGGGAGAAGTTACTGGACAGCGTGTCTCTGTCTTTGAAGGTGTCACAGCAACACGGCTGGATTCTCAATATCCCAAAGTCACAGTTGGTTCCTACGACGCGTCTGGCCTTCTTGGGCTTGCTTCTGGACACAGACCAGAAGAAGGTTTTTCTTCCAATGGAAAAAGCTCAAACTCATGACTCTGGTCAGGAACCTATTGAAGTCAAAACAGGTATCAGTGCATCACTGCACTCGAGTCCTGGGGAAAATGGTGGCATCGTACGAAGCCATTCCCTTCGGCAGGTTCCATGCGAGGACCTTCCAATGGGACCTACTGGACAAGTGGCCCGGGTCACATCTACAAATGCATCAGAGGATCACCCTGTCCCCCAGAGCCAGGGTGTCTCTCCTGTGGTGGCTGCAGAGTGCTCACCTCCTAGAGGGTTGCAGGTTCGGCATTCAGGACTGGATCCTGGTGACCACAGACGCAAGTCTCCGAGGTTGGGGAGCAGTCACACAGGGAAGAAATTTCCAAGCTCTTTGGTCGAGTCTAGAGACTTGTCTCCACATCAACATCCTGGAGTTGAGGGCCATATACAACGCCCTACGTCAAGCGGAGGCATTACTTCGCGACAAACCAGTTCTGATTCAGTCGGACAATGTCACTGCAGTAGCTCATGTAAACCGCCAAGGCGGCACAAGGAGCATGGGGGCAATGGCGGAAGCCACCAGGATTCTTCGCTGGGCGGAAAATCATGTAAGCGCACTGTCAGCAGTGTTCATTCCGGGAGTGGACAACTGGGAAGCAGACTTCCTCAGCAGACACGACCTGCATCCGGGAGAGTGGGGACTTCATCAGGAAGTCTTCGCGCAGATCACAAGTCGGTGGGGACTGCCCCAAATAGACATGATGGCGTCCCGTCTCAACACAAAGTTAAAAAGGTATTGCGCCAGGTCAAGAGATCCTCAGGCGATAGCTGTGGACGCCCTGGTGACACCGTGGGTGTTTCGGTCGGTCTATGTGTTTCCTCCTCTTCCTCTCATACCCAAGGTGTTGAGAATAATAAGACAGAGAAGAGTGAGAACAATCCTCATTGTTCCAGATTGGCCACGAAGGACTTGGTATCCGGATCTACAGGAATTGCTCACAGAAGATCTGTGGCCTCTTCCCCTAAGACAGGACCTGCTGCAGCAGGGGCCCTGTCTGTTCCAAGATTTACGGCGGCTGCGTTTGACGGCATGGCGGTTGAACGCCGGATCCTAGCGGATTAAGGTATTCCAGATGAGGTCATTCCTACGCTAATAAAGGCTAGGAAGACGTGACATCAAAACATTATCACCGAATATGGAGAAAATATGTTTCTTGGTGTGAGGCCAGGAATGCTCCTACGGAGGAATTCCATCTGGGTCATCTCCTTCACTTCCTGCAAACTGTAGTGAATTTGGGCCTAAAATTAGGCTCCATAAAAGTTCAGATTTCGGCCTTATCCATTTTCTTTCAAAAGGAATTGGCCTCTCTACCTGAAGTACAGACTTTTGTAAAGGGAGTACTGTATATTCAGCCTCCTTTTGTACCTCCGGTGGTGCCTTGGGACCTTAACGTGGTGTTAAGTTTCCTGAAGTCACATTGGTTTGAACCACTCAAAACGGTGGAGTTAAAATATCTCACTTGGAAGGTGGTCATGTTGCTAGCCTTGGCTTCGGCTAGGCGAGTCTCGGAATTGGCGGCTTTATCACATAACAGCCCCTATCTGGTTTTTCATGTGGATAGGGCAGAATTGCGGACTCGGCCTCAATTCCTACCTAAAGTGGTTTCATCCTTTCATATGAATCAACCTATTGTTGTGCCTGTGGCTACGCGTGACTTGGAGGATTCCGAGTCCCTGGATGTGGTCAGGGCTTTGAAAATTTACGTGGCCAGAACGGCTAGAGTCAGAAAAACAGAAGCACTATTTGTCCTGTATGCAGCCAACAAGGTTGGCGCTCCTGCTTCAAAGCAGACTATTGCTCGCTGGATCTGTAACACGATTCAGCAGGCGCATTCTACGGCAGGATTGCCGTTACCAAAATCGGTTAGGGCCCATTCCACTAGGAAGGTGGGCTCTTCTTGGGCGGCTGTCCGAGGGGTCTCGGCACTACAGCTGTGCCGAGCTGCTACTTGGTCGGGGTCAAACACCTTTGCAAAGTTCTATAAGTTTGATACCCTGGCTGAGAAGGACCTCCTGTTTGCTCAGTCGGTGCTGCAGAGTCATCCGCACTCTCCCGCCCGTTTGGGAGCTTTGGTATAATCCCCATGGTCCTTACTGAGTCCCAGCATCCTCTAGGACGTTAGAGAAAATAAGTTTTTAAACCTACCGGTAAATCTTTTTCTCGTAGTCCGTAGAGGATGCTGGGCGCCCGTCCCAGTGCGGACTACTTCTGCAAGACTTGTATATAGTTATTGCTTAAATAAGGGTTATGTTATAGTTTCATCGGTTTTGGACCGAAACTATGTTGTTTTTCATACTATTAACTGGTTAGTTTAACACAAGTTATACGGTGTGATTGGTGTGGCTGGTATGAATATTACCCTTGGATTAACTAAAATCCTTTCCTCGTACTGTCCATCTCCTCTGGGCACAGTTTCTCTAACTGAGGTCTGGAGGAGGGGCATAGAGGGAGGAGCCAGTGCACACCCAGAGTCAAAGTCTTTCTTAAAGTGCCCATGTCTCCTGCGGAGCCCGTCTATCCCCATGGTCCTTACGGAGTCCCAGCATCCTCTACGGACTACGAGAAAAAGATTTACCGGTAGGTTTAAAATCTTATTTTTTCTCATTTCACTTTACCAACTTTGTGCATATCCATCACAGAAAATTCAGATTCAAAAATAAAAATGAATTACAGGTTGTGATGTAACAAAATAGGTAAAAAGCCAAGGGGGGTGTATACTTGAGCAAGGCACTGTACATAGTCCCACGTTGACGGCTTCATGGGCTGCAACAGCTATTGAAGCATGGTTACAGGCTATAGAATAGGAGCTACCATCAGATCTGTCCAATAAATGCAGACTATACCCAGACCATATTAAGTCAGCAACTGCCTACATTGCAGAGGCATTATATGATGCTGGTGTGTTAGCGGCAAAGGCATCTGCTACATCTGTACTAGCAAGACGTATCATTCGGCTAAGATCTTGGAAAGTAGGTTTGGATTCCAAGAAAACATTGAAAGTCCTCCCTTTTACAGGTGATATTCTTTTTATAGAGGCGTTAGACAAAATTGTGGCATCATTGGCCACCACCAAAACTGCCTTTTTACCTTGGGCACCTACTCATCGCCCTTAAGGCTCTACCTTGCATATCTTTCGTCCTCAAGGAAAGCAAAAGGACAAGTGTTTCCCAGACAAACACATGCTGCAAAGACCCAAGGCCAAGCAATCCTGGGCTGCACATCAAACCTACCACAAAACCTGACAAGCCTGACGGTGCGGGCCTCCCTCTTGGGGACCTCAGAGTTGGAGGCCGCCTTGCGCAGGTATGGACAGGGACCTCGACAGACGCTTGGGTGCAATAAGTAGTCTCTCACCGGTACACGTTCAAGAGGTATCCCCCTCACCAATACATTACTACGGGCCTTCCATCAGATCAAAACAAGGCCCGGATACTACAAACCATGGTAGACTCCCTTCTTCAGTCAGGTGAGATTATGTCTGTGCCTCAGCAAGGCAGAGGATACTACTCCACCCTCTTTCAAGGTTCTAAAGCCAAATGGGTCACACCGACCGATACTCAGTCTCAAATCTTTGAACGAGTTTGTGAAGGTCTCAAAGTTTCTCATGGAAACACTGCGATCTAGTTTTGGTCATGGAACCTGGGGACTTTATGGTGTTCCTGGACATACAGGATGCATACCTCCAAATCCCTATTGCACTCTTACATGAGCAATTCCTGCGGTTTGCTATTGGCAACCAACATTATCAGTTTCAGGCTTTGCCATTTGGCCTTGCTACGCCATCCAGAATATTTACCAAAGTTATGGTTGTTATGACTGCACATCTTTGTCGTCGGGGAATCAGAATCTTACCATACCTAGACGTTCTACTGCTTCTGGCGAACTCACACAGAGTTCTCCTAAATCATATCCAGCTTACAGTAGCCTTCCTTTTCCTATCACCGGACAAGATTTTAAAATTGAAGGACAAAATACGCCGGTTCCTTCACCAACCTCGTGTCCATTCATGCAGCGATGCAGGTTCTCCGTCTGATAGTGTCAGCATTCGACATGGTCAAATATGCTCAGTTTCATTCTTGCCCTCTGCAGCAACTGATTCTCTTCAAATGGAGCGGTCAACCGCATCAAGTCATAGATAACCCTAACTCCGGAGGTTCGACTTTCCCTATCTTGGTGGCTACAAGTTCACCAGCTAAGCAGAGGACAACCATTCTGGATCTCCGACTGGATGTTACGACGGATGCCAGCCTTCGTGGCTGGGGAGCGGTAACAGAACAATCTTCCAAAGGAGATGGAGCCTAGCAGAATCTCAGATGCCAGCCAGTGTTAGAATTGGGGGCAGTGTACAAGGCGTTGATTCTAGGTCAGACAGTTCTTCAGGGCAGGCCTGGTCAAGTACGGTCAGACAACACCATAACAGTGGCATACATCAACCATCGGGGTGGCACTCGCAGCAAGAGGTGACCAAGATTCTTCGGTGGGCCAAGCATCATCTTCCGGCATTATCAGCAGTGTTCATTCCAGGCGTACTGAACTGTGAAGCGGACTTCCTCAGTGGTCAGGATGTTTACGCTGGAGTGCGGACTCTACACCCAGAGGTCTTTCATCTCCTAGTGGACAGATGTGGTCTCCCAGATGTGGCTCTCATGACCTCACGCCAGAAGGAGGAGGAAACCTCATTCTGGTAGCCCCTGAGTGGCACAGGAGGCATTAGTTCTTTGATCTCCATGGTCTCTCTCTGTAGGACGCATTCTACTTCCTTCTATCAGTGTCCTAGTCTCCATCCAGACCTAGGCAACCTGTCTTTGACGGCGTGGCTCTTGAGTCCTCAATCCTGAGGACAAAAGGATTTTCAGAAACTGTTATTCAAATCATGCTTAAGGCACGTAAACCTGCCTCAGCGCGCATCTATTACAGAGTGTGGCATACCTACTTTGCTTGGTGCGCTGAAAAGCATTGATCCAAATATCTTTAAAACCTTAAGATTACTTGCTTTCCTGCAACATGGTTTGGATCTAGGCTTACGGCTTGCCTCTCAAAGTGCAGGTTCCAATGCAGACTTGCATCACTTATGGATGTAAGCACTTTTCCTTAGGGGGTTATTCGCATACACCCACCTTATGTCCCTCCTGTGGCTCCATGGGAGCTATCAGTTGTGCTGGATGCTCTTCAAGATCCCCCCTTTGAACCGTTGGAATCAGCTAACCTTAAATGGCTGACAGAAAAGGCACTGTTTCTGCTCGCCATTGCATCGGCTAGGAGGGTGTCAGACTTATGAGCACTCTCCTGTCGTCCTCCTTTTCCGATATTTCATCATGACCGAGCGGTTCTCTGGACTAGGCTGGGTTACCTCCCTAAAGTGGGTTCTAAGTTTCATCTAAATCAAGAGATTGTGGTTCCAGCCTTTCTCCCCACAGACCTCTCACCAAAGGATCGTTCTTTGGATGTGATTCATACTCTGCGTGTCTGTGTATACCGTAATAGCTCCATTAGAGGGTCTAAAGCTCTGTTCATTCTTTTTGGTTTTCACAAGTGTTGTTGGCCTGCTAATAAGGATATGCTGGCCGGATGGATTAGAATGGTTGTTACACATGCCTACCGTCAAGCTGAACTACCTGTCCCAACTTCGTGTTCGGCCAATTCTACTCTGTTAGACCTTTATAGGCACGCTGTTTCATAGGTTTTATGCCTTTGATACATTCGCCTCCCAGGATGCTTTCCTCTCTAGTGCGTCCCCACCTTTGAAGTACTGCTTTAGGACATCCCTGAAGTTTCCCTATGAACCCTGCAGAAGAAAACGAGTGTTAGACTTACCTTTTGTTAGCTCTCTTTCTTCTAAGTTCATAGGGTCCAAAGGGCACCCACCCGGACGCACCTGGCCTCTCTGGGTTTGCACGGCATTGGCCCCTGGTTCCCTTCTGTCCGTGAGAATATGTTCTAATGAGCCTAACATCTTTCGATTCTCTTGTCTGCTTTTTTGCTCCGATCTAGTTACCAAAACTGAAGGCCTGAGCATGGAGGTGGGGTTATAAGGGAGAAGAGCCAGGCATCCTGGGATATGCTGAAAGCTTTAACTGGTTGGTACCCAGACTCTCCATCCACCACTACAACCACCCAATGTTTTTCTGTGGACCCTATGAACTTAGAAGAAAGAGAGTTAACAAAGGCACAGTAAGGGGTATATTCAATAACTGTCGGAAGCTGCCGTCTTGTCGGAAAGACGGCAGCTTCCGACAGTTTTAGGTCGGAAGGGGTTCCGACCTATTCATTACGGACCCATTTTTTCCGTCAAGTCGGGAAACCCGACTTGTCGGAATGCACGCCGATAGGCGGCTTCAGACGCCGATCAGCGTGCATTGTCGGAAGCGGGGCCAAACCCGTCGGGTTTTAGCCCTATTTCCGACAATCTCAATCCGACTTTAAAAAAAAGTCGGATTGAGATATGTGATCTGAGAGCAGGAGACGGAGGGAGCAGCGACCCAGCGGCAGCGTCCACCCGGCTCCAGCAAGCGACGTCCCGCTTGCTGGAGCCGGGTGGACGCTGCTGTGAGCCACCGCTGCTCCCCCCGTCTCCTCCTCTCCGCCGGCGTGCTGCCACCCCCTTCTCCCGACGGGCAGCCATCAACCTCCTCTCTGTGGGCTGCCGTCACCTCCGCCCTGCGGGCCAATATCCCCCCTTCCCTGGGTGCCGGCTCCGCTGCCGCCTCCTCCCTCTGGGCTGCGATCTCCTCCTCCCGGTGCGGCTGTCATCCCCTCCACACGGCGCCGCTGACGGCGATCAATCCGCCGGCACCGCTGACAGCTGCTAGCAGCAGCAGGACACGGGATCGGCCAAATCCGACAGTCGGATTTGGCCGCTCCTTTGAATAGGGGTTGTCGGGTCCATTCCGTCAACTGCATGTCGCAATGGACCCGACTCTTATTGAATATATCCCTAAGTCTACCATAACATGTTTTTTCTTGTTTTTTTTCAGAACCTTGCACTTTACAGATGTATTTGAGGACCATGTTGATCTTCCCCTGGTACTTTCAGTTGCCGTTAATCAAACTTTTCGTTTAGTGTTAATAGTCAAGTGAGGTCACAGTGTTTCAGAGGAAGATCCAGTGTTGTACCGGGCTTTGCCTTAATCATTGAAGATCTTAACGTTTCTCTGAAGGACCCCATTGCTTGCTAGTGAACGAGCTGGTCACTGAGGGCCATGTTAACAAGTAGAGCAGTTTATAAGTTTTAATTACTAGTGTTGCATTAAATGCATTCAAAGAGCTCTGTCCTTCATAAATGTGTTAATAGTCATTATTTAAATGTTTAAAAAAGTGAGTGCAGTTATGTTCCTTCTAATTATCAAACCATATTCATAGATTACATTCAGATTTGCTCCAAAGCAAAGACATTTGTGCAATATGTTTTGGTGTTTTTTGAGGGGAGTTAAATTACATCAACTTGCTAAATATCTGTAAGTTTACTTCCATTAGCCCATTCTTGTGCGTGTTTGCAGTACAATCTTGTTTGTAGCTTGTAAATAGCCGTTCTCCTACTAATCGTATACCATATCCAAATACTTGATGGTTTATGTAGGCAAGGCAACAAGTTATTTTTTTGAGTGGGCAAATTTGTTTTTTTCTGGTCAGCTATTAAAAATCGTGATTGTCTGGAACTTTAATGTATAGTGAGTGGACCGTTGTTCAAATAATGATGCTTGGAAAAATAAGAGATTCAGTTTTTCACAATGTTCAGATGCATACATCACAGTACAAAACAGTAGCATCACTATTCTTCATGTGCACATCTATGGGTGGGGAGAGAGATTAGGTATGTCCTTAGCTGCAAATGGGTTTCACTCAAGTGCCCATCTCTAAAGCTGGCTACACACTAATAAAAATATTGGCAGGTGTGTGCACCCGATATGTCTGTGAACAATGTCGTTCAGACATAACTGGTCGCCCGTGCAGCATAACCAATGCTAATATATTGGCATGTCTGGCTGACCTGCCAACTGCCCATACATGGACTGACATCTCTGCTGGATGGACAAATTTAAATGCCCGCCCAGTTGAGTAAACATATTGAGCGGCCAATTGGTAAGTGTGTTGCTTAGATAAAGACTAGTGTGCCGGCACTAAAGATTTAGGCAAAGGTAATTTATGTATACGGAGCGCTTGTAGGATGTACAAATGTGCCCTCTTGTGTCCTTGCCATCGCAGCAAAGACAGTGCGGCATAGCAGCTGTGCCATAGAAATGAATGGGAGTTGGCATGCGCCCGCCTCCCACTTCAAAGGGACACCACAGCGATGCGAAGAAGCGCATCATGCCACTCTGAGTTCACATTGTGGTCCCGCTACAGCTTGCTGCTAGAAGCAGCAAAGCTATAGCAGGACACATTGAACGCAAGTACATAAAAATGGTTAAAGATTTATAGCTTAATGAGCAATGTATGCTATGTTTACAGCTCTTTATGCAAATACTTGTTGTTCTTACATCTGCTTTCCCGGCTGGTGCCTGCTGTATCGGAGTACATGTTTGGCTGGTGCTCTGACTGTTGGCTGGGCATTTCTGTGGAAGATGAGGCTACACATTGCTGGACATGCGGTCGCTCATCCCTTGTGCACACACATAAAGGAAAGGATGTTGGTGGGGTCCTGGTTCCTTAACAAAATGCATTAGTATGAAACGTGTTAGATAGCTTGCAGCAAAACCGGAAGTTCAGGTGTGACGTCCTAATTGGGCACAGACGGTCTGACGTGTGCTCCAACACAGTAGGGAGCAGCTGGTAAACTAGAAGGAAGGACGCCGTGGTCAAGAAAGGCAGCAATAGGGCAAGTTGGCTTAGGACCTACCAAGTACCTAGCATCTCTCCTGAAGCAACTCTTCAGGAACCCAGCATATAAATGAACCATTACGGATTACTGGGACATTTTGCAGAAAGAGCTGTAAACATAGAGTACATTGCTCATTATGCTATATATCCCTTTATTTTTATTTTTTTAGCAGTTTTTATATTTAGATATGTGTTCATAGTTCTATTACATCCTACAAGCACTCTGTATACATATGCTTACCAATCAGCCAATATGTTAGCAGATTTGTTGGCTTAGTATGTAACCAGCCTAATGCTGGGCACACACTAGGTGATTCGCTCCATGAACGATATTGCCTAGTTTTTCCCCTACCCTCCTGGACAGCTGATATAGTGCGTGCATACTGAATGATGTCGCTACAGATATCGTTCAGTGATGTCATGCCACAGCCAGCCTGAACATGCAGTTTTGAACGATAAGTCCAGATTGACCTGCATGCACAGGCGATGGAGGGAGCTAATAACTGTGCAGGAGAGCGCATCGTTCATCAGTCGTTACGTACACTGGCAAATATTTTAAACAATATCACTTACATGGGTGAAAATGAACGATGTCGTCTAAAAGTTTGCCTAGTGTGTAGCCAGTATAAGACTTTAATTCCTCCCCTAAATGGTTTACAATTGAACCAAAAGATCATCTTTACAATTGATTATTCTAAGGGGTTTATTCAATTGAAGTCGAAAGCTGCCATCTGTCGAAAAAACTTAAGTTTTTGACTTTTTTAGGTCGGAAGGGGTTCCGACCTATTCAATATAACCCAAAATTATTCGACAAGTCGAGGAATGCGACTTGTCGAAAAACACATGGATCGGTGGAATAGCTGCTGATCCACGTGCTTCTGTCGAAAGCGGTTTTGGCCCCCTTTTCGACCATCTCAATCCGACTTTAAAAACCGTCGGATTGAGATGAGGGAGTTTAGACGAGGAGATGGGGGAGAGCCGCAGGCATATGGGGGAGAGCAGCACTACAGCAGCAGCTTATAGCAGCGTAACCGGAGGATGTGTCACAGCTGCCGCGAGCGGCGGCTGTGACACATCCTTCGGCTACGCTGCTGTATCGCTGCTCTCCCCCGTCTCAGCTCCTGCATCTCAATTCGGCTTTTTTTTAAAGTTGAATTAAGATGGCATTGAAAAGCCCTTGTCGGATCCATTCTGACAAATGAATGTCGGAGTGGATCAGACTTCAATTGAATATACTTCTAAAACTCGGCAGGTATAAAAAACATTTTTGTAGCTCAAGTAAAAGCTAAATGTATAGTAATACACATAAGCTTTTCTGTTTTATTCATGTTACTGAAAATTCATAAGTAACTTGTTTAAGGACCAAGATATATTGTAGATGCAGATTATCTGCGGGTTATTTCTGTTAAGCATGGGAAACTGTATGCTTATCATACATAGATATCCTACTCTGATAATGATCACACATTAAATAAGATGGGATACTTTTCTTTTTTTTCTGGTGACGGAGAAACATTTTCTATATTATTGCTTCCTAACAGGTTTGTACTGCCATTTGAAGTACTGTACCACACTTCAACATATGTTAGCCTTTTCTATATGTTATTCAACCCATCCCAAGTTATACCAGTGTCAAGTTTTGAAGTCTGTCACCTTAGATGAAACAAATGTAAATTGTTTAAAAAGAAAAACTAATTTTTCAAAATTTAACATGTTACTATTTTGAATTAGACTGAAGTTAAGATCCGAAAACTTCTGGAAAATGTTTCTTCCTGTTAAAAAATAAATAAAAATAAAGTTTTGTTTCATTTTGTATTGGGTCACATTTGAATTTTTTTGCAAAACATTTACCATGTGTCCTAGATATATTTGAGTTTAAATAATAAAACTGGAATTTCTGTACATTTTCTATAGCTTATCTTTAGGGAATTGCTGACTTGGGCTGGGGTCAATAATGAAATGTTAAGAGTCTGTCCGTTTACGCATTTAGGGGGTAATTCTGAGTTGATTGATCGCAGCAGGAACCTTGTTAGCAGTTGGGCAAAACCATGTGCACTGCAGGGGAGGCAGATATAACGTGCAGAGAGAGTTAGATTTGGGTGAGTTATTTTGTTTCTGTGCAGAGTAGATACTGGCTGCTTTATTTTTATACTGCAATTTAGATTGCAGATTGAACACAACCAAATCTAACTCTCTGCACATGTTATATCTGCCTCCCCTGCAGTGCACATGGTTTTGCCCAACTGCTAACAAAGTTCCTGCTGCGATCAACTCAGAATTACCCCCTTAGTTATGTGAAAATGCAGCTTTTTGACAGCTGCAGCTGCACACTGGATCTGATTCAGATGTGGTTGGAGGTGCTATCACTGCTGCTTCCTTGTATGCAGCAGTGATAGTGCTGTATGATAATGCAACAGAAGGCGTCTTAAGGGGGGTACACACGGAGAGATCCGTGCTTAAAATCTAAGCAATCTTGCTAGATTGCTTAGATTTTAAGCACGGATCTGCCGTGTGTATGCCCCCCAGCGATAGCGATGCGCGGCCCCGCACATCGCTATCGCCTGTGCTAGATTGAGCCTGCATGCAGGCTCAATCTAGCGGGTCGCTCACTTCACCGTTGTGTGAAGTGAGCGGCCCCCCGTCTGCTTTCCCCCTCGCTCAGCACATCGCGCTGTGCTGAGCGGGGTGAGAGATGTGTGCTGAGCGGTCTGTGTTAAGATCGCTCAGCACACATCTCTCCCGTGAGTACCCCCCTTTACAAGGAGATTCCTCTTGCTGCAGTAGTGATCTGACCGGCATCCTAGGATACAGCATCTGATCTCTCACCCACATTCGGGTGTGCGCCTGCAAGGTGAATGTCCGCACGGGTGTGATTCGGACATTGCGTGTGCACAGTTTGCCGATGTATGACAAACTGTGATGTGGCCGCATTAGCGTCCAACTCTGAATAGGGTCCTGTCGAGTTTGATAGAAATTTAATTGTAAAGTAACTCAGCACATTTAACAGACTTTAAATAATAAATATAATAAAAATAAATTAGCAGCTGAGCTGAGTAATATGAGGCTATACATAAAATTACCAGCAGTCCTGGAGCCAGCCCTGTACCATTTAAGTCTAGCATGTGGACATAACACACATGTTGACATTCTGAACCATTTGACGTTACAATGTAAAAATTCCTAGTAACTACATACCATTGTAATTTGGATTTCATAAGTAGGCAATGTTCATTGAAGGCATGTCTACAGAACTGCGGGCTATGTGGATGCAGATGTGTAGGTCTGTTTGGATACGCATCTTTCTCTTACGTCCTAGAGGATGCTGGGGTCCACATTAGAACCATGGGGTATAGACTGGTCCACTAGGAGCCATTGGCACTTTAAGAGTTTGAGTGTGTGGGCTGGCTCCTCCCTCTATGCCCCTCCTACCAGACTCGGATTAGAAAATGTGCCCGGAGGAGCCGGTCACAGCTAGGGGAGCTCCATAGGAGTTTAGTTTTATGATTTTAATTAGAGTTTAGGCACAGGGAGGCTGCTGGCAACAGCCTCCCTGCTTCGTAGGACTAAGGGGCGGGAGTAGTGTCCTCCCTGCGGGGTCTGAGCCACTATCTCTGCTGACAGGACACTAAGCTCCTGAGGGGATCGAACGTTCCCCGCCACAGGGGATCGATCACCCCGGCAGCATGCCACCACCCCCTTACAGAGCCAGAAGATCAGTGGCGAGTTAGTCACCGCCCCTAGCAAGCGGGGAGCCGGTGTGAAGATGGCGGCAACAGGGTATGGAGCGTAGTACTAACTGCGCTCCAGGGCTCAGCAGTACATAGTGTGGCGCTGTGAGGGGCGCCCTGAGCCAGCGCCTACACTGATCTCCAAGCCTGTCAGGGTACCCGGATCGCTGCCAGAAAAATTCCTCAGGCCAGTATAATCTTCAGAAGAGCGGGAAGACAGCGCCATGTAAGGGGGCGGAGCTTCTCAGCGGACCCAGCAGCGTTCAGCGCCGTTTTCCTGCCTGCAGAAGCGCGGTCAGTGAGAGCTGTCCCTCCAATTCAACTCCAGCTATCTCTTACGGTACCAGGGGGTTGTGGAAAGGGGGGGAGGCTGTGGAAAGACTGCGTAACCTATTAAGGTGCACAGTCAGCACTGGTTGGAGGTCTCCCTATACCTTAAAAGTGCTGTGTGTCTCTTGCCATTCTTGGGGGTGAAACTCTGTCCTCCCCTGTGTGTGTGGGGAGTGTCTGGGGTCTCCATTAAGCTATGTCCAGGGTCTCTGTCATATTCTGCAGAGGATATGTCCTCTCGGGATGCCATTCCATGTAATCAGGATTGCACTGTTTTAGCGCAGATACCAGCAAGGGAGCCTGAAAGGTTATCCTCTATTAAAACTATGATTTCTCAAATTTTTACTAGGGTTGCACAGAATGAATCTGCAACTCAGGTTTTACAGAACTCTATGGCAGTTTGGTCCGGTTCTGTTACCTCAGGACCCCCTACTGTATGTTCCCACAAACGTGCTCTTGCCCAGATTATGCAAGATTACATGGATACCGATTCTGAAACGGCAGAAGGTGAGAGGGCTGTGCTGCGGGGGGCGGCATCTCTTGGAAAAGAGATGCAGTTGATGATAGAGGCTATCAGAGATGTGTTGAATGTTACTGATACAACACCTGAACAGGTTGAAGAGGCTTACGTCACTGACCATAAGAAAGCCTCACTAACCTTCCCTGCGTCTAAAGAATTAAATGCTATATTTGAGAGAGCATGGGAAAACCCAGAGAAAAAATTCCAGATCCCTTGGAGGGTTCTGGTTGCTTTTCCCTTCCCTGAGGAGGATAGGAAAAAATGGGAAAACCCACCCATAGTTGATGCGTCTGTGTCCAGACTCTCAAAAAAGGTGGTTTTACCTGTTCCACGATCTACCGCCTTAAAAGAGCCGGCTGATCGCAAAAATGACACTACGCTCAAATCCATATACACGGCCTCCGGGATTGTACTACATCCTACTATTGCCTGTGCATGGATTTCCAAAGCTATAGTAAAGTAGTCAGGCACGTTACTTGAGGATTTGGATACAATGGATAAAAGTGATGTTGAATTGTTTTTACGTAACATTCAGGTTTCTGCAGGATTTATGGTTGAATCCATGAAAGACCTGGGTTCCATGGCTGCAGGGATATCTTCACTGTCTGTCTCAGCTTGTAGGGGACTTTGGCTGCGCCAGTGGTCTGCCGACGCGGAATCCAGGAGAGGTGTGGAGACCTTACCCTACATAGGTCAGGCTCTCTTTGGGGAAGCATTGGATGCGTGGATTTCCACGGCTACTGCTGGTAAGTCTCCTTACTCTCAGCTGCATCTCAGTCCTTTCGGACTGCCAAAGCAACAAAAGGCCAAGCCTCCAACACCTTCTTTAGAAGAGGTCGGCCAAAATCCAAGAAACCTGCTGCGACCGGTTCCCAGGAACAGAAACCTACTTCGGGTACGCCAAAGTCCTCAGCATGACAGTGGACTGTGCGGCCTGGAGGTGTGGCTGGTGGAGGCGAGGCGAGGCTCAGACATTTGTCACATCTGGGTGTTGTCCAGTACGGGAGGTTTTATGCTCGGTCCTTCCAACTGGATCTCCTGGACAAGTGGTCGGGATCTCATCTACACATGCACCAGAGAATACGTCTGTCGCCAAAGGCCAGGATTTCACTCCTCTGGTGGCTATAATTACCTCACCTTCTGGAGGGCCGCGGGTTCGGGATTCAGGACTGGATCCTACTAACCACAGATGCAAGTCTCCGGGGCTGGGGCGCAGTCACTCAAAGGGAAACCTTCCAAGGAAGGTGGTCAAGTCTGGAAGCTACCGATCAACATTCTGGAACTAAGAGCCGTCTACAACGGTCTTCTCCAAGCGGCCCATCTTCTGAGAAATCGGGCCTTTCAAGTGCAGTCGGACAATGTAACGACAGTGGCTTACATAAACCGACAAGGCGGAACGAAGAGCAGAGCGGCAATGTCAGAGGTGACAAGAATACTCCTCTGGACAGAAAAGCACGCATTGGCGCTGTCAGCTATCTTCATTCCGGGAGTAGACAACTGGGAAGCAGACTTCCTCAGCAGACACGATCTCCATCCAGGGGAGTGGGGTCTCCATCCGGAGGTGTTCACGGAAATAACAGACATTTTGGGGTTTGCCCCAAATAGACATGGCATCTCGTCTCAACAAGAAGCTTCGGCGTTATTGTTCCAGGTCGAGGGACCCAAAGGCAGTGGACGCCCTGGTGACTCCATGGGTGTTCCAGGCAGTGTACATGTTTCCACAACTCCCACTCATCCCAAGGAGGAGATCGGAACCAACCCACACCACAGCGCTTTCAGTAAAGGGCGACCCCTTACCAACGCAGACTGTGTCCCTTATTAGGAGAGACAATCGTTTTACAGCCTCCCCTCTCCTCTACAACCCCCTAGTACCGTGTACTGATAGCTTGAGTTGCTGTGGAGGGATGTGTTCTTCCATCCAGTGCTTCGCAGGCAGGAAAATGGCACTGGAACGCTGCTGGGTCTGCTCAGAGGAGCAGCTCCGTCCCCTTTAATGGCGCTGTCTTGCCGCTCTTCACAGATTATACTGGCCTGTGGAGAAATGTGCTGGCTGAGATCCGTGGACCTCGACAGACTTGCTGACCAGTGTGGGGATAAGCGCTGGCCCAGGACGCCCCTCACAGTGCCGCACCATGTGCCTCAGGACCTTCATAGCAGCGCAGTTAATACTGCGCTCGCTCCCTCCCCTGTGCCGCCATCTTCACACCGGCCCCCCGCTTGCTAGGGGGTCGGTGTCTCACTCACCACTCTTCAGCTCTGTATGGTGTTGGCGGTATGCTGCTGGGGCGAGCGGTCCCCACTGGCTCAGACCCCACGGGCGGACACTGCTCCCCCCCTTAGTCTTGCGCTGCAGGCAGGCTGTTGCCAACAGCCTCCTGTAAAAAAAATAAACTTTAAACTATCTTTAACTAGAAAAGCTCAGTAGAGCTCCTCTAGCTGTGACCGGTTCCTCCGGGTACATTTTCTAAACTGAGTCTGGTAGGGGGGGCATAGAGGGAGAAGCCAGCCCACACTCTCAAACTTTTAAAGTGCCAATGGCTCATGGTGGACCCGTCTATACCCCATGGTACTAATGTGGACCCCAGCATCCTCTAGGACATAAGAGAAATATATATATCCATATCTACACATATATACTGAACATACACATATATTTATATATATATATATATATACACACATACAGCATATTAAACGTGTGTGTGTGTGTGTGTATATATATATATATATATATATATATATATATAGTCAAAGTCGCAAATATTATAGGCACACTCATCACGTACAAACCACACAGATGGCCTCCGTGCAGGTGCTTGTTCTGCCGTGCGTACACATACACACAAGCTACGTATAACCGCTCACACGGGATGAGTAAATACGGTAACATACGCATTCGCACAGAAAGGCCATCAAAAGCCATATTCAGTATTTTACCCATATAATGCATAAATCACACACTGTACATCCATCTAATAGCAAGTTATTTTCACACATAAATTTATTCTAGAAACTCAAGCACAAACAAGTGCCTTAAATGTACCAGACTGACTTGTTTACGCAAAGCTTTGTAATCCTATGCAGAAGGCAAATACCTTTAGTTACCCCCCATTGTTCTAGAGTTGTCCAGTATCTGTCGAAGACCGTAAATACTGGACTGTCATTGTTTTACTTGAAGCCAGGACAAACAAGAAGACAATATCCAGAAACCTTGTTTAATTTGAAAGAACTCGATTAGCAACAGCTGACAAACTACGTACCAGACATATACCAAACTACGTACCAGACATATAGATATCTGAGGTATAACATTCATAGTCTAAACTCTTGGAGATTTTATATATATATATATATATATATATATATATATTTCCTAACAAATTGTAATAGCAGGAATGTATGTGTGTGTGTGTGTGTGTGTGTGTGTATATATATATATATATGTGTGTGTGTATGTATATCTTGAGAATGGAAATGGATAATCATCATGTGTGGGATCATATTGTTCAGGGTCACATAGGCAGTAATCTGATGGGTATGAGAGTTAAAAAAATAATACCAGATTTATGTATGATTAATGTGATGGGTTTAACTGGTCATGGGGCGGGAACTCCGATGCAAACAGAAATCACATCTCAAGACTTAGCCATCGCCCACCGCTTGAGCTGACCAATGATCCCCAGTGCACAGGATATGTCCCACCCCCGAACCAAAGGAAGAAGAGCATACAGTGTCTGTTGTATCATGAACTGAACAAATGTATAAAAAGCCAAGCTGCCTGGCCGGCCACACATTCTCTGAAAGTCATTTATCTTGATTGACCGTGACCGGGTGGCGCTGGCGAAACAAACGTATGTATCATTGATTCTAGCCTGTTTCTCTTATTGTATTTTCTTTTACGTCCTAGAGGATGCTGGGGACTCCAAAAGGACCATGGGGTATAGTCGGGATCCGCAGGAGCTTGGGCACACTGAAAAGACTTAAGACTGGGTGTGAACTGGCTCCTCCCCCTATGCCCCTCCTCCAGACCTCAGTTAGACTTTGTGCCCAGGACTGACTGGACACTCACTAGGGGAGCTCTCCTGAGTTTCTCTGGAAAAGACTTTTGTTAGGTTTTTTTTTTATTTTCAGGGAGACCGGCTGGCTACAGGCTCCCTGCAACGTGGGAGTGAGGGGAGAGAAGCAGACCTACTTCTTAGTTTAAGGGCTCTGCTTCTCGGCTACTGGACACCATTAGCTCCAGAGGGTTCGATCACTTGGTGCACCTAGCTGCTTGTTCCCGGAGCCACGCCGTCACCCCCTCACAGAAGCCAGAAGAAAGAAGTCGGGTGAGTATGAGAAGATCAGAAGACTTCAGGACGGCAGAAGGCTTCGATGACCAGGTACAGCGCAGCGGTGATACTGCGCTCCATGCTCCCACACACATCACTGACGGCACTCACAGGGTGCAGGGCGCTGGGGGGGGGGCGCCCTGGGCAGCAGGTCACTGGGGTCCGGGAAGCCGGCAGCAGCATTTTCGGTGACTCTGCACCGTTCCTCAGCCCCCGCTGGCATTTTCAAATTGGTCACGCTGAAGCCCGCCGGGAAGGGGCGGAGCTTAGCGCGCTGCTCACAGCGCCATCTTTTCTCTCCTGCACGCGGCTGAAGGAGACGCTGGGCCGGACTTCCGATCACTCCTCGCAAGTAACGGGGAGATTTCTGGGGGGGGGGGCCAGTGTGGTGCATTATTTGGTTTTAAAGCAGCGCTGGTCATATATATCCCCTATAGGGATATATAGGTGTGAGCTGGCATACTGCCTCTGGGTCTCTCTCTGGGCTTCACTGTAGGCCTGTCCCCTAGCTGTGACATTCGGTGTGTCGGTTAAACGTGTCGACATGTCTGAGGCTGAATGTGATTCACCGGAGGAGGTTGTTGGGGGTGCGGTTGTGGGTCTGGATTTAGGTCTGTCGGCGCAGCCGACACCTGATTTACTCATGTTACTAAGTACAATCAATACGAATGTAGCTTATTTATCAAAGAGGTTAGATAAGTCTGCGTCACAGATGCAGGTGTGGAAGAAGTCCATAGAGGAGGCTTTATCTCAGGTACAGACCCCATCGGGCTCGCAAAAGGCAGTTTACTCAAGTGGTAGATACTGATACCGACACTGACTGATTCTGAGGTCGATTTTTTTGAGGCGGCTTTGCATCCGCGTTTAGTGAAGAGTATTCAGTACATGATTGGCTATAAAGGATGTTTTGCACATTTCTGATGAACCTGCGGTGCAGGAAACAAGTATTTGTTCAAAGGGAAAAAACCTGAAGGGAAGTTTCCCCCCTCTTATGAAATGAATACTCTTTGTGAAAAAGCTTGGGAGTCGCCGGATAAGAGGTGGCAGCTTCCCAAGAGGATTTACATGGCGTATCCTTTCCCCTCTGATGACAGGGAAAAATGGGAGTCGTCTCCAAATGTTGACAAAGCTCTATCTCGTTTGTCTAAGAAGGTGGCGCTCCTGTCTCCGGACACTGCAGCTCTCAAGGGTCCAGCGGATTGCAAGCTGGAGACGTTTCTGAAGTCCATTTTCGCTAATACAGGCGCATTGCTCAGACCTGCAGTGGCGTCCGTGTGGGTGAGTAGTGCTATTGCTAAATGGGCTGAGAATTTAGCTGCTGATATGGATACCCTTGATAAGGATAATGTTCTTTTGACTCTTGGTTATATCAAGGACGCTGCAGATTACCTGAAGGATGTGGCGAGGGATGTTTGTCTCTTGGGATCAAGAGCCAATGCCATGTCAATATCAGCAAGGAGGGCATTGTGGATCCATCAATGGAATGCTGAGGCCGACTCCAAGAGAGCTATGGAAGCTTTACCCTTCAAAGGTAATGTCTTGTTTGGGGACGGCTTAGCAGACCTGGTCTCTACCGCGGCGGCGGGTAAGTCCTCTTTTCTTCCCTATGTTCCCACACAGCACAAAAAGGCACCACATCAGCAGATGCAGTCCTTTTGTCCTAATAAATACAGGCGTGGAAAGGGTTCGTCCTTCCTCGCTTCAAAGGGTAAAGGAAGGGGTAGGAAGTCACCTGCAGTGTCGGGCGCCCAGGACCAAAAGTCCTCCCCTGCCTCTACCAAGTCCACCGCATGACGTTGGGGCTTCCCTGGGGGAGTCCAGACCGGTGGGGGGCCGTCTCCGAGTCTTCAGTCAGGTCTGGATTCATTCAGGCCTCGATCCTTAGGTCCTAGAGATTGTGTCTCAGGGATACAAGCTGGAGGTTCGGGAGGTGCCCCCTCACTGGTTTTTCGTTTCGCCCTTACCAGCGTCTCTTCCGGACAGGGAGCTGGTGTTGGCAGCGATACAAAATTGTGTCAACAGAAGGTCATTGTTCCAGTTCCCCCGTCACAACGGGGGGAGGCGTTCTACTCGAGCCTATTTGTGGTGCCGAAACCGGACGGTTCGGTCAGACTGATTCTGAATCTAAAATCCCTCAATCCATACTTGAAAGTTTTCAAGTTCAAGATGGAATCTCTTCGAGCTGTGATGTCCAGCCTAGAAGGGGGGGATTGTATGGCGTCAGTCGACATAAAGGATGCCTACTTACACGTCCCGATATTTCCTTCGCATCAGGCCTTCCTCAGGTTTGCGATACAGGACTCTCATTACCAATTTCAGACGTTGCCGTTTGGCCTTTCCACGGCACCGAGGGTTTTCACCAAGGTCATGGCAGAAATTATGGTTCTCCTTCGCAAGCAAGGGGTTTCAATTATCCCGTACTTGGACGATCTCCTGATAAAGGCGAGGTCCAAGGAAAGGTTGCTAAGGAGTGTAGATTTGGTGCTGTCTGTGCTTCGACAGCACGGTTGGTTGCTAAATTTACCAAAATCTCAGTTGATTCCGACCACCCGGCTGTCTTTTCTGGGCATGATTCTGGATACGGAGTTACAGAGAATTTTTCTTACACAAGAAAAGGCTCTAGAACTGCAGTTGTTGGTCAGGGAACTTCTGAGCAAATGGTCCGGGTCTCACCTGCACAGAGCCAGAATTTCCCTCCTGTGGTGGCTACAGGGTTCTCACCTCCTAGAGGGACACCGGTTCGGTATCCTGGATTGGGTACTTCTGATGACAGATGCGAGTCTCCGGGGCTGGGGTGCAGTCATCCAAGGCAGGAACTTCCAGAGGAGATAGTCGTTCCAGGAAGCGGGTTTCCACATAAATGTTCTCGAGTTAAAAGCCATTTACAACGTCCTGCTACAGGCAAGAAGCCTTCTTCAAGGTCGACCTGTCCTGGTACAGTCAGACAACATCACAGCAGTGGCACATATCAACCGTCAAGGCTAGGAAGGAGGTTACCGCGAAGCATTATCACCGTATTTGGAAGAAGTTTGTTTCCTGGTGTGAGTTTAAGAGGGCTCCTGCGGAAGAATTTAATTTGGGGCGTTTTCTCCATTTTTTGCAGGCTGGTGTGGATGCAGGCCTGAAGTTGGGCTCCATCAAGGTGCAGATTTCGGTATTGTCTATTTTCTTTCAAAGAGAATTGGCTGCCCTCCCAGAGGTTCAGACATTTGTGAAAGGAGTTTTGCATATCAATCCTCCGTTTGTGCCTCCTGTGGCCCCATGGGATCACAGTTTCTTATGTCTTCATGGTTTGAGCCTTTGCGTAAGGTTGAGTTGAAGTTTCTCACCTGGAAGGTAGTCATATTGTTGGCGCTGGCTTCTGCCAAGCGGGTGTGAGTTGGCGGCCTTATCTCATAAGAGCCCGTACTTGATCTTTCATTCGGATAGGGCAGAATTGAGGACTCGTCAACGATTTTTACCAAAGGTGGTCTCGTTTCACATTAACCAACCTATTGTGGTACCGGTGGCTAGGGATGCTGTGGCAGTTCTAAGGTCTCTGGATGTAGTGAGGGCTTTGAAGATCTACGTCGCCCGTACGGCTGTTGCCAGGAAAACTGAGGCGCTGTTTGTTCTGTACGCTTCCAACAAGATTGGTCATCCTGCTTCAAAACAGACTATTGCACGCTGGATTTGTAGTACGATTCAGCAGGCTCATTCTTCGGCCGGATTACCGGTGCCGAAGTCAGTGAAAGCCCATTATACCAGGAAGGTGGGCTCGTCTTGGGCGTCTCGGCTTTACAGCTCTGCCGAGCGGCTACCTGGTCAGGTTCAAACACTTGCCAAGTTCTATAAGTTTGATACCCTGGCTGATGAGGACCTTGCATTTGCTCAGTCGGTGCTGCAGAGTGGTCCGCACTCTCCCGCCCGGTCTTGAGCTTTGGTATAAACCCCATGGTCCTTTTGGAGTCCCAAGCATCCTCTAGGACGTAAGAGAAAATAGGATTTTGGTACTTACCGGTAAATCCTTTTCTCCTAATCCGTAGAGGATGCTGGGCGCCCGTCCCAGTGCGGACTGTTTCTTGCAGTGTTCTCTTGTGGGTTCGCATAGTTTATACACGGGTTGTGTATTTCTGTTTTCAGCTTGTTGCTGTAGTTTTTTCATACTGTTATCTGGTTTCCTGTTAATCCGGTTGTACGGTATGGTTGTGGTGTGGGCTGGTATGTTTGTAGCCCTTAGTTTACACAAAAATCCTTTCCTCGAAATGTCCGTCTCTCCTGGGCACAGTTCCTATAACTGAGGTCTGGAGGAGGGGCATAGGGGGAGGAGCCAGTTCACACCCAGTCTCAAGTCTTTTCAGTGTGCCCAAGCTCCTGCGGATCCCGTCTATACCCCATGGTCCTTTTGTAGTCCCCAGCATCCTCTACGGACTAGGAGAAAAGGATTTACCGGTAAGTACCAAAATCCTATTATTGTTGTAACCCCCTTTTAGTAAATAACTGTTGGTGGGTCGTACCCCAACATATTTAAATAAAATTGGTGTCGTGTTCCTTTCCTGCTAGGGGTTATAAAGTATATTCCGCCTCACGTGTAGCTACTCTGTGCTTACAGCGTGACGGCGTGCTTACGCAACGTGTACGCATCTGTTAGGGGTTACACACGCTTAGCGATCGCAGCGGCCTGCACAAATATAAGTTAAAGGTATTGCTTTTTCTGTCCTGTAAGTTAATCAGCTTTATCAATTGGGGGCTGAGTCCGGTTTTTCACACACTCATAGACTTGCCTGCCATTGCAGACTGTGATCTATCAGCAAAGGGTGGAGACGCATCTTTAAGTAAAACCTTTCCCTGGTACTTGGGTGTTTTAAAACCCTCTTTTGTGCTGATTAGATCACGTCTGCTCTGTCTAATCTACAGAGGTGCTGCTAGAACTTGGAGGAAACCGGAAAAAAGCAATTTAAAAAGCTGTAAAATTTTTGGCTCCAAAAGCGTACACAAAGCGTACTGATACTTTGCATACTTTCCCACATATTGTTGCCATAGGTTACAACAGTCATTTTAGATCTGTGTGAAATAGGATACATTTGTTTGCTATATAAATATTTGTAATAGTGTATTAAGGGTGTAATCATAAAACACAAAACGCTGTGCCGGCCTGGTCACAGGTTTATACGGAAAAAAATGTGTGTTGTGTTAGTGAGCGATAGTAGTTGTTATTGCTCACATTTATAGAGATTGTGTGGTTTATTGGGTTGCGGACGCATGTTTGTACACGTGGTACGGACAAAGTGCAGAAGGGTACACGTGGCGCAGGGTCGCACATGTAGCGTAAAGGCACGTGCGGTTGCATGTTTCCGCAAGGTTGCGTAGGATTGCGGGCGCACAAGTAAAACCACACAATAGTTGTTCAATTAAAGGCGGGATAGTATACATTTAATACAAATAACACAACTATCCGATTTTAAATGCAGATTAGTGTTAGATTTTGTTTAAACTGTACTACCTCTGTGATAAGACTACTAGTCGCAGGGAGTGATATTTTCTGTACAGAAAAGAAACAGTGTATTTGTGTGAGCTGAAAGTAGGAGTGAGTGGATTGAACCCCGGAAGTCGGGATCCCGTGGTGACACCAAATAAGCGGAGGCTTGGCGGCGTAGGGCGGCTGACCTACGTTAACAGATAGAGAAATACGCAAATCGTGAGATTTGCAGAGGAGCGTGATATAGAATTGTGCATTGTGAAGTTTAAAATTGTGAACTGAAGTAAAGATTTTGTGTTGCGCTCCGGCTGAGGAGCCTAGCTTGTGTATTCGACTCCAGTGGTCGTAGGGCAGATAGGTAACAAGTATCTATACGCTGTGCGATTGGACCGCGCGTTTGTACGTGCGATACGTAGCGCAACGTGATACCACTTTTGCAAGCTTTTGCGCAAACTGCGATATCATTAGCGTCGTGTAGAGTATACACAAGCGTGATTTGTGTATAACAAAAAGAAGTTTTCGCTGGTCTCAGGAAAATCTTCAACGGTGGATATTCACTGGAAAAGGTAAGTTACTCCTATAACTTCCAGTGTATAGAAATCAGTTAGGGTCCTCACTGGGTACACGGTGGTCACTATTGGAGTGAGTCGTGGTACGTCAGTGGAGAAGGAGCGAGTGAAAGCGCTAGGTGTCTTTCACCGCCTATTTGTGTGGTGCATTTGGGGATTGTGTATCAGGCAAGAAGTCCGTGATGGGATCCAATTGCACAAGCAGTGGGCGTGTGGTCGCCAGGGTTCAGGCAGGAGAGCCGCTGCCCAGGGGGTCAGCGAGGTTTATTATGTGTAAGAAATATGGTTCACACACGGAGGCTTTTTGCAATGAATGGGTGCGTATGACTGCTGAAGATAGGGCATCATTCCCTAGGATGGGTAGTTTTGAATCAGAGGTATTACAGAACATAAGGATTAGAATATGTCTGATCCAGTCTAGAAAGCAAAGGATCAGTCATACCGACTTTAAACTTGTGGCAGGAAGAGGGGGATGTGCAAAGAGAACTGGCTCGCACAACAAGTTTTAAACCTAGCGGGAAGGCGATTGCGAGCGCACCACCACCGCCATATGTTGATGGGGAGAAATTGGCTACAACCAATGGTGCATTGGAAAAGGATAGAAAAGTGATTAATCAATTTGTTAACCCTAACCCTTGCCAGTTGTATCCCATTTTGAATTTTTCCCAGGATTGTGAGGATAATGATGAGCCCAGTACCATATCGGCACTCTCTTTAGCAGCCACCATGCAGGATACTCAGGTGGGCACGGCCCAACCGGCGAGAACAGTAGCGATACCCCTTAGCGGAGGGGTGAGTGAGGTTGTGTCCACCGGTAAGTACGGTACCATACATTATGCAGAGACAATAGCTCCCCGTATTATAGAGTCAAACAAACAGGAATGTGGTTGAGTTAAATCCAGTCAGGGTGATTGCAGTGCCAAATGGGAAAACATAGTCGGGTAGTAACTCCCATCAGGAACATTGCAATGCATTGTCTCTGGTCCCGATCAGAACTGAGATCGATTATGTCAGAATTCCCGGATCCCAGAAAAGATCTAGTCGAATGCCAGAAATAGAATTGGGCAATGGCCATGAGCCCACAAATAAAGATTGGCGAACAGTGCTACGAGTGTGTTTACCCTCAAATATTAACATCCCAAAATTCATAACGGATTGTAAATTAGATGCAGAAGTGCCTCTCACTGATGAGTATAATCAGGAGAATGTAAGGCAAACCAACCTGCAATTAGAAGTGTATTTCCCTACTGTTGTTAAATGGAACAAAATTTTCTCCATAAGACAGAAGGACAGTGAAATGGCATCCGAATATGTCCATAGAGCACTGCAGGAAAGGGCTAGATACATTGGGATAGAGGATATTAAAGAGAATGCCAACCACAGGGAGATAGCTGTCTCTGTGCTAATGGATGGATTAAAGGAGGCACTGAGGACAAGGGTACAAACCTCTTTGCCAAATTGGAGAGGTATTTCGGTGGCTGCGCTGAGAGAGTGCACTATCGAGCATGATCGTAATATCAGTAAACAGGGAGTCGCAAGGGGAGAAGCTGATGACGGTAAGTATACAGGATCTTACAGGAAAGCCCCATCAGCCTAAATCCCAGACCCCTGATGTTAGGCCACGGTCAATCACATGTTTTCTTTGCAGGAAAGAAGGGCACTTTGCCAGAGACTGTAGAAGTAGCGGGACACAGCCTATATAGACCCCCTAGACCTGAATACGAACCACGCTACAATGCACATAGTTGGGAACAGGGACCACATAGAAGGGATTACGAGCTGCATAGATGGGAAACAAGGAGATACCCACATAGGAGGGACTGGCAGGCCTCCAAAAAAATCAGTTCTCCCCATCACATATTGTAGCTGCCAATGCGCTGCGGGAGGGTCCCACTGCACAATGGAGGTTAGGCCACACCTGTAGTCTACAGCCAGTGAAGTTGATTGCTAGCCTTGGTAGTGAACCTGAGGTCATGGTGGATGTAGCTGGTGTAGCATTACCCTTTCTTGTAGATACAGGAGCAGCCAGGTCAGTGTTGAATTCCACCACAGGTGTAAAAACCACGGGTAAAACGATTTTGGCAATGGGAGTAACAGGAACGGTGCAACAATACCCTTTGAGTAGACCTGCAGAGATTACGATAGGGCCTTTGCAGACTAAACATTCCTTTCTGTTGGCTGCATCGGCTCCGACTAATCTACTGGGCAGAGATCTGTTGTGTAAAATGCGGTGTGTCATATATTGTACCCCTGAGGGTGTGTTCTTAGATATTCCCGAGAACCATGCACAAGAAGTGCAAGATATATTAGACACCCCTCAAAGGCTAATGTTGCACTCTACTGTTATAGACACGTGTCCATCGCAGGTAGAGGAAATGATCTCACAAATACCAGGTTCCCTTTGGACCAAAGATGGACAGGACACTGGATTGATGGCGAATGTAGCCCCAGTAGCAGTACAAGTAAAAGATGGTAGGATAGCTCCAAAAATTCCCCAGTATCCTCTGAAGCCAGAGGTAGAGTTAGGAGTGTACCCCCTCATAGAGTGGCTGCTACAGCAGGGCATCCTAGTCAGGACGTCCAGCACCGCCAATAGTCCCATCTTCCCTGTGAAAAAGAGTGGGGGGAGGGGTTACAGGCTAGTGCAGGATCTAAGGGAGATAAACAAGATAGTTGAGAGCCAATTCCCCGTAGTGCCTAATCCAGCTGTCATCCTCATGCAAATTCCCTCTACCTCCAAATTCTTCAGTCATTGATCTCTGTTCTGCCTTCTTTTCTGTCCCTCTTCACCCTGACAGCCAATACCTCTTTGCCTTCACTTACAGGGGAGTACAGTACACCTGCACTCGTCTCCCCCAAGGTTTCATTGACAGCCCGAGTATTTTCTCCGAGGCCTTGCATGACTGTTTGCAATCCTTTCGACCTAAAAGTGGATCAGTGCTAATACAATATGTTGATGACTTGTGTTCTGACTCACTCGAGTCGTCCTTGGCAGATACTAAGTTGTGCCGGACCAGGGTTAAATACTTGGGAAACTGCTTGACGCAAGGACTTAGGCACCTGACCGCTGATAGAATACAGGCGATTCGCGACATGACTCTGCTGCAAACTCAGCAACAGATCCGCACTTTCCTCGGAATGTGTGGGTACTGTCGGAAGTGGATTCCAGGGTTCTCCATACTGGCACTACCTTTGCAAGAAATGGTCTCTTCGGACAAACCGGAACGGATCTCTCACACAGATGAGTCTGAACTGGTGTTTGAGAGACTAAAACAGTGTTTATCACAAGCACCTGCGTTGGGTATGCCAGATTATGAGAAGCCCTTTAATTGTACGGTACTGAAAGTGCTGGGTGCGCGGCAGGAGTCTTAACACAGACATGGTGATACCAGTAGCCTACTACAGCGCACAGTTGGACACTAGCACCGTCTCTCCTCGCTTGCGAAGGGTTGCAGCAATAGCTTTGCTGGTAAGTAAAAGCGAGGACGTAGTGTTAGGACAAGACTTGACCATTCATACACCTCATGCAGTATCAGCCTTGCTAAACTCCGCCCAAACCAGACATGTCTCATCTGCTCGGTTTACAAAGTGGGAATTATCACTGATGGCCCCTGTAAACATCACCATTAAGAGATGCAGCTCACTAAATCCTGCAATTTACTTGCCAAGGATGAGAACGATGGTGAAGGAGGATTTAGTGCAGATACTGATACGCATGATTCTATGGAATGCCTGAACCAAACTTTCACTGCGAGACCTGACACTAGTGACAACCCACTGGAAGGAGTAGACTTTACCTTCTACACTGACGGTAGTTGCCACAGACAGACGGAATCGGGAGACCTGTGCGCCTTATACGAAGTTGTAGATGACAAAGATTATAGAAACAACCCCTTGGCCCACCACACTCAGCACAAGTCGCTGAGCTGGTAACCCTGACCAGAGCATGTGAGTTGGCCAAAGGTAAGTCAGCTAATATATACATGGATTTTAGGTACGCCTTCGGAGGGGTGGTCTTCAGTATGCCGACTGACGGGATCCCGACGCACAGTATACCGGCGCCGGAATCCCGACAGCTGGCATACCGACACTTATTCTCCCTCGTGGGGATCCACGACCCCCCTGGAGGGAAAATAAAATAGCGTGTCGCGCACAGCGAGCCCGCAAGGGGCTCATTTGCGCTCGCCACACTGTCGGTAAGCCGGCGGTCGGGTACCCGGCGCCGGTATGCCGGGAGCCCGACCGCCGGCATACCATACTGAACCCCTTCGGAGTGGTGCATGATTTTGGGGCCCTGTGGCACCTCAGAAATTTCATGATGGTAGCTGGCACACCTGTAGTGCAATCGTCCCACATAAAAAGGCTTCTGACAGCAATACAGGAACCAGAGTGGCTGTTATCAAGTGTAAAGCACACACAACCAAGACCCAATCTCACTTGGTAACAGCCGGGCAGATGAAGCTGCAAAATCCGCAGCAAGCACCACCATACAAACTGACATCACACCACTGATGACATTTAACACGGTTAACACACAACAGTTAATTGAAATGCAAAATTTGTGTTCCCTACAGGAAAAGGCAGTCTGGAAGGCGAAGGGATATGGTCAGGAGCCCTCAGTACTTTGGACAGATGGACACGGTAAGACAGTGGCCCCCAGAGCATATCTCCCAAGCCTAGCTGAAGCGGCACACGGTCTGACTCATCTAGGTAAAGAAGGTATATGCAAGCTGGTAAGAGCCTACTGGTGCATCAGGGTTCTCGTCTCATGCAGGTAAGAAAGCAATGACATGTCTTACTTGCTTGAGGAAGAATATTGGTAAGGCAATACCAACAGCCATCCCATATCCCTCCTACAGACGGACCTTTTCAGGTAAAACAAATTGACTTCATACAATTACCACCCTGTAGGAATTTAAAATATGTATTAGTATGTACTGATGTCTTTTCAAACTGGGTAGAAGCATTCCCCGCTGCCACAAATACTGCTGTGTTTACTGCAAAGAAAATCATGCAGGAATTTGTGTGCAGATACGGTATCCCTAGAAAGATTGAAAGTGATAGGGGTACCCATTTTACAGGTGAAGTCTTTCAGGTCATGTGCAAACTGATGGGTATTAATAGCAATCTGCATACTCCGTACCGGCCACAGCCGAGTGCGAAGGTGGAGAGAATGAACAGCACTATTAAGAATAAATTGAGCAATGTAATGGCTGAGACTGGATTTTTGTTGCCAGAAGCTTTGCCACTAGTGTTGTACAGCATCAGAACCACACCCAGGTCACCACTTAACTTATCACCCTTCAAAGTTCTTTTTGGTCGACAACCCCATGTAATGATAGACCCCCAGGATGATTTAAAGTGCAATAACGAAATAACTGTGCAAGGGGGGTCATTCCGAGTTGTTCGCCCGTTGCCGATTTTTGCAACTGAGCGATTAAGGCAAAAATGCGCATGGTACGCAGTGCGCATGCGGTTAGTATTTTAGCACAAAACTTAGCAGATTTACTCACGTCCGAATGAAGATTTTTCATCGTTGAAGTGATCGGAGTGTGATTGACAGGAAGTGGGTGTTTCTGGGCGGAAACTCCGTTTTCTGGGAGTGTGAGGAAAAACGCAGGCGTGTCAGGGAAAAACGCGGGCGTGTCTGGAGAAACGGGGGAGTGGCTGGCCAAACGCAGTGCGTGTTTGTGAAGTCAAACCAGGAACGAAACGGGCTGAGCTGATCGCAGTGTAGGAGTAAGTCTCGAGCTACTCAGAAACTGCTAAGAATTTTCTATTTGCAATTCTGCGAATCTTTTGTTCGCAATTCTGCTAAGTTAAGATACACTCCCAGAGGGCGGCGGCCTAGCGTGTGCAATGCTGCTAAAATCTGCTAGCGAGCGAACAACTCTGAATCACCCCCAATATTTGGTTAGGATGAGCCAGCAGCTGAGAAATCAAAGAAATCTAAAGCTGGTGATTCCTGACCTACCGAACAGTAATTGTCATGACATTGAGTCTGGGGATTATGTGATGATTCGAAATCTTCTACGCTCAGGTTGCCTCATAGACAGGTGGGAAGGACAGTTTCAAGTTTTGTTGACCAGCACGACAGCACTAAAGGTTGCCGAGAGAGAGACTTGGGTCCACTCGTCCCACTGTAAGAAGGTCGCGGACCCGGAGAAAACTCGTGACAAAGATAAAGGAGAAGAGAACCTCGAATCACTAGAGAGTCTATTCCAGGAAAGCTGAGCGCGGAGAACAACAAGATCAAGGATGATTGTCGTACCATTTTCTTTTTTTCAAAATGCATTTTTCTTTTTATTTCCCCTCTTATTTAATTCTTCTTTTTCCTTAATGAAAAGGATCTACCTCAAGAGAGTGCATTTCGGGTTTTTCTGGTAATTCTGTTTTTGATCAGGACTATCTGTTTTGGTGAGGGTTCCAGAGACGTCGAGCAAGGATCTGGAATGGGTTCTGATGGCGAGTACGGTATTGTAGAATCTCAGGAGCAGCGCATCACTCTAGTAAAGGCTGGTATCAGTAAGCGCTCTGGTAGTCATGGAGCTCGGAGGCACTGTGAAGGGTTATTGTCTGATGAATATTGTATATGTAGAAATTGAGAGAACATAGTCGAAGATGGGTGCATCCAAAGATGTCAGTCCAACATTAATGCCGACATCAGTTGAGTGATTACCACTCATTAGTGGGTAAGGTCTTAAACCAAACTGAATGTTGGGTGTGCTCACAGGTACCTCAAGGACAGAGCAAGTCAGGATTAGTACCATACCCTTTAACGATAGATGAGGTAATCGAATTACAGGGTGGGAGACCGGTGGACAAGAAATTCAATATATCTAGGCCCCCTAGCTTGAAGCTCCACCAGTACAACGTAGATAGGTCCCTGATGTATTTTAATGTTTCCTATTTCCGAAAACCAGGAAATTGGGAAGTAACTTGGAATAACCAGACAATGACCTTTTCACACAGAGCTGATATGATTCCTATCGACTCTGAACTTGTACGCAAGATAGCCAACAGTGGAAAGTATTTTCGGTACCGGTATACACATGGGATCAAAACCATGTGGGTTGGAAAAGTATCACGGGTATTGTGCCCACATCATCCAGCCCGATACTTGTACTGAGCAAATGAGAGAACTAGGGATTGGTTTCTTTACATGGAAGATTTGCAATATGGTGTTGTCATATTTACTCCCAGATGATGCCTATTTCATATGTGGGAGGAAAGCGTACAAGTGGCTTACTCCGAGCTCTGAAGGGTTGTGTTATATTGGGAGAGTACTACCAGAGGTCATGACCATAGCGCATGATAAAATGAAAGACATTCACCGCAATGCTCAGACTCCTTATACTCATACCCATTATGAACACATCATCAAGAGACACCTCATAGATAGGACAGAGCATGCAGCCTCTGATTTGATCCATGAATCCACCGGGATTCAGTTCCTTCTCGCATTAGATATCACCCGTACTGCCAGAGGAACTATAAATTATAGGTACATCCATGCGCTGGCGAACTTGATAGATAATATCACTGAGATGTATGATGACACCTTCAGGTATACAGAAAGGGAGTTACAAGCCTACAAGAAGGAATTAATCCAGCACAGAATGGTCCTTAATTACGTTACAGCTGTGACAGGTGGGTACTGTGTTACCCTGACAACTCAATATGGCGTGAAGTGCTGTTCGTATATTACGAATAGCACTGACAACTCCACGTAGATCATCGATCAAAAAATGGATGAGATCTTGCAGTTGAAGTGGGAGTTCAGGAGGAAACACAACCTTACCTTGACGGCTGTGGGTAATGAACTGACCGGCTGGGTCTCCTGGTTGAACCCACGCAAGTGGTTCTCAGGGTTAGGAGAGTGGGCACAGAATGTTATTGTGAATGTGGGAAAGTTTCTCCTTTGTATCCTGGGTGTCGTCATAATTATTGGTCTGATATTTAGGAGCGAGGGCGTTGTTACAGCAGCAGATTTGATTTATGACCCATCTGTTGAAACAGTGTTATGATAAGGATTGCAAATAAATTTCATGGCCTGTTTCTTTCACCATTTTTCTCTGTCAACCCCTTCTACCCAGAAACATCCAACCGGAAAAGACGTCAACCCTACCCAAATTTATGTAAATGTATTTTTATATATGTGTCTTACCTTCATCACTGCAACCCTCAGTTAATGGCACACATAGTCGACAGGTGATATCCACATATAGTAGCACTCACATGTTTTCCCCTCCATGTATCATCAGATAAATGTGCTCCCCATTTGTTGGTATTAGAAGCCGAAAAGGTGAGGGTCAAAAGCCCTTGCCCGAAAAGAGCTCGGTAGTGTTTGTTTGCCCATGTACAGACCCTTAATACGGGATAAGAAGGATTTAATGTATACTTCGCAATACCGCGAAGCTTACTTAGAACATATTCAGCACGATGATACATGCCTCTCAGACATTGATTCATACATACATGCTTTTTTCCTATCCCACTAGGCTACTTGTTTCCTACCTACAACTCTCTCCCGGTCATCCAAACTTTGTATATAATGTATAGATAATATTTTCAGTTTATTAGTTATGTGTGGCAGTTATTGACTGCCAAAGGGTGGACTGTCAAAGTCAAAAATATTATAGGCACACTCATCACGTACAAACACCACACAGATGGCCTCCGTGTGGGTGCTTGTTCTGCCGTGCGTACACATACATGCAAGCTACGTATAACCGCTCATGCGGTCTTGCATGTTAGCACGTGGTATGAGTAAATACGGTAGCATTCGCACAGAAAAGCCATCAAAAGCCATATTCAATATTTTACCCATATAATGCATAAATCACACACTGTCTGTACATCCTTCTAATAGCAAATTACTGTTCACACATAAATTATTCTCCTAGAAACTCAAGCACAAACAAGTGCTGAATGTACCAGACTGACTTGTTTACGCAAAGCTTTGTAATCCTATGAAGAAGGCAAATACCTTTGGTTACCCCCATTGTTCTAGAGTTGGCCAGTATCTGTCGAAGACAGTAAATACTGGACTGTCATTGTTTTACTTTAAGCCAGGACAAACAAGACAATATCCAGAAACCTTGTTTAATTTGAAAGAACTCGATTAGCAACAGCTGACAAACTACATACCAGACATTTAGATATCTGAGGTGTAACATTCATAGTTTAAACTCTTGGAAATATATATATATATATATATATTTCCTAACAAATTGTAATAGCAGGAATATGTGTGTGTGTGTGTGTGTGTATATATATATATATATATATATATATATCTTGAGGATGGAAATGGATAATCATATCATGTGTGGGATCATATTGTTCAGGGTCACATAAGCAGTAATCTGGTGGGTATGAGAATATTGTCACATATTGCAACAATAAGTTATTAATAATACCAAATTTATGTATGATTAATGTGATGGGTTTAACTGGTCATAGGGCGGGAACTCAGATGCAAACAACAGAAATCACATCTCAAGACTTAGCCATCGCCCACCGCTTGAGCTGACCAATGATCCCCAGTGCACAGGATATGTCCCACCCTCGAACCAATGGAAGAAGAGCATACAGTGTCTGTTGTATCATGAACTGAACAAATGTATAAAAAGCCAAGCTGCCTGGCCGGCCACACATTCTCTGAATGTCATCTGTCTTGATTGTCCGAGGACCGGGTGGCGCTGGCGAAACAAACGTATGTATCATTGATTGTAGCCAGTTTCTCTTATTGTATTATTGTTGTAACCCCCTTTTAGTAAATAACTGTTGGTGGGTCAGACCCCAATATATTTAAATACAATTGGTGTTGTGTTCCTTTCCTGCTAGGGGTTATAAAGTGTATTCCGCCTCACGTGTAGCTACGGCGTGCTTACGCAACGTGTACGCATCTGTTAGGGGTTACACACGCTTAGCGGTACTATAATTTAAATAATGTAAACTTTTATTAAGCACTTACAAGTGCCACCAGGAAGGCTGCAGAGGACACCAGACAGCCATTTATAAGACTCATCTTTGGAGCCACAAGGAGTCTACGATAGTGGAGGGCAGGGGCGCTTTAAGAGAGGAGGAGGCCCGGTTGCAGCCTCCTCCGTTTGGGCCCCCTCCTTTTTGCTGGCAGCGCTGAGTCTGAGCACTAGAGTGCTCAGACTGTACTGCGCATGTGCAAATCTCTGGGAAAATGGCACGGCGGCCATTTTCCCTGAGATTTCTCTACTGCGCATGCGCAGAACTCCGTGAAAATGGCCGCTGGGCCATTTTCACAGTTTTAATACCAAAGTGGACGTCGCCGTGGGACTCCGGAGGGTTGAGTATTTAGAAAATGGGTGCAGCATGTGCGGTGGGGGCCCTCTCTGGACTCAGGGTCCCATGTGCACTGCACACACTGCACCCATTATATAAACACCAGTGGTGGAGGAACTGAGTGGAGATCAGAGGGAGCCACAGCTAGAAGAATAGCAGTCAACAAGAATCTGCTGCACATTGCACAACACTCGATTCGGGGGCCTGAAAGGGGCGGAGCCTAATGCCGGTAGGGGTGGGGCTTAAATTGCGGCTCACAAAATGCAGCAACAATTTTTTTTTTTTTTTTTTTTTGTGGAAGGGGGGGGGTTTCTGGGTGCTCGGAAACCCCCCTGCGTGTGCCACTGTTACCAATCTTGTTGCTATTGTGCTCATCATCCTCTCTGATAGACTGACAAACACAGTGCCAATACGGTTACCCATTGAAAGTTCCAAGGTGGATTAATATAGATCTCACCTTTCTGCCGCCTATTATTGTGTGACTCTTATCTGGTGGCTTTCCCGCTGGCCTACAAACTTATCCTCGGTGGGGTCTTTCTGCACGTGCCATACTAAAATGAACAGTGCTACCCCACTGATTTGACCTCTCACCCATACTCGTGGCTATTGCCTATGGATCAATCAGGGGGTATTTAACTACAGTCATTATAACCTGCATCCTTCGCCTTCAAGGTCTTTTAGCGGACGCTTCGTAGACTACATAATGTCTGCCCTTCCCAGAACTATATAGAGACCACTAAGTGCATAGGGGCCCAGAGCCTGCCTCCACGTAGTGACTCTATTGGTTTTGCATCAACTTCTTTTCAACAGACACACTTGATATATCCATCCAGACACCTTTATCTTTGTCTGATTTTCATTTTCAATATTTCTCAGAAAAATCACAAAACCTCAGCTGCTCCTAAACCAAGCATTCTACGTGCTTAGGAGAAAGTAGGCTGCACCTCTCGAAATTCTCCATCTGCGTATTGCATCTCAGATACTGAGGTTAGCTCCTCCTCTGAAGCTACCCTTACTACTTACGATGTTGTTGCCATCATTACAAAAACGATTCAATCGGAAATTAGATCAGTGTTGGCAGAATTAAAATCTGAACTTGCTGATCTATACACGCTTCTAGCTCCTTGGAACGTAAACTGGACGAAATAATAGGATTTTAGTTACCTACCGGTAAATCCTTTTCTCGTAGTCCGTAGAGGATGCTGGATTCCACATTAGTACCATGGGGTATAGATGGGTCCACCAGGAGCTATTAACACTTTAATAGTTTGAGAGTGTGGGCTGGCTCCTCCCTCTATGCCCCTCCTACCAGACTCAGTTTAAAAATGTGCCCAGAGGAGCCAGTCACAGCTAGGGGAGCTCTGCTGAGCTTTTCTAGTTAGTTAGTTTTAGAGGGGTTTTTTTACAGGAGGCTGTTGGCAACAGCCTGCCTGCAGCGTGGGACTAAGAAGTGGAGCAGTGTCCACCCTGTGGGGTCTGAGCCGCTGACTGGACGCTGAGCTCCAGAGGGGTCAGATCGTTCTCCGCCACAGGGAACCGCTTGCCCCTGCAGCATGCCGCCAACCCCTTACAGTGCTGAAGAGTGGTGAGTAAGACCGACCCCCGCAAGCAAGCGGGGGGCGGGTGTGAAGATGGCGGCACAGGGGAGGGAGCGCTGTATTAACTGTCCTCCTATGAAGGTCCAGAGGCACATGGTGTAATGCTGTGAGGGGCGTCCTGGGCCAGCGCTTCTTCCCACACTGGTCAGCAAGTCTGACGAGGTCCGCGGATCTCAGCCAGCACATTTCTCCTCAGGCCAGTATAATCTGTGAAGAGCGGGAAGACAGCACTATCAGGGATGTGTTAAATGTTAATGATACCACACCTGAGCAGGTTGAGGAGGCTTTTTTCACTGAAAATAAAAAAGCCTCGCTAATTCCTTTCCCTGAGGAGGATGGGAAAACCCGCCGATTGTTGACGCCCCTGTGTCCAGACTCTCAAAGAAGGTGGTTTTACCTGTTCCAGGCTCTACCGCCTTAAAGGAGCCGGCTGATAGGAAAATTGATAACACGCTTAAATCAATGTATACTGCTTCAGGGGCCATATTACGTCCCACTATTGCTACAGCATGGATTGCAAAGGCAATAGTAAAGTGGTCGGCTACCTTACTTGAGGATTTGGATACTATTGAGAGGGATTACGTTGCTTTGTATTTACGCAACATACATGATTCTGCAGGTTTTATGGTAGACTCCATGAAAGACCTGGGTTGCATGGCTGCGGGAATTTCTTCCATGTCTGTTTCAGCTCGTCAGGGACTGTGGCTGCGCAAGTGGTCGGCCGACGCGGAATCCAGGAGGAGTGTGGAGTCCCTACCCTATACAGGTCAGGCTCTCTTTGGGGAAGCTCTAGACGCGTGGATATCCACCGCTACAGCGGGTAGGTCTCAGTTTCTTCCCTCAGCAGCACCTGCTCCGAAGAAATCTTTCTCTTCATCTGCACCGCAGTCCTTTTGGCCTAACAATCCCAGAAAGGCCAGAGCATCCAATACCATCTTTAGGGGAGGTTGGATTAAGTCCAAGAAACCTGCCGCTGCAGGTTCCCAGGAACAAAAGCCTACTTTGGTGGACTGCACGCCCCGGTGGACTGCACGCCCCGGTGTTGGGGCCAGTGGGAGCGAGACTCAGACACTTCAGTCATGTCTGGGTATCGTCCGGCCTGGGTCCCTGGGTGATAGATATTGTGTTTCAGGGATACAGGCTGGAATTTCAAAGTCTCCCTCCTCATCGATTTTTCAAGTCAGGCTTACCAACTCTGTTGGAGGACAGCACGGTACTACAAGACACTGTCCAAAAGCTGGTGGAGGCACAGGTCATTGTGCCAGTGCCACCTCACATGCTGACCAAAGGTTACTATTCCAACCTTTTTGTGGTGCCCAAACCGGATTGTTCGGTCAGGCCCATTCTGAACCTAAATTCATTGAACCCCTTTCTAGGGGAGTTCAAGTTCAAGATGGAGTCTCTCAGGGCGGTGATAGGTCTGGAAGAGGGGGAATTCCTGGTATCACTGGATATCAAGGATGCGTACCTCCACATTCCCATCTGTCTGCCGCATCAGGCTTATCTCCGCTTCGCATTGCTGGACTGTCATTTCCAGTTCCAGGCCCTGCCATTCGGCCTCTCAACAGCACCAAGGGTGTTTTACCAAGGTGATGGCGGAAATGATGATTCTCCGCAAGCAAGGGGTGAACATCATTCCATAGCTGGACGATCTGCTGATAAAGGCATCATCCAAGGAGAAGCTACTGCAGTTCATTGTTCTCACAACACGACTGCTCCAGAGTCATGGTTGGATTCTGAACCTTCCAAAGTCACATTTGGAACCAACCCAGAGGTTGTCATTTCTGGGAATAATCCTGGAGACGGAAGTGCAGCGGGTGTTTATTCCGCAGGAAAAGGCGTTGCTGATGCAAGCTATGGTCCGGGATGTCCTGAAGCCACCCCGGGTGTCGGTTCATCAATGCATTCGCCTATTGGGAAAGATGGTGGCCTCTTAAGAGGCTCTCCAGTACGGGAGGTTCCACGCTCGGACCTTCCAACTGGATCTCCTGGACAAGTGGTCGGGATCTCACCTCCACATGCACCAGAGAATTCGTCTGTCGCCAAGGGCAAGGATTTCACTCCTCTGGTGGCTCCAATTGCCTCACCACCTGGAGGGCCGCAGGTTCGGGATTCAGGACTGGGTCCTTCTAACCACGGATGCGAGCCTCCAGAGCTGGGGAGCAGTCACTCAGGGAGTAACCTTCCAAGGACGGTGGTCAAGCCTGGAAGCCGTCCTGCCCATCAACATCCTGGAACTAAGAGCCGTCTACAACAGTCTTCAGGCGGCCCCTCTTCTAAGAAATCGGGCCATTCAAGTACAGTCGGACAACGTAACGACAGTGGCTTACATAAACCGACAAGGCGGAACGAAGAGCAGAGCGGCAATGTCAGAGGTGACAAGAATACTCCTCTGGACAGAAAAGCACGCATTGGCGCTGTCAGCCATCTTCATTCCGGGAGTAGACAACTGGGAAGCAGACTTCCTCAGCAGACACGATCTCCATCCAGGGGAGTGGGGTCTCCATCTGGAGGTGTTCACGGAAATAACAGACCTTTGGGGTTTGCCTCAAATAGACATGATGGCCTCTCGTCTCAACAAGAAGCCTCTGCGTAATTGTTCCAGGTCGAGGGACCCACAGGCAGTGGCAGTGGACGCCCTGGTGTCTCCATGGGTGTTTCAGTCAGTGTACATGTTTCCACCACTCCCACTCATCCCAAGAATCCCGAAGCTCATAAGGAAAACAAGGGTTCAAGCGATCCTCATTGCCCCAGACTGGCCAAGAAGGGCTTGGTACGCGGACCTTCTGAATCTACTGCAAGAAAAGCCGAGGCCTCTTCCTCTTCAGGGGGACCTGCTGCAGCAGGGTCCGTTCGCCTATCAAGACTTACCGCGGCTACGTTTGATGGCATGGAAGTTGAGCTTTCTGATACTTGCTCGGAAGGGTATTCCGAAGAAGGTTATTCCTACTCTCATACAGGCTAGGAAAGGGGTAACGTCTAAACATTACCATTGTATTTGGAAGAAATATATCTCTTGGTGTGAATCCAAGAAGTTTCCTATGGTGGACCTTCAACTGGGACGTTTCATCCTATTCCTGCAAGCAGGAGTGGATATGGGCCTGAGGTTGGGTTCTGTAAAGGTCCAGATTTCGGCCCTATCCATTTTCTTACAGAAACAATTGGCTGCCCTCCCTGAGGTTCAGACCTTTTTGAAGGGAGTTCTGTATATCCAACCTCCCTTTGTACCGCCAACGGCGCCCTGGGACCTTAACGTGGTGTTGCAGTTCCTCCAGTCGGATTGGTTTGAGCCTCTACATGAGGTAGAGTTCAAGTTTCTTACATGGAAGGCGGTCACGTTGTTGGCCTTAGCTTCTGCTAGATGTGTGTCTGAGCTGGGGGCTTTATCCTGTAAAAGCCCTTACTTGATCTTCCACGATGATAGAGCTGAGCTCCGGACACGTCAGCAGTTTCTTCCGAAGGTTGTGTCGGCATTTCATATCAACCAACCTATTGTGGTGCCAGTGGCTACTGACTCCTCAATTACATCAAAGTCCTTGGATGTCGTAGGGGCTCTGAAGATATATGTGAAGAGAACTTCTCGTTACAGAAAGTCGGACTCTCTGTTTTGTCCTATATGATCCCAAGAAAATTGGGTGTCCTGCTTCTAAGCAGACTATCTCTCGCTGGATCAGGTTCACTATCCAGCATGCTTATACTACGGCAGGACTGCCATGTCCAAAATATGTTAAGGCCTACTCTACTCATAAGGTGGAGTCTTGCTGGGCGGCTGCCCGGGGTGTCTCGGCATTGCAACTTTGCCGAGCTGCAACTTGGTCTGGATCGAACACGTTTGCAAAGTTTTACAAGTTCGATACTTTGGCCTCTGATCTGAAGTCAGTCAAACAGTTCTGCAGGATCCTCCGCGCTCTCCATCCCGTTCTGGGAGCTTTGGTACATCCCCATGGTACTAATGTGGACCCCAGCATCCTCTAGTACTTAAGAGAAAATAGGATTTTGGTACCTACCGTTAAATCCTTTCCTCGTAGTCCGTAGAGGATGCTGGGTGCCGGCCCAGCGCTTCGTTTTCCTGCTATTCCATGTTATTTGGTTCAGTACCACTTCGTTTAGTTGAGTACTGCATTGTTACTTGGTAAGTAATGTTTCAGTGGTTGCTGAGTGTTCAAGCTTAGTTGGCTTGACGTGCCTTGTATGTGTGGGTATGAATCTTACCACTATCTGTGTATAATCCTTCTCTCGAAGTATGTTGTCCCCTCGGGCACAGTTTCTAGACTGAGTCTGGTAGGAGGGGCATAGAGGGAGGAGCCAGCCAACACTCTCAAACTCTTAAAGTGCTAATGGCTCCAGGTGGACCCGTCTATACCCCGTGGTACTAATGTGGACCCCAGCATCCTCTACGGACTACGAGAAAAGGATTTACCGGTAGGTACCAAAATCCTTTTTTATTTATAAATAAATATATATATATATATATATATATATATATATACGCAGACACACTAGATTTATGGACCCAGCATATATATGGGTCACCTCAGTCTCCACCCCTGTGCTTGGCTCTACCCATTTCTGGAAAAAAAAAACCTCCATGCAAATCGTGCGTTTGCCACTGGGTAAGTTATACTTAACAATTGCTATATAATAGCCTAATTTAGTTATATTACTGTGGCAATAATTACTTTTTGTTGTGACAGTGTAGTGAGGAGCAGTGGGATAGCCTCAAGTATACAGCCCAGCGGAGCAGGTGTGAGAAGATGTTTTGATTCTGATTGGGGAGAATTGCCTATAGTTATTTTGAATATTTATTTGTTGTGGCTTAAGGCCGCAACACTGGCCGATGCGGGAGAGATGTGTGCTGAGCGAACCGCTCAGCACACATCTCTCCCGCCGCTCAGCACAGCGCGATCTGTGCTGAGCGTGCGGGGGGGGGAAGGGGGCACTCATTTCACCCAGCGGGTGAAATGAGCGACCCGCTAGATTGGCCTGCACGGCAGGCCAATCTAGCACCAGCGATAGCGATGCGCGGGGCTGCGCATCGCTATCGCTGTAGGGGCTACAGATATCGCTGTAGGGGCTACAGATTGCTTAGATTTTAAGCAGCGATCGCTCCATGAGTACCCCCCTTTAGTATGTAGAACAGTTATGGTTGTTGTTAATCCTGTTCTCTTTTCAACAAGATAAATGAAGTTACATAAACAAAATCCTTGCTGATGGGTCGTCACCGTTCTGAGTTTCTTTAAATGGGATTCTCGCCATGTAGCTGTTATATATTGTTATACTGTACTTCACGACCATTAGGGAATTTATTATTTTGCTTCATAGTATTCTACAATTAAACATATCACTGTAATGTACGGACAGGTGTTTCGACTGTCTGCCTTTAATGTTCCATATTGCATTATTACATGTGTGTTACATTTCTTCTGTTCAATAAACACAATTTTTTAAAAAACAAAATCCTTGGTAATTGTGCATCATACTGTAGCTATATTCTACATCAGGGGCCTGATTCTGAGATGGATGTATCTGTGAGAACGGACGCATCACTTGTTTTGAGCCCACTGCACATATCTGCATCACAAAATAAAATGTGCGCATGCCACACAATGTGTCCGAAGTTGCAAGTAAGTGCGTGCATGCCACCCTGTCTGTGAGTGGAGGGGTATGGGTCATTAGGTCGACAGTCATTAGGTCAACCACTATGGGAGTGAGTGGGAACCCCAATTAGTGCACCATGTCCCCTCGCTCCGCTCGCCATGCTTCGGTTAAGGTTATTATTCCCAATTGTAGTCCACGTGGATCGTAAAGTATGAAGAAGTTCAAAGAATTAAAAAAATTAGAAAAACGCATGTCGACCTTTTTCCATGTCAACCTAGTGACCATGTCAACTTAATGCATGTCGACTAAATGACTGTATCCCGAGTGGAGTCCAGCATGAAATAGGCGTAATTAGGCGGCGAGTATCCAGATGCAAGAAGTGGCTAATTCTGATGCAAGTGTCATAGGTACGTATGTACAGTACATCTCCATGTATTTGGGATAGAGACGGCTATTACTGAGTGATCTCTTGCACCTAGCATGGGTCCGGTCTAAGTGACGAAAGTAATGAAGGCAACAACGTCTGCACTAGACGTGCACTAGAACAGTGGGTGGGATAGGTTTTCACTATCGGACACAGTGGCAATTACTCTTATTCATATCAGAAGGCATTGGCATATATCTGAAGAACAATTAAACCCCATAATATATTGTGGGCTTCACCGAAACTGATGCCAGCAGCAGGAATAGAGAGTTGGGACAGTTTTTTCTTATTGAAATCCATGCCTTCCCTGTCATGTTGTGTTGGCTTAAGGAAAGGAAAGGACAACTGTAATATGCTGATCTTGCTCTATTAGTTCTAGAGGGAACTCGCTTCTGATGCCCTATTTAAGGCTGATTTTACCCTACTGGGGTCAGCTGCACCATCTTACTAGATGGGCCTTTCATGATGGGCGGTAAAAGTATGGATAGCTATGTGATTTGAAGTGTAAATGGGCTGGTAGAAGGCCCCCATCTGATTGGCTGGCAGAAGTCTCCCATCTGACTGGCTGGCAGATAGTCCCATTTCTTAGTCTTATGAGCTGGCAGAAGGTTCTCATTGTCTCCCCAAATCTTTGTAAATTATTCAGGCAGTGGAGTTTTTAGCATAGTAATTGTCCAATTTTGAATTTAATAACACATTTATAATTAAATTGGTATTGATTGTAAGCTCATTTTCCCAATCACATATTAATGATGCCTGTCCATAATTCTCTCTGCCCGAGGCAGAATTGAATGCAAATCGATTGCAATTAATCCCGCATTGCATGCATAAAAATAAATGCTCATCTCCTCTTGTGTGCTGAATACTATGCATCTTTCCTGTCCGTATGATTAGTTTAATAGCCGCCATCTCCATAATCGGCGCCACTTTCAGTCAGAAAAAGAGTGACAAAACATAGGTGAGAGATAAAATTGGATCCACATTGTATCGCAGTTATATTCCAATTTATGTTCATTACTAATATAATGTCTTTATTAAGATATAGGTAGTGATTCAGACTATGGGGTAAATTTACTAAGGTGGCAGTTTTATAGAACTGGTGATGTTGGTCATAGCAACCAATCAGATTCTACTTAACATTTATCTAGCTGCTTCTAGAACATAATAGATAGAATCTGATTGGTTGCTATAGGCAACATCATCAGTTCTAAAAACTCCCACCTTAGTAAATTTACCCCTGTGAATTGAATAATCAGAAAGCTATGGACATAATTATCTATCTGTTTTTGGTTTTCTATAATAACAGAGAAAAATTAGCTATGATTTGATTTCAGTCTTGCTAGTCTAGATTCCCAATATATAATGGATTCCTTAATATCTGATATCTGCAGCATATTACAGTATATTAATGGAGAAATCAGATTTCTTGTCGGTTAGTGATAGTGACTTTTGGCACCCTTAGGCAAATTGTTTCCAATGTATACATTTTACAAAGTAACTAATAAAAGGTTCATGGTTTGAACACTGCTACTAGGCCTAATCTTTATTAAAATACAAGGTAGTGATGTAGATTCATTTCTTATTCAGGGTAAATAGGCGTTCACAGGGATGACCTTGGGGTATGATGGTGGAGACCAGGATCATGGCACCGAACATTTAAGCTATTAAAGCTTCCAAGATGCAATGGTCCTTCTTCCTCATACCCCGCTCACAGCTCAGGCTCTTCAGTTTGAGTTTGGTGTCAGCAGGAGCTGATCACCGTTTAACTCTGGTCATAAAGTTAGTTCACACATAAATACAATGTGAATATTGTTATTTCATATGTCATATTCTGTTTCAGTTTGTATTGACAGATTTAAATTGATTCTTTCTGCTGCTGGGTACACTGGGCTCCACAGGGAATGACATTGGGGTGTAGAGTAGGATCTTGATCCGAGGCACCAACAGGCTAAAAGCTTTGACTGTTCCCAGAATGCATAGCACCGCCTCCTCTATAACTCCGCCTCCGTGCATAGGAGCTCAGTTTTGTAGTTGGTGCCATGCAGTGCAGGTATACAACAGGTGGGCTGCTCCAGCAGCCCTCAGAAGAGTTTTTTTAAGTGAAAAATTAAGACTTCAAGGGCTGCAGCAGAGACACTGTGAGTGTTAGATGTCAGTCAGACATCTCCTGCTGCAGCTCCATCACCTCCCCCAGCTGCGCTGTATACTTCTGCGCCCTGGTTGCCGGGTGCTTACAGCGGAGGCTCCGGTTTTCTTCAGTCAGGCACACACACCACCGCAGCTCTCCAGGAGCGCGTGGCCGCATTCAGGGAGGAGGTAAGTGGGTACCCCAGGCAGCACCCACTGTAAACCGCGACCCAGCGTGGGCGGAGGGAGGCGTGGACACTGTGGCAGTACAGGGACCCCACTAGATCACCAGGGCAAGGGCACAGGTCGGAATCTCTCAAAAATCCGTTTGCTAAGGCCCACAGTACCCGGTGGTGAAGTCCAGCAAGGGGATAAGGCTCTGACCTGTAGCCCCTCCCTCAGCCCCAGGGTGCCATTTAGAGTAAATGTTCCCGCCCTGGAGCTGCATATCTCTCCCTCACTCCCTGTCAGCATTTGGGCACCATTAGGACAAGCTGAGCTGATCCTGGGACTGTTTGGCCAAATCCTCCTCTGTAAAGCCGCCTGCATGTCAGCGCTGTGCATTTTACAGGACACTTAAGTATTTTACATGTCTGTTGCCAGTGTTAGTTAAGAATAAGTGCATTTAGTCAGGGTTATTTAGTACAAGTACCCTGTGATATACATCCACTCTTTACTGTGCATTGTTATATCTATTGAGTGTATAGCTATACTTAGTATTACTCTGTATTGCTAGTCCAGTGCAGTTTTATTGCATGTTATAATTTCTGCATTGTACAATGTGACTATGGGGGTCATTCCGAGTTGATCGCTTGCTAGCTGCTTTTAGCAGCAGTGCAAATGCTGAGCCGCCGCAGTCTGGGAGTGTATCTTACCTTAGCAGAAGTGCGACCGAAAGGATCGCAGAACGAGGTTACATTTTTTTTCAAGCAGTTTCGGAGTAGCTGCAGACCTACTCCTTGCTTGCGATCACTTCAGTCTGTTTAGTTCCTGATTTGACGCCACAAACACTTTTTTAGCACACTCCCGGAAAACGGTCAGTTGCCACCCAGAAACACCCACTTCCTGTCAATCCCTCAACGATCAGCAGTGCGACTGAAAAGCGTCGCTAGACCTTGTGTGAAACTGCATAGTTTTTTGTGAAAGTACATCGCACGTGCGCACTGCGGCCCATACGCATGCGCAGAAATGCCAATTTTTAGCCTGATCGCTGCGCTGTGAACAACGGCAGCTAGCGATCAACTCGGAATTACCCCCTATGTGTGTGCATATAGCTGCTGTGTGACCTCCATTTCGTGTATCTCACTCAAATTGCTATCCCTATATTCTGTAACCTGAGGGGGCTAAGTGCATCTGAATTATTACTTAATATAGGTGTTTCACAAGATATACTTATTGTGTATTTTCCTCTGTGATTTTTAGTCACCATATACCTCTGGAACTCTGTTTGTGCTAATACACTACACAGGGGGTTCTTGTCAGGTGTGCTGCTGATATTGTACTGGGTTGCCTTGAATTGAGCTTTCAGACATGTCGGCTACAAGAGGCGACGGAGCTGGGGCAGATCCCACATTGCATGGTGGTGATGCTGCAGACACATTAGAGGAAAACATAGCAGCAGAGGGTTCAGGTTCTGGGGGTTACCTACCCCCCAGTGGGACGGTAGCAACTGGGGTGCATGATGACCCACCTTGGGCTACTTTCTCCACATTATTGGAAATCTCACCCTCGTCCGCCTAAGACCAAGGGGTCCTCATCAGACCCCTCGTCTGATGAGGATGGCGTATATACTGACCCCACAGACTCTGATACTGATAATTCTGATGGGGAATCTGTTTCACAGGTGGATGTTCCTGACTTGTTGGAGGCTATCAGGATAATTCTTCAAATTACTGATGACCCAGAGCCTGATACTGCCCCTAAGAAACCGGACAGATTTAAACGTCAGAAAGTGGTTAAACAAGTTTTACCTCACTCTGACCATTTAGTTGACATATGTCAGGAATCCTGGGAAAATCCAGGAAAGAAATTCACGCCTCACAAGAAGATGCTGGCTCGCTATCCCCTCACGGCGGAGCTAAGTAATAATTGGGAGACACCCCCGCCAGTGGATTCGCAAGTGGCGCGGCTGGTGGTATCCTCAGCTCTGCCTGTTACTACAGTCACGTCTCTTGAAGAACCGACGGATAAGCGCGTGGAGGGTTGTTTAAAGGCGATTTACACCCAAGTAGGTGCTGCGCATCGGCCCACCATTGCAGCGACTTGGGCTGCAGAGGCTATTGAAGCGTGGGCTCAGGAGTTGGAAGCTGAGCTGCCTTCCAACGTTTCTGATCATGCTAGACAATGTCTATCGTATATTGTCACAGCTTCTAGCCACATACCCATTGTTTGGCCAGCTCTACTTATTATGGTACAGCCGCTGTGCAGACCACTCGTGCCGCCGATAGCCGCTCCGTCCCAGCTTGGGATTCATCTTCCTGCAGACCACTTGTTTTGCTCCCAGCCGACTACCCATGCTGCTTGCGGCTGCGCCGTCCAAGTCCGGGACTCACCGTCTCCTACTGCCGTCCCCCATCGTTGCCTCAGCCCTTGTGCCATAGGGTTGGCAGCGTCTCCACGTATTGATACGGCTACGGTCGCACCGTTCAGAGCTCAAGAGACGGCAGCTACAAAGGACATCAGCGGTGAGATATTACATGTAATAACAACGGGGGTTGTGACTGCATTATATGGATGAGGAGGATCATTAAATTCATTTCCAGCGGAGTGTAAAGCTTCATTTCGGCACATCTATTCTATCAAAAAGGCTGGCACCTATAATAAGTTGCATTATCTATACAAATATCCTCTAACGTGACTAATTTAGTGAGCCACTAATTGGTCCGGGACATTCATTCAAATTTTTGTCCATTTAGGAATTCTTGGACATTAATAAATACGTTCAAACTGGGACTGTTTATGGATATCAGTGCGCTGGTGCATACAATGGTTTAAGTTATTTGATGTGGTTTCATTATTATACAAGCAATGTTTTATTAATAAACCAATTGGGGTTTTTTATGATAATAGTTTTTACACTTTACTATTTGTTCTCTCGTATAGTTAAGTCTATATATATTTTTACAATAGGTATTCTCAGCTCTGCCTGTTACTACAGTCACGTCTCTGAAAGAACCGACGGATAAGCGTGTGGAGGGTTGTTTAAAGGCGATTTACACCCTAGCAGGTGCTGCGCATCGGCCCACCATTGCAGCGACTTGGGCTGCAGAGGCTATTGAAGCGTGGGCTCAGGAGTTGGAAGCTGAGCTGCTTTCCAACATTTCTGATCATGCTAGACAATGTCTATCGTATATTATCACAGCTTCTCATTACATTAAGGAGGCGGCTTCTGATGCCGGTATTCTGGCGGCCAAGGCTTCTACTACGTCCATTTTGGCTCGCCGGATTCTCTGGTTGTGGTCCTGGTCTGTAGATCTGGACTCTAAGAAAACCCTGGAGGTACTCCCTTTTAAAGGAGACATTCTTTTCGGAGACGACCTCAATAAGATAGTGGCTAACTTAACCTCTGCTAAAACAGCTTGTCTACCTAGTACTGCTCCTTCGGTACCGAAGGCTAAGAGTACTTCCTTTCGCTCCTTTCATCCTTCAGGGAAAGCAAAGGGTCAGGCATGCCCGAAACAGGCTCGCACTTCCAAACCCAATAAGCCCAAACCTAAACTGCCCATCAGCCTGCTTCCAAAACTGACCAGCCTGCTGCATGATGGGGCAGACCTTCCTCTGGGGGATCCTAGGGTGGGGGGCCGACTTCTAGGGTTTACCCAGGAATAGTTAAAGACCGCTTCCGATGCCTGGGTACGGGAAGTTGTCACTCGAGGTTATGTCGTACACTTCAAGAATCGTCCCCCTCATCGATTTTGCCTGACAGACGTCCCTTCGGATCAGGTGAAGGCAAAAACTCTTCATTCAGTGGTACAGTCCCTCCTGGACACAGGAGTGGTAGTACAGGTGCCTCTGGCTCAAAGAGGCAAGGGGTACTATTCACCGCTGTTCCTAGTCCCGAAACCGAATGGGTCCTCTCAGCCCATTCTCAACCTCAAGTCATTGAACAAATTTGTGAGGGTCTCCAAGTTTCGAATGGAAACTCTTCGCTCTATTGTTCTGGCCTTGGAGCCTGGGGATTATATGGTCTCCCTGGACATACAGGATGCTTACCTGCATATTTCCATTGCAATGTCGCATCAGCAGTACCTGAAGTTTGCGGTTGGCAACCTCCATTACCAATTTCGGGCGTTACCTTTTGGTTTGACCATGGCTCCGCGAGTCTTCACCAAGGTCATGGCGGTAATGATGGCTGTACTCTGCCGTCAAGGGGTTAGGATCCTGCCGTATCTGGACGACTTGTTGATCCTGGCGAATTCCCCAGAAATTCTCCTACGCCATCTGGATGTGACGCTCCAGTTTCTGCAAGCCCATGGGTGGCTCATCAACTGTATAAAGAAATCTTCCCTGGTCCCTACTCAGAGCATGGTGCACCTGGGGGCGTTGTTAGACACAACCAGCGGTTGTTCTTGTCCCAGGAGAAAGTCCTGAAACTTCAGGACAGGATGTGATGCTTCCTATCTCGTCCGCAAGTGTCGATATATTCGTCGATGCAAGTGCTAGGTCTCATGGTGTCGGCTTTCGACATGGTGGAGTATGCTCAATTCCATTCCCGCCCTCTACAGAAACTGATTCTTGCCAAGTAGGACGGCCTGCCTCATTGGATCAGGTCTCACATGATCTCCTTGTCTCCGGATGTCCGTCTGTCACTGAGCTGGTGGCTTCAGGACCAACGATTGAGCAGGGGTCATCACTTCTGGATCTCCAACTGGGTCCTTCTGACGACGGATGCCAGTCTGAGAGGTTGGAGCGTGGTGTTGGAGCATTACTCCCTTCAGGGTAGGTGGACCAAGAAGGAGTCTCTCCTCCCGATAAACATTCTGGAACTGCGGCCGGTGTTCAATGCTCTGAACTTGGCCCAAATTTTAATACAGAACAGACCTGTTCAAGTACAATCGGACAACGCTACCACGGTGGCGTACATAAATCATCAAGGCGGCATTCGCAGCCGCATGGCAATGAGGGAAGTATCAAGAATTCTTCAGTGGGCAGAACACCATCTGCCAGCCATATCGGCAGTGTTCATTCCGTGGGGTCCTCAACTGGGAAGCGGACTTCCTCAGTCGTCAGGACGTACATGCCGGAGAGTGGAGCCTCCATCCAGAAGTATTTCAACTCCTAGTGGACAAGTGGGGCCTCCCAGATGTGGACCTGATGGCGTCTCGACACAACCTCAAGCAGCATTCGTGGACGCACTGGCAATTCCATGGAACTTTCGGCTGCCCAACGTGTTCCCTCTGGTGTTACTCCTGCTCAGGCTATTAAGGAAATTCAAGCAAGAAGGAGGAATCCTACTTCTGATCGCTCCAGCGTGGCCCAGACGGCAGTGGTTCTCAGACCTTCAGGGTCTATCGTTAGAGCGTTCTCTTCTGCTTCCACAACGACCAGACCTCCTCGTTCAGGGCCCTTGTGTCTACCAGGATCTGGCCCAGATGGCTTTGACAGCGTGGCTCTTGAAGCTTCCGTCTTGAGGGCCAAATGATTTTCTGAGGCGGTCATTCAAACTATGTTGAACGCCTGGAAACCGGCTTCTGCTCAGATTTATCATAGGGTCTGGAATTCTTACTTTGCTTGGTGCGCCACTAATAATTATGACGCTTACAAGTTTAGTAAGGCCAAACTTTTGGCCTTTCTACAATAAAGCCTGGACTTATGAACCTTGATGGAGGCCAGACAAAGGCATATTTCTGCCTTGTCAGTTTGGTTCCAGAGAAAAATTGCGACTTTACCTGATGTTCATACGTTCACTCATGGTGTGTTGTGGATTCAACCTTCTTATGTCCCGCATGTGGCTCCTTGGGACTTGTCTGTGGTTCTGGAGGCTTTGCAAGAGTCTACGTTTGAGCCTCTTGAATCTGCAGACCTTAAGTGGCTTTCTCTTAAGGTATTGTTTTTGCTGGCAATTGCCTCTGCTAGACAGGTGTCGGATCCGAGTGCCTTGTCTTGTAGGTCCCCATATCTGATTTTTCACCGTGACCGGGCGGTTCTTAGAACACATCCCGGGTACTTACCTAAGGTGGTGTCTTCTTTCCACCTTAATCAGTAGATCGTGGTTCCGGCCTTTGCCTCTCCTGACTTGTCTTCCAAAGAGCGGTCTTTAGATGTGGTATGGGCTCTCGCTATCTATGTAAAGAGAACTGCATCCCTTCGGAAATCTGATTCTCTCTTTGTACTGTTTGGTTTTCACAAACGTGGCTGGCCTGCTCACAAGCAGACCCTGGCCAGATGGATTAGAATGGTGATTGCACATGCTTATGTACAGGCTGGCCTTCCAGCTCCTGCTACCATCAAGGCCCATTCTACTCGGTCTGTTGGACCTTCTTTGGCGGCCCGCCATGTTACGACCCTTGAACAATTGTGCAAGGTGGCTACGTGGTCCTCGGTGAACACGTTCATAAGGTCCTATGCCTTCGATACATCCGCCTCCCAGGATGCTTCCTTTGGACGCCAGGTTCTTGTGCCCGCTACAGTGCGTCCCCTCCCATAAGGAACTGCTTTAGGACATCCCCAATGTCTTTCCCTGTGGAGCCCAGTGTACCCCGTAGCAGAAAATTAGATTAATGGTAAGAACTTCCGTTGTTAAATCTGTTTCTGTGAGGTACACTGGGCTCCACAGGGTGCCCACCCCGACTCACTTAGCTTCTTTGGGTTGGTATGGCATTAGCCGCTGACACTTATTCCTGTCGTGAGAATGTGGTGTATGTGGCTACTAATGGTTGTCGTCTCTTTTACCTGCTACTGCATTGTACTGGTTAACAAAAACTGAGCTCCTGTGCACGGAGGCAGGGTTATAGAGGAGGCGGAACTATGCATCTTGGGAACAGTCAAAGCTTTTAGCCTGTTGGTGCCTCGGATCAAGATCCTACTCTACACCCCAATGTCATTCCCTGTGGAGCCCAGTGTACCTCGCAGAAAGAGATTTAACAATGGTAAGTTCTTACCATAAATCTCGTTATACACAACATCTTAGCATTCATAAACCCCATAATAAGCAGATATAGGGTGCAGTGCCAGTGACACTCGGACAGGCTCAGGGCCTAAAGGGACATGGGCACTGGAGGTGGTACGGATATGCTACGGTGAAGTGGCAGCGCATGCACTGGGGGGCATGATCGCAACAATTTGGGGGAATGTGGTTACACTTCTGGTCTTTATAATTTGTAGCAACTTTCCCCCTTCCCCATAGCACTGTGGTATGGTGTGGTCAGTGAACAGTCCACAACCACACACATATTCAACATCCGGAGTAGCTCAATCTAGTGGTTAGTATAGGATGCACGGTTTCAGGACCAATGGGAACAAGAACTCAGGGGTGTATTTAGAGGTCTGAGTGCCCCTGGCAACGTAAGGGGCTGGCTCCCCCTCCCCCATATTTTCAGAATAATTACAGCTGTGCAGGCTTTCTCAATGCCACAGACCAACAGTAGTGGTTGATACATGCTGCCTTGAGGTAGAGCTAATGCAGCAAATGTCTGGAACTGGTAGATGCTAGATCCAAGTGGGCTAGGATATCTAAACAGTATGACCCGTGACCTGCCTCCTCATGAGGGGGCAGATTCAGTGCACCGGGGAGACGGTTAGGTTTAGGCTGCAGGAGGGAGACCGGGGTAGGCTGTGGGAGAGGACGGTTAGGGTTAGGCTGCAGGGGAGGGGGGTGTTAGGGTTATGCTGCTGGGATGGGGGGTTTACGTTTAGTGAGGGTCATTCAGATGTGGTCGCAAAGCAGTATTGTATACAAATTGGTCGATATTTTTGCACTGCGCATGCGTATGAGCCGCAGTGATTATATTGCGATGGTGTTTTTACTGAGGAATTAGTCACAAAGAGAGTGACAGGTAGACCGCATTTTGGGGTGGTAACTGGGAGTAATTGGGTAAATGCAGGCATGTCATGGTCATTCAGACAGCGTTTTCTGAGGTTAGGTTTGGGCTGGGGGGGGGGGGGGGACATTACGTTTAGGCACTCACAGGGAGGGTTTGGGTTAGGCTCCGTGGGGGGGGGGCGGGGGGATAGGTTTAGGCTGCAGCACAGGGGGGTTAGGTTTAGGCAACACCGGGGATCAGGATCAGATAGGAGTTGGCAAAGTCTGCCACATATAATAATAGTAATAATTCATTTCTACAGCACTATAAATATATATTACATATACACAGGATCAGCACTACACATATTACCGCGCTTGTGCCTTCACATATACAAAAGTATAAGGATATCTTTCCATCGGTGCAGCACTCGGCAAGAAAAAATACTCGAGACCATTCTGAAACGTTGATAAATACCAGAATGGTCTCTTGACTGGATCTTATAATGCATGTTCCTGCATTGTGCTACTTGAACCCTGTGCTGTCTCACAATTTTCTGTTCTACCTTCTTAATAAGCCAATCTCTTGTTAATCTATTCATCAAGTGGGCTAATCTTCATAACACACCGCTGACACCTATCAACAGGGGCGTAGCTCTACCAATGGGGGCCCCATAGCATAATTTCCATGGGACCCCCCTGACTGACTGCTCAGAGCTCCACTCCCCCATCGTGAATTACTCAAAGATCTTGAAATCCCCTCAGCTGGCAGACTACTCTAAGGGGCCCTACACACTCGGCGATGCGCCGCCGAGGTGCCCGACGTCCGATACGGCCGACGAGCTACCCGGCGGCGGGGGGGCAGTGACGGGGGGAGTGAAGTTTCTTCACTCCCCCCGTCACGCGGCTGCATTGAAGTGCAGGCAAATATGGACGAGATCGTCCATATTGGCCTGCATGCACAGCCGACGGGAGATCAGCGATGAACGAGCGCGGGGCCGCGCATCTTTCATCGCTGGAGTCTCCACACTGAAAGATATGAACGAGTTCTCGTTCATTTATGAACGAGATCGTTCATATCTTTCAGAATATCGGCATGTGTGTAGGGCCTAAAAGTCTTTTCCTGGTGGACTACCTGCAGCAGTTGGGCACTCAACATCGGGGCCTCGTTGGCTGCTTTTTATTTGTTAGCAGTGTGCTGCTGCACTACAGCCACATCTGCTCTCCCGGCCAACTCCATTCCTCACTGATGCTGGGAGGAGGAGTGGCAATGACCAGGGATGTCCCTGCAGACTCTGCACGCCTCCTCCCAACATAATTTGGGAGAGGTGGAGCCATCCGGGAGAGCTGATGTGGCAGCATGCTGTGATGAGATAAAAGCAGCCAACGGGGCTCAGCAGAAACAGCCCAGGCCCCATAGCAACCGCATCCCATGCACTGCACCTATTGTAGCTACACCCCTGCCCATCAACACAGCTTCTACCAATACCTTCTAGCTGTAGACTGTTATTATTACTATTATCCTTTATTTATATGGCGCCACAAGGGTTCCGCAGCGCACAATTACAGTACATAAATAATCAAACAGGAAAACAGCAACTTACAGTTGATGACAGTATAGGACAAGTACAGGGTAAATAAACATAGTTACATCAGCAGATGACACTGGAATAAGTATCAGGTGACAGAAGACTGCTGGATGTGGTACAGTTGAAGATTATTAAAGTAAGACAAAGGATAAGCACATGAGGGAAGAGGGCCCTGCTCGTGAGAGCTTACAATCTAAAGGGGAGGGGTAGACAGACATGGGTGACACAGCTGGAGTACATAGAGACTGTTATAGCGTTTTATAACCTTTGGCTTTACTAAACTAATTATTTATATGATGTCAAAGTCGAAAAATATTGCAGTACACACATCACGTACAAACTACGCACAGATGGCCTCCGTGTGCGTACTTGCTCTGCTGTGCGTGCGCATATTTGCAATTTGCGTATGGTCGCTCCCGCGGACCTGCGTATTAGCGCGTGGTATGAGTATTTACGGTAGAGTTTGTGAACGCATGGAAAAGCCATCAAAACACATTACATATTTAATCCAAATAGTGCACAATGTACACATAGTCTCCCTGCACCACATCAGAAAGTAACAGCAGTTTAAATGGTAACAGAACAAAGGGATTCACCTTTACAGGATAGGAGGGGACAGAACAAGGTTATAAGGTGGTGTTTGGTATCCAGCTGTAGGGTATTTTAAGGGTAACATTCCGGTGTTGGTTTGAGGAAGATCGCATGTTCCTGCGGATAGTTATGTGCAGGAGCAGAATATAGATATAAACTGTATTTACTGTACATTATGTATGCAGCGGGAATACAGAGGAGACCACCCAGAAGAGCAGTTGGAACAGACATCGCCCACCTATTCAAACCAACCTATGACCTCTCCTGTACTGTAAATGAGCATCCCTGTGTCCAATGGACAAAGATTACAGTATCCATTGTGTTAAGTTTTGGATGAATTGTATAAAGAGAGCCTGCTGCAGGCCTGGTCAGACACAAGACTCACAACGTTATCTATCAGATGACTGAGTACCAGACTGGGTAGTGCGGCGAATCCACTCACGTATGTACCATTGATTGTAGCCATTATTCTGTTGTATTGTATTGTTTATATTGTAACCCCCTTTCAGCAATAATACGCTGTGGTGTCGGAACCCAGTGGTTTAACTACAAACTGGTGTCGTGTCTTCCTTTCCCTGCTAAGGTATAAAGTGTATTACTATCGCATTGCATTGCTGTAAAAGGTTTAAAATGTATCTCTGGGTGTGTACGCGCTGCGTGTACTTTGTACCATCAGCGCGGCGTGTGTACGCAAAGTCCGTACACTGTACGGGACTCTGTACGCAAACAGTGTACAATGTACGTAGGGTGTGTATTAAGTTTAGCAGCCGCAGCGGCTTCATGGTAAAGTGTATTTGAAGTGAGTATAGGGGATAGCTTTTCATTCCTGCATATAAAACGGCATTATCAATGAGTATATAAATGCATAGAGAAATATTGCAATTATGTTCATTATTTTTTCTTTATGCAACAGTTATCATGTAATTATTAAAGAGAAAGGCTTTTTCTGTACTGTAGTGACTGACAAGTTACCTTATTTAGAATAGAAATCATGCAAGTGAATCAAGTTCCCTCAGTCTGCACTAGATGGCAGTAATGGAATAAGAAAAGGGTAACAGAAACAGAAAAATAGAATTTGACAGCAGATAAGTACTTCTTCTTGGCCCATCTAGTCTGCCCCTTTTTTTTTTTTATCTTTTGGTAACGTCAAACTTATTTTATCCTTAGTTCTTTGTAAGATTATTCTTATGTCTATCCCAAGCATGTTTAAATTGCTCTACTGTCTTAGTTTCTACCACCTCAGCTTGGAGGCTATTCAACCTATCCACTACCCTTTCTGTGAAGTAATATTTCCTTAAATTTCCTCTGAACCTGACTCCCACCAATTTCAGGGCATGTCCTTGTGTTCTAATACTGTACTTCTGTTCCTTTGAAGAATGCTTCCCTCCTGTTCCTTGTTGAAACCCTTTATATATTTGGAAGTTTGTCATGTCCCCCCCCCCCCCCCGTTCCATTCTCTGCTCCAATCTATACATGTTCAAATCTTTTAGCAATTCCAGGTAAGTTTAGTGATGTAGGCCATGCATCGTTTTAGTTGCTCTTCTTTTTACAGTCTCTAATGTATTAATATCCTTCTGGAGATATGGCCTCCAGAACTGAACACAGTATTATAGATGAGGCCATTACAGTGACCTACAAATGTGTTCGGCTACAGCCTTGCGGTGTATAGCAGCGCGCTGTAGCGGGACCGTAATGTGAACACAGCGCGGCATGCTGAGTCTGTTCACATCGCTGTCCGCTCCCATTACACTCAATGGGAGGCCAGTGCATGTGCATGTGACTCCCATTCAAGTGAATGGCATAGCGGGGCATACACATAGTGTACGGCCCGCTATGCTACGAACAGTGTGCGCATCACAGCAACACTGTAAGAGGATACATCTGTATATAGTGGCATTATTACTTCTTTCTTTTGGGTAGTATTCATGTGACCGCCGGTCAGCTGACCGACAGTCACATGACCTCCTCCACCAGCCCGACGGCTCACTATCCCGATGGTCGGCATGCCGACCAACAGGGACTATTTCCACTCGTGGGTGTCCACGACACCCATAGAGTGGGAATAGAACCCGTGGCGACCGCAGGGTGGCGAGCGCAGCGAGCCCGCAAGGGGCTTGCTGCACTCGCCCCTCCCCGCCGGGATCCCGGCGTCGGTAAGCTGACCGGCGGTCTCCTGACCGCCGGTCAGCAGTACTACACCCCTTTCTTTCTGCTGCTGATTCCTCTCCAAGCATCTGACTTCAGCCTTCAAGTCATCTGAAATAGTGACTCCTAGATTCCTTTTCTCATCAATAGTTTCCATTATAGTGCCGTTAATACTATATGTGGAATACATACTTTTTACCGGTGGACGGGATCCCGGCTGTCATGATCCCGACAGCGGGATCCCGGCCACCAGTATCCTGGCAGCGGGGCGAGCGCTAGAAAATAGGATTTTAATTACCTACCGGTAAATCCTTTTCTCGTAGTCCGTAGAGGATACTGGGGTTCACATTAGTACCATGGGGTTCCTTGGGAGCCACGGGCACTTTATGAGTTTAATAGTGTGGGCTGACTCCTCCCTCTATGCCCCTCCTACCAGACTCAGTCTAGAAACTGTGCCTGAGGAGACGCACATACTTCGAGAGAAGGATTTAACTGAACAGTGGTGAGATTCGAACCAGCACACACAAACAAGAGGAAAGCCATGCTAACCAAACTTGAACAGGAACAGCAACGGCTGAACCAACAATAATACTTAACCAAGTAACAGTGCAGAAAAACGAAGCACTGGGCGGGCGCCCAGTATCCTCTACGGACTATGAGAAAAGGATTTACCGGTAGGTAATTAAAATCCTAGTTTCTCTTACGTCCTACATTAGTACCATGGGAATGTACCAAAGCTCCCAAACCGGGTGGGAGAGTGCTGAGGTTCCTGCAGAACTGATTGACCAAACTGAAGGTCCTCAGAGGCCAAAGTATCGAACTTGTAGAACTTGGCAAACGTGTTCGATCCTGACCAAGTAGCTGCTCAGCAGAGCTGTAAAGCCGAGACACCCCGGGCAGCCGCCCAGGAAGAACCTACTGACCTAGTAGAGTGGGTCTGTACTTTAGGAACCAGCAATACTGACGACAAATAAGCCTGCTGGATAGTAAGCCTGATCCAGCGAGCAATAGACTGCTTTGAAGCAAGACACACAATTTTCTTGGGATCATAGAGCAGCGAGTCAGATTTTCTGTGATGAGCTGTCCCCTTCACGTAGATCCTCAAAGCCCTCACACCATCCAGGGACTTTGAGGTAGCAGAGGTGTCAGTAAGCACCGGAACCACAATAGGTTGGTTGATATAAAACGCAGACACTACCTTAGGAAGAAATTGCTGACGAGTTCTGAGTTCAGGTCTGTCCTCAAGAAAAACCAAATAGGGGCTTTTGTGAGACAGCGCCCCCAGTTCGGACACACGCCTTGCGGAAGCCAAGGCCAACAGTGTAACAGTCTTCCACGTAAGAAACTTAACATCAACCTCCTGTAAAGGTTCAAACCAGTCCGATTTCAGAAACTGCAACACCACGTTAAGATCCCAAGGTGCCGTGGGAGGCACAAAGGGTGGTTGGATGGGCAGAACACCATTCAAGAATGTCTGAACCTCAGGGAAAGAAGCCAATTGTTTATGGAAGAAAATGGACCATGACAAATCTGGACTTTCAAGGAGCAACTCCAGTAGATCCGCGTACCAGGCCCTTCTCGGCCAATCTGGAGCAATGAGAAGTGCTTGAACCTTTTCCCTTTTTATTCTATTGAAAATTCTTGGGATTAGTGGAAGAGGTGGGAACACGTAAACCATCTGATAAACCCATGGAGTCACGAGAGCATCCACCGCCACTGCTTATGGGTCCCTCGACTTGGAACAATAGCGCTTTAGCTTCTTGTTGAGACGAGAGGCCATCATGTCTATCTGTGGAATTCCCCACCGACTTGTTAAGGACTCGAACACCTGTGGGTGAAGGCCCCACTCTCCTGGATGGAGGTCATGTCTGCTGAGGAAGTCCCCTTCCCAGTTGTCTACTCCCGTAATGAAGATTGCCGACAGCGCCACCACGTGTCTTTCTGCCCAGAGGAGAATTTTTGTTACCTCTGACATTGCAGCTCTGCTCTTCGTTCCGCCCTGCTGGTTTATGTACGTTACTGCCATCACATTGTCCGACTGAACCTGAACAGCTTGATCTTGAAGAAGATGCAATGCCTGTAGAAGGGTGTTGTATATTGCCCTAAGTTCCAGAATGTTGATCGGAAGAATGGCTTCCTGACTTGACCATTTTTCCTTGGAACTGTTCCCCCTGAGAGACTGCTCCCCAACCTCGGAGGCTTGCGTCCGTGGTTAGCAGAATCCAATTTTGAATCCCGAACCATTGACCCTCGGTCAGGTGAGAAGTCTGGAGCCACGATAGAAGAGAAATCCTGGCTTTTGGTGACAGACGTATCCTCTGGTGCATGTGAAGATGTGATCTGGACCATTTGTCCAACAGATCCAGCTGGAATGTCCTGGCATGAAACCTTCCGTACTGCAGAGCCTCGTAAGAGGCTGCCATCTTCCCCAGAAGGCGAATGCACAGATGAACCGATATCCGGGTTGGTTTTAGGACATCCCGCACCATTGACTGGATTACCAATGCCTTTTCCAACGGAAGGAACATCTTTTGTTCCTCTGTATCCAGGATCATTCCTAGGAACGGAAGCCTCTGTGTAGGTTCAAGAAAGGATTTTGGCAGTTTCAGAATCCACCTGTGATCCTGGAGATGTCTGGTTGAGAGGGCAATGCTGTCCAACAACCTCACCCTGGAAGGCGCTTTTAGCAGCAGGTCGTCCAGGTATGGTATGATGTTCACTGCCTGTTTGCGGAGGAGAAACATAATCTCTGCCATCACCTTGGTGAAAACTCTCGGTGCCGTGGAGAGGCCAAACGGCAGGGCCTGAAACTGGAAGTGACGGTCCTGCAGTGCAAACCTTAGATACACCTGATGAGGCGCCCAAATCGGAATGTGAAGGTACGCATCCTTGATGTCGAGAGACACCAGGAATTCCCCCTCCTCCAGACCTGAGATCACCGCTCTCAGAGACTCCATCTTGAACTTGAACACCCGTAAGTACGGGTTTAGTGACTTGAGGTTTAAAATGGGCCTTACCGAACCGTCCGGTTTCGGTACCACAGACGGATTGGATTAAAAAACCTTTATTTCTCTTACGTCCTAGAGGATGCTGGGGACTCCAGAAGGACCATGGTGTATAGACGGGATCCGCAGGAGACATGGGCACACTATAAGACTTTGAATGGGTGTGAACTGGCTCCTCCCTCTATGCCCCTCCTCCAGACCTCAGATTCTGTGCCCAGAGAGACTGGACACACACTAGGGGAGCTCTCCTGAGTTTCTCTGAAAATACTTTGTTAGGTTTTTTATTTTCAGGGAGACCTGCTGGCTACAGGCTCCGTGCTTCGTGGGAGTGAGGGGAGAGAAGCAGACCTACTTCTTCTGAGTTCAAAGGCACTGCTTCTTAGGCTACTGGACACCATTAGCTCCAGAGGGTTCGATCACTTGGTGCGCCTAGCTGCTTGTTCCCGGAGCCGCGCCGTCAACCACCTCACAGAGCCAGAAGAAAGAAGCCGGGTGAGTATAAAGAAGATCAGAAGACTTCAGTGACGGCAGAAGACTTCAGTATGAGGTACCGCACAGCGGTCGCGCTGCGCGCTATGCTCCCATACACACTTCTGGCGGCACTTGCAGGGCGCAGGGGGGGCGCCCTGGGCTGCATGCTTACTGGAGTTTTAACAATGAATCTGGCCAAAATATATATATATATGTCAAAAGTGCCTAGGCACTAGATATAGCCCCCGCCAGTATAAATATTTGAGTGTGACTACAGCGCGCCGGTGAGGGGGAGTGGCTTAGCCCTCACAGCTTACCAGCGCCGTTTTCTCTTCACAGGATGCAGAGACACTGGCCCGGACCTACACTCTCCTGCACAAGTAACAGGGAGCAAAACGGGGGGGGGGGGGGGGGTGCACAGTAATTTGGTGCTATTAACCCTTACTAATAACAGCGCAGACAGGTCTGAGGCAGTGGGTAATTATTCTCAGTACCGGGATAGGCGCTGGGGTGTGAGCTGGTAAACTCCCTCTGTGTTTCTCTAACAGGCTTTCCTGTGGGTCTGTCCCCTATAGCCAGTGTGTTTGTGTGTGTCGGTACGTGTGTGTCGACATGTCTGAGGCTGAGTGCTCCTCCCCGGAGGAAGTTGCAGTGGGGGCAGATAAGATGCTGAGAGTGGCTCTGTCGGCACCGCCGACTGCTGATTGGGTGGATATGTTGAGTACATTGAATGCGAATGTGGCGTTATTGACTAAAGGGCTGGATAAATCTGATTCTCAGACACAAACGTGGAGAAAATCCATGGAGGACGCCTTGTCTCAGGTACAGGCCCCCTCGGGGTCACAAAAGCGTTCATTTACCCAGATGGCGGATACTGATACCGACACAGACTCTGATTCCAGTGTCGACTATAGTGAGGCCAGTTTAAATCCAAAACTGGTTAAGAGTATTCAGTACATGATTGTGACAATTAAAGACGTTTTACATATTTCAGAAGTACCTACTGTTCCTGATACAAGGGTTTGTTTGTATAAGGGAAAAAAGCCTGAGGTGACTTTTCCCCCCTCTCATGAGCTGAACACTCTTTGTGAAAAAGCTTGGGAATCTCCTGACAAAAGGTGGCAGTTTCCCAAGAGAATTTTAATTACATATCCTTTCCCCTCTGACGACAGGGAAAAGTGGGAGTCATCTCCCAATGTGGACAAGGCTCTATCACGACTGTCCAAGAAGGTGGCGCTTCCGTCTCCTGACACTGCTGCCCTAAAGAACCCTGCGGATCATAAGCAGGAAACGACCTTAAAATCCATTTGTCACTACGGGTGCACTGCACAGACTTGCCGTGGCGTCGGCATGGGTGAGTAGTACTATTGGCAAGTGGGCAGATAATTTGGCATCTGACATGGATACCCTGGAAAGGGATAGCATTCTTTTGACTCTCGGTTATATCAGGGACGCTGCAGCTTACCTAAAGGTTTCGGCAAGGGATATTGGCCTTTTGGGATCAAGGGCCAATGCCATGGCAGTCTTGGCCAGGAGAGCGCTGTGGATTCATCAATGGAATGCGGATGCCGACCTTAAGAAAGCTATGGAAGCTCTCCCTTATAAAGGTAGGGTCTTGTTTGGTAACTGCCTCGCTGATCTGGTGTCTACAGCTACAGCGGGTAAGTCATCATTTCTTCCTTATGTTCCTGCACAACAGAAAAAGACGCCGCATTATCAGATGCAGTCCTTTCAGCCTAATAAGTACAAAAAAGGAAGAGGGTCGTCCTTCCTTGCCTCAAAAGGTAGAGGACGGGGAAAAAGGTCTCCTGCTGTGCCAAGCTCCCAGGAGCAGAAGTCCTCCACGGCTTCTGCCAAATCCACCGCATGACGCTGGGGCTCCTCTACAGGAGTCCGTACCGGTGGGGGCGCGTCTCCGGCTCTTCAGGCAGGTCTGGTTTCACTCGGGCCTGGATCCTTGGGTGTTAGACATAGTGTCCCAAGGGTACAAACTGGAGTTTCAGGAGGTGCCCCCCCCACCGATTTTTTTCAAATCAGCCTTGCCAGTTTCTATCCCAGAAAGGGAAGTAGTGCGTGCTGCGATACAAAAGCTATGTCAACAGCGTGTCATTTTCACGGTACCCCCGTCTCAACGGGGAGAAGGGTTTTATTATAGCCTTTTTGTCGTTCCAAATCCGGATGTCTCGGTCAGACCGATCCTGAACCTAAAATCCCTCAGTCTGTATTTGAAAACTTTCAAGTTCAAGATGGAATCTCTTCGGGCAGTGATCTCCAGTCTGGAAAGGGGGGGGGGTTTATGGCGTCAGTCGACATAAAAGATGCCTACTTACATGTCCCAATATATCCTCCACGTCAAGCTTTTCTGAGGTTTGCGGTTCAGGATTGTCATTACCAATTTCAGACGTTGCCGTTTGGTCTTTCCACGGCCCGAGGATCTTCACCAAAGTAATTGCAGAAATTATGGTGCTCCTACGAAAGCAGGGTGTCACAATTATCCTGTACTTGGACGATCTCCTGATAAAGGCGAGATCAAAGGAGCAGTTGCTCAGAAGCGTGGCACTCTCCTTGACAGTTCTGCAACAACATGGTTGGATTCTAAATTTGCCAAAGTCACAGTTGGTTCCGACAACGCGTCTGTCTTTCTTGGGCATGATCCTGGACACGGAACTGCAGAGAGTGTTTCTCCCAGCGGAAAAAGCTCTGGAAATCCAGACCATGGTCAAGGAGTTTCTGAAACTGGCAAGAGTGTCGATCCATCAATGCACTCGGGTGCTGGGGAAGATGGTTGCAGCTTACGAAGCCATTCCGTTTGGCAGGTTTCATGCCCGAGTATTTCAGTGGGACCCGTTGGACAAGTGGTTCGGGTCTCACCTGCACATGCACCGGAAAATAAGGCTATCTTCCAGGACCAGAATATCTCTCCTGTGGTGGCTTCAAAGTTCTCACCTCCTAGAGGGACACAGGTTCGGGATCCAGGATTGGGTCCTGGTGACCACGGATGCAAGTCTCTGAGGCTGGGGAGCAGTCACACAGGGACAAAATTTCCAGGGAAAATGGTCAAGCCAGGAAGCTTGTCTGCACATAAACGTTCTGGAGTTAAGAGCCATCTACAACGGCCTTCTGCAAGCAGAACATTTTCTTCAAGGTCTACCTGTTCTGATTCAGTCGGACAACGTAACAGCGGTGGCGTACATAAACCGCCAGGGCGGAACGAAGAGCAGAGCGGCGATGGTGGAGGCCACAAAAGTTCTCCACTGGGCAGAAAAACATGTAAGCGCTCTGTCAGCGGTCTTCCTTCCGGGCGTGGACAACTGGGAAGCAGATTTCCTCAGCAGACACGATCTCCATCCAGGAGAATGGGGTCTTCATCAAGAGGTGTTTGCAGAAGTGACAAGTCATTGGGGAATTCCTCAAATAGACATGATGGCGTCTCGCCTCAACAAGAAGCTTCAGAGATATTGTTCCAGGTCAAGGGACCCTCAAGCCAGTGCAGTGGACGCCCTGGTGACTCTGTGGGTGTTTCAGTCGGTATATGTGTTCCCTCCACTTCCACTCATTCCAAAAGTGATAAGGATCATAAGAAGAACAAGAGCTAAGGCGGTACTCATTGTTCCAGATTGGCCACGGAAGGCCTGGTATCCGGATCTTCAGGAATTGCTCATAGAAGATCCCTGGCCTCTTCCTCACAGAGAAGATCTGTTACTGCAGGGGCCGTGCGTCTTCCAGGACTTACCGTGGTTGCGTTTGACGGCGTGGAGGTTGAACGCCAAATCCTAGCTCGAAAGGGTATTCCCGGGGAAGTCATCCCCACTCTCCTTAAGGCTAGAAAGAAGGTCACGGCGAAGCATTATCACCGTATTTGGAGAAAGTATGTGTCTTGGTGTGAGGCCAAGAAGGCTCCTACGGAGGAGTTTCAGCTGGATCGTTTCCTCCATTTTTTGCAGGCAGGTGTGGATGCAGGCCTAAAATTAGGTTCCATTAAAGTGCAGATTTTGGCTTTATTTTCTTTCAAAAAGAATTGGCCGCCCTTCCAGAGGTTCAGACTTTCGTGCAGGGAGTTCTGCACATACATCCTCCGTTTGTGGCACCGTGGGATATTGACGTGGTGTTGCAATTTCTTATGTCTCACTGGTTTGAACCTTTGCGAAAGGTTGAGTTGAAATTTCTCACTTGGAAGGTGGTCATGCTTTTGGCCTTCGCGTCCGCAAGACGGGTGTCTGAATTGGCGGCTTTGTCTCACGAGCCCCTATTTGATTTTCCATGTGGATAGAGCGGAATTGAGAACTCGTCAACAATTTCTGCTGAAGGTGGTTTCTTCGTTTCACACAAACCAACCTATTGTGGCACCGGGTGGTAGTCATGTGACCGCCGGTCGGCTGACCGACAGTCACATGACCTCCTCCATGAGCCCGACGGCTCACTATCCCGATGGTCGGCATGCCGACCAACAGGGACTATTTCCACTCATGGGTGTCCACGACACCCATAGAGTGGGAATAGAACCCGTGGCGACCGCAGGTCGCCACCGAGCCCGCAGCGTGGCGAACGCAGCGAGCCCGCAAGGGGCTTGCTGCACTCGCCCCTCCCCGCCGGGATCCCGGCGTCTGTATGCTGCCGGGATCCCGGCGTCGGTAAGGTGACCGGCGGTCAGGAGACCGCCGGTCACCCGTACTACACCCGTGGCACCTGTGGCTACGGATACCGTGGCTGTTTCAAAATCTCTTGATGTAGTCAGAGCTTTGAAAATTTATGCCGCCAGAACGGCTCAAATTAGGAAATCAGAGGCTCTGTTTATCCTATATGCTCCCAACAAAATTGGGGCTCCTTCTGCCAAGCAGACTATTGCCCGCTGGATCTGTAATACTATTGCCTGCTGGATTGCCGTTGTCGAAGTCAGTGAAAGCCCATTCTACTAGGAAGGTGGGCTCATCTTGGGCGGCTGCCCGTGGAGTCTCGGCACTTCAACTTTGCCGAGCGGCTACGTGGTCGGGTTCAAACACTTTTGCTAAGTTCTACAAGGTTGATACCCTGGCTGATGAGGACCTCATGTTTGCTCAATCGGTGCTGCAGAGTCGTCCGCACTCTCCTGACCGGTCTGGAGCTTTGGTATAGACCCCATGGTCCTTTTGGAGTCCCCAGCATCCTCTAGGACGTAAGAGAAAATAGGATTTTAATACCTACCAGTAAATCCTTTTCTCCTAGTCCGTAGAGGATGCTGGGCGCCCGTCCCTGTGTGGACTGTTTTTGCAGTAGTATTGATAGCTATTGCTTCTGTTACACGGAGGTTGTGTATCGGTTATGTTCAGCTTGTTGCTATTTTTAGTTCATGCTGTTAACTGGTATTGCTTAAAAGCCATGTTGTACAGTGTGTTGTGGTGTGGGCTGGTGTGTTTCTCACCCTTGGTTAACAAAAATCCTTTTCCTCAAAATGTCCGTCTCCCTGGGCACAGTTCCTATAACTGAGGTCTGGAGGAGGGGCATAGAGGGAGGAGCCAGTTCACACCCATTCAAAGTCTTATAGTGTTCCCATGTCTCCTGCGGATCCCATCTATACCCCATGGTCCTTTTGGAGTCCCCAGCATCCTCTACGGACTAGGAGAAAAGGATTTACCTGTAGGTATTAAAATCCTATTTTTGCAGGTGAAGAGGAACTGGAACAATGAGTCATTACCAGTTTTTGAATTGCTGCTTGTAAGGTCAAACTGGCTTCCGGAGAAGCTGGTAAGCCGGATTTGAAGAATCCGGGAGGTGGGAGTTCCTGAAACTCCAGTCTGTATCCCTGTGCTATAAGATCTTTGACCCAGGGATCCTGACATGACGTTGCCCAAATCAGGCTTACCTACCCTCCCGCATTTAGCGGGAGGCTCCCGAATTTTAATTGAGCCTCCCGCTACCCTGCAAACCTTGCTTTGCCTCCCGGTTTTTAGGGTCCCTCTGTGAAAATATGTACTGCGCATGTGCGAGTCCATAAATGCCGGGGGTGGGGCCTGCACGGGATACTCACTGCCATCATTGTGGATAGTGCTGGCCGCTGTACTGCAGTGAAAGTCTGAGCGGAGGCTCATCACTGCAGCTAGCGTCACTGTGGGACAGGAGCTACAGGGAGAGACTGCATCCTTCCACAGCCGGAGGGGGGTGGGAAGGCACCCTATTGGAGAGGCCATCTCCCTGCCCTGCAGCTATCAGCAGTTGCAGGACAGCAGTGTCACGGTCTTTCAGTGCTGCAGATTGCCCTGGCCGGGTCTCACTTACCCCCACCTTACAGAGAGGGGAAAAGTTTTTTCCCTGGTACAGCAGTGGCAGTCATCCTACAGCCGAGGCCCCGCCCCCTTTGTGGCCCGCGATTTCTCCACACCAAACTATGAGGATCTATCCAGGACAGGTCTTCTACGGGTAAGAGCTGTTTGCCCTTAGAGGTTTAAAAAGTAAAATACAAACAAGTTAGTATTAGTAGCTGTGGCTTGTGCTGATTTGCTGTCTTGTGTCCAGTCTTCAGACATCATCCTGATTATGTGAGGGGTATACAGCACACGTCTCTATGGTTTGCAGTACATGGTGTTAAGTTACTAAAGATGCCCCCTTTTTGCATGCAGCTCTCTATGGGTAGTCCGTTCCTCTCCCACCGCACAGGGAGATGGCTAACCCAGTCTCCCCTGTATAGAGTACCCCTGCACCGTGCAGCCATAGCAACCCCCTTCTCCTCCGGCGCACCGGGGGTTAACACTCCACTGCCGCTGCCAACAACAGTTGGAAAATAAATTTTTAAACATGTTAACCCTCTCGGAACTTAGCACCGAGGATACATTTAAAAATGGCGCCTAGCGCTAGTGTCTTTTTAAAAGTGGTGCCCATTGTCCCTTGAAATGTCACTGTGCCAGGAGTGTTAACCCCTTCAGTTCTGCGGCCGCCATTAAAAATGTGGCTCAGGAGGGACTCAGGCAACATATATATATATATATATGTGAGTATAAAATCACACAATCCTGCACCAGTGTATATAGATTTTCTATTTGTGTGTCTCTTCTAACAAATGTACGTGGTACGTTAATAGCACTGGGTATGCGTTACCGCCGCTTGGGATCCCGACGGTCAGCATACCGACCGCGGGTAGGGGCGACCGCAACAAGGCCCTTGTGGGCTCGCTGCGCTCACCACAGGTTCTATTCCCACTCTGTGAATGTCATAGACACCCACGAGTGGAAATAATAAGAATTTACTCACCGGTAATTCTATTTCTCGTAGTCCGTAGTGGATGCTGGGTACTCCGTAAGGACCATGGGGTATAGACGGGCTCCGCAGGAGACTGGGCACTCTTAAAAGAAAGATTAGGTACTATATCTGGTGTGCACTGGCTCCTCCCTCTATGCCCCTCCTCCAGACCTCAGTTAGGGAAACTGTGCCCGGAAGAGCTGACATTACTAGGAAAGGATTTGGAATCCAGGGTAAGACTCATACCAGCCACACCAATCACACCGTACAACTCGTGATAACTATACCCAGTTAACAGTATGAACAATAACTGAGCCTCTCTCAACAGATGGCTCATACAATAACCCTTTAGTTAAGCAATAACTATATACATGTATTGCAGAGAGTCCGCACTTGGGACGGGCTCCCAGCATCCACTACGGACTACGAGAAATAGAATTACCGGTGAGTAAATTTCTTATTTTCTCTGACGTCCTAGTGGATGCTGGGTACTCCGTAAGGACCATGGGGATTATACCAAAGCTCCCAAACGGGCGGGAGAGTGCGGATGACTGCAGCACCGAATGAGCAAACTCAAGGTCCTCCTCTGCCAGGGTATCAAACTTGTAGAATTTTGCAAAAGTGTTTGAACCCGACCAAGTAGCAGCTCGGCAAAGTTGTAAAGCCGAGACCCCTCGGGCAGCCGCCCAAGAAGAGCCCACCTTCCTTGTGGAATGGGCTTTTACTGATTTAGGATGCAGCAGTCCAGCCGCAGAATGTGCAAGCTGAATCGTGCTACAGATCCAGCGAGCAATAGTCTGCTTTGAAGCAGGAGCACCCAGCTTGTTGGGTGCATGCAGGATAAATAGCGAGTCAGTTTTTCTGACTCTAGCCGTCCTGGAAACATAAAGTTTCAGGGCCCGGACTACGTCCAGCAACTTGGAATCCTCCAAGTCCCTAGTAGCCCCAGGCACCACAATAGGTAGGTTCAAATTAAACGATGATACCACCTTAGGGAGAAATTGGGGACGAGTCCTCCATTCTGCCCTTTCCATATGGAAGATCAGATATGGGCTTTTACATGACAAAGCCGCCAATTCTGACACACGCCTAGTCCAAGCTAAGGCCAAAAGCATGACCACTTTCCACGTGAGATATTTTAGCTCCACGGTCTTAAGTGGCTCAAACCAGTGGGATTTTAGGAATCCAACACACGTTAAGATCCCAAGGTGCCACTGGAGGCACAAAAGGGGCTGAATATGCAGCACCCCTGTAACAACGTCCGAACTTCAGGCAGTGAAGCCAGTTCTTTTTGAGAGAAAAAGGGATAGGGCCGAAATCTTGGCCTTTATGGATCCTAATTTTAGGCCCATAGTCACTCCTGACTGTAGGAAGTGCAGGAATCGACCCCCCTGGAATTCCTCTGTAGGGCTTTCCCGGCCACACACCAAGCAACCTATTTTCGCCATATACAGTGAAAAAGTCTTGCTGTCACGTCTTTCCTAGCCTTTATCAGCGTAGGAATAACTGCATCCGGAATGCCCTTTTCCGCTAGGATCCGGCGTTCAACCGCCATGCCGTCCAACGCAGCCGCGGTAAGTCTTGGATCAGACAGGGTCCCTGTTGCAACATGTCCTGACTGAGAGGCAGAGGCCATGGGTCCTCTGAGAGCATTTCTTGCAGTTCCGGGTACCGAGTCCTTCTTGGCCAATCCGGAGCAAAGAATATTGTTCACACTCCTCCGTTTATTACAATTCTCAGCCCTTGGGTCTGAGAGGAAGAGGAGGGAATATATAGACCGACTGGAACACCCACGGTGTTACTAGTGCGACCACAGCTATCGCCTGAGAGTCCCTTGACCCAGCGTAAAGCCTTTTTTATATTTTTATTGAGGTGGGACGCCATGTAGTCCACCTGAGGCAGTTTCCATCAATTTGCAAAACTGCGTGAAGACTTACTGATGAAGTCACCACTTTCCCGGGTGGAGGTCGTGTCCACTCCCGGAATGAACACTGCTGACAGTGCGCTTACTTGATTCTCCGCCCAGTGAAGAATTCTGGTGGCTTCTACCCTCGCCACCCTGCTCCTTGTGCCGCCCTGGCGGTTTACATGAGCCCCTGCGGTCTGACTGGATCAGAACCGGTTGGTCGCGAAGCAGGAACTCCACTTGACGTAGGGCGTTGTATATGGCCCTTAGTTCCAGGATATTGATGTGAAGGCAAGTCTGTTGGCTTGACCACAAACCTTGGAATTTTCTTCCCTGTGTAACTGCCCCCCACCCTCGGAGGCTTGCATCCGTGGTCACCAGGACCCAGTCCTGAATGCCGAATCTGCGGCCCTCGAGAAGGTGAGCACTCCGCAGCCACCACAGGAGAGACACCCTGGCCCTGGGGGATAGGGTGATTAACCGATGCATCTGAAGATGTGATCCGGACCACTTGTCCAGTAAGTTCCATTGTGCATGGAACCAGCCGAAGGGGATGGCCTCGTATGATGCCATCATCCTTCCCAGGACTCGAGTGCAGTGATGCACTGACACCTGTTTTGGTTTTCAATAGATTCCTGACCAGTGTCATGAGCTCCTGAGCTCTCTCTATCGGGAGATAAACCCTCTTCTGGTCTGTGTCTAGGATCATGCCTAGGCGAGGCAGATGAGCTGTAGGAACCAACTGCGACTTTGGAATATATAGAATCCAGTCGTGTTGCCGTTTCACTTCCAGGGAAGGTGATACGCTGTCCAGCAACTGCTCTCTTGATCTCGCTTTTATGAGGAGATCATCCAAGTATGTGATAATAGTGACACCTTGCTTCCGCAGGAGCACCATCATATCCGCCATTACCTTGGTGAAATTGGTAATGACAATCCCGTACCGCAATTCTGAGGTACGCCTGATGAGGTGGATAAATGGGGACACGAAGGTATGCATCCCTTATGTCCCGATTCATTTCAGGCTTGCAATGACCGCTCTTAGCGATTCCATCTTGAACCTGAACCTTTTCAGGTATATGTTCAGGGATTTTAATTCAATATGGGTCTAACCGAACCGTCTGGTTTCGGGATTATAACATGGTCGAATAATAACACCCTCTTGTTGAAGGAGGGGACCCTTGACCACCTGTTGAAGATACAATTTACGAATTGCAGTTAACACTGGCTCCCTCTCTTGGGGGGAAGCCCGCCGGGTCCTCGGTGAGGGGGCATCTTCTCACAGTCCAGCCTGTATCCCTGCGATACAATTTCTATTGCCCAGGGATCTAACAGGGAGTGAACCCACTTGTGGCTGAACTTACGAAGGCGTGTCCCCACCGGGCCTAGCTCCGCCTGTGGAGCCCCAGCGACATGCGGTGGATTTTTGTAGAGGCCAGGGAGGACTTCTGTTCCTGGGGACTAGCTGTGTTGTACAGCTTCTTTCCTCTGCCCCCGGCTCTGACAAGAAAGGACGCACCTCAGACTTTCTTGTTTCTTTATTCGAAAAGCTGCATTTAATAATGTCGTGCTTTCCTAGGCTGTGCAGGAATATAAGGCAAAATATCAGAATTACCAGCTATAGCTGTGGAGACCAGGCCCGAGAACCTTTCTCCACACAATCCTCAGCCTTCCATATGCCTCTTAAGTCGGCATCATCTGTCCAATGTATATTCTACAGGACACGTCAAGCAGAAATCGACATAGCTTTTGTCTCTAGGACCCAGTATACTCATGTCCCTTTGGGCATGCTTTATAATTATATATCTATCACTTAAGACAGCATATTAAAATATTTATATGCATACTAGGGTCTCAATCTCTGCTGATAAGGTACCTGTCCACGCTGCCACAGCGCTATAAACCCATGCCGACACAATCGCTGGTCTGGTTAGTATACTAGAATGTGCACACTATCTGCAGGATCCCTGAGAATAGCTAGTGCAAACAGGACACCCAAGGGGAAGATTCTCAACACATCCTGGCCCTAGTGGGGAAAGGATACAGCCTGAGAATTCTCTTGTGGGAAGCTGCCGTCTCTTGTCTGGAGATTCCCGCTCTTTTTCCTCATGAGAGGAGGGAAATTTACCTCAGCATTCTTCCCCTTAACATGTGTACTCTCGTGTCAGGGACAGATGAGTCATCAGTGATATGCAAATCATCTTTTATTCCAATAATCATATATTGAATATCTTTTAGCCCTCTTGGCTGTAACTTTGCATTATCGTAGTCGGCAGTGGAGTTAAACTCTGTGTCGATACTTTGTTATTTTGGATAGTGAGCATAGAGAGACTCTGAAGGACTCTGTGACATAGGGACAGACCAGGGTAGATTTCCTTTCTGTTCCCTAACCTTTTGTGCAATAATTTTACCTCAGCACTTACACATATCCAAACAGGTGTCGGCGTTGTTGACGGAGACACCCTCCCACACACATCCGCTCTATCACCTCCTTAGAGGAGCCTTTTACCTCAGACATGTCGACACACGCGTACCGACACACCACACACACAGGGGATGCTCTATTTGAAGACAGTTCCCCCACCAGGCCCTTTGGAGAGAGAGAGAGAGAGAGAGTATGCCAGCACACACCACAGCGCTATATAATACAGGGATGTACACTATACTGAGTGATTTTTCCCCTATAGCAGCTTGTATACACAGTTTTTCGCCAGATTTATGTGCCCCCCCCTCTCTTTTTTACCCTTTGTGTACCAGGATACTGCAGGGGAGAGCCTGGGGAGCTTCCTTCCAGCCGAGCTGTGAAGAGAAAATGGCGCCGGTGTGCTGAGGAAGAAGGCCCGGCACCCTCAGCGGCGGGCTTCTGTCCTTTTATGTACTTTAATGGCGGGGGTTAATGCACATATACAGTTTATCAGACTGTATTATGTGCTTTTCGCCAAGTAAGGTAATCTAATTGCTGCCCAGGGCGCCCCCCCAGCGCCCTGCACCCATCAGTGACCGGAGTGTGTGGTGTGCTAAGGGAGCAATGGCTACCTTAATGAAGACCGGAGTCTTCAGCCGCCGATTTTCCACTTCTCTTCGTTCTTCTGGCTCTGCAAGGGGGACGGCGGCGCGGCTCCGGGACCGGACGACCGAGGACTGGGCCTGTGTTCGATCCCTCTGGAGCTAATGGTGTCCAGTAGCCTTAGAAGCCCAAGCTAGCTGCAAGCAGGTAGGTTCGCTTCTCTCCCTTCAGTCCCACGTAGCAGTGAGTCTGTTGCCAGCAGATCTCACTGAAAATAAAAAACCTAACAAATACTTTCTTTTCTAGGAAGCTCAGGAGAGCCCCTAGGGTGCATCCAGCTCTGGCCGGGCACAGATACTAACTGAGGTCTGGAGGAGGGGAATAGAGGGAGGAGCCAGTGCACACCAGATATAGTACCTAATCTTTCTTTTAAGAGTGCCCAGTCTCCTGCGGAGCCCGTCTATACCCCATGGTCCTTACGGAGTACCCAGCATCCACTAGGACGTCAGAGAAAGTCCCTTGTAGTCTGCATGCAGACTGTCAAGATTTAAAGGGGGGTGGGATGTACGAGTACGGGGAGGTACTGTGACTGGCGGTCTCCTGACCCATGGTCACATAACTACATCCCCATTAATATATAGTGCACCTATATTATTACTCTTTTTTTTATTTATTGCTGCTTTTAGTACTATAGTTTTCACCTGAGTGGCAATAAATATGCCCATAGGTGGAGCGGGACACACCCTTTGAGCGACACATGACACGCCCCTCACCGACGCACCATTCTGCTACCACCTGGAATCTCCCTGAAACCTGTTTTCAAAAGTAGGCAAGTATGAGATACATTATCTTACACAAATCCCCTTTATCAGGGAGTACCATAGCGCAGTGATCTGTGTGGTGGTGGTGTTGGTGATTTTTATCAAAGCTTAGCAAGTTTTGTTCACTTGCAGCTGGGTACCCTTTCTCATGTATTACATTTTGGTTATACAGCGGCGAGTGTGAAGTGAGAGCTGCTAGCGTGACAGTATACAGAATTTACAATAACTATCATCCACTGAAGTGTCCTTTCTGCAGCGGGGTACACTGGTATTCCACAGGGTATAACATCGGGGTGTAGAGTAGAGATCTTAATCCGAGGCACCAACAGGCTAAAAGCTTTGACTGTTCCCAAGATGCTCAGCGCCGCCTCCTCTATAACCCCGGTTCCCGCCTGTGTGCACAGGAGCTCAGTTTGTAAGTTGGTGCCTGCAGTGCAGGCAGCTAACAGGCAGAAATGGAAAAAAAAAACCCAGCTGCGCAATGGAATTGGGGAAATAAATAAGAGGAAGCTGACGTATGCTGAGATATATTAAAAAATATGTTTGTTAATACAATATATATAAAAGTCATACAGTGAAACAACTAGTCTGGACTCAGGACTTATAGACGAAATGTCCAAATACCCTGGGGTATATTTACTAAGGTCCCGATTTTGACCGAGATGCCGTTTTTTCATCAAAGTGTCATCTCGGTAATTTACTAAGCAATAATCACGGCAGTGATGAGGGCATTCGTAATTTTTTGGAAGTCCAAGAAAAAAATTACGAATGAATACACCATCGGTCAAAACGCAGCTGTTTAAGTATGAATCTCGGTAATTTACTAAGAAGCGCAAAGGAAAAAAAAATAAAACACTGCCGTGAAAAATTACAACTCGTAAAAAAGTGCTAAAAAAAACAGACCTGCTTTTTTAATCCGTGATTGTATAGGCATGCAGGGATCCATGAGATCCGTGCATGTATATCAGTGGGAAGGGGTGGGAAAGTGGTTATTTTCTTAAAAAAAATTGCTTGGGGTCCCCCCTCCTAAGCATAACCAGCCTCGGGCTCTTTGAGCCGATCCTGGTTGCAGAAATATGGGGGAAAAATTGACAGGGGTTCCCCCATATTTAAGCAACCAGCATCGGGCTCTGCGCCTGGTCCTGGTTCCAAAAATACGGGGGACAAAAAGAGTAGAGGTCCCCCGTATTTTTAAAACCAGCACCGGGCTCCACTAGCTGGACAGATAATGCCACAGCCGGGGGTCACTTTTACATAGTGCCCTGCGGCCGTGGCATCAAAAATCCAACTAGTCACCCCTGGCTGGGGTACCCTGGGGGAGTGGGGACCCCTTCAATCAAGGCCCCCCCCCAGCCACCCAAGGGCCAGGGGTGAAGCCCGAGGCTGTCCCCCCATCCAATTGGCTGCGGATGGGGGGCTGATAGCCTTTTGTGAAAATGAAAAGATATTGTTTTTAGTAGCAGTACTACAAGGCCCAGCAAGCCTCCCCCGCATGCTGGTACTTGGAGAACCACAAGTACCAGCATGCAGCGGAAAAACGGGCCCGCTGGTACCTGTAGTACTACTACTAAAAAAAAAAGACAATACACACACACCTTGAAAGTAAAGTTTTATTACATGCATCCACACAAACATACATACATACTTACCTTATGTTCACACGAGGGTCGGTCCTCTTCTCCAGTAGAATCCATGGGGTACCTGTTGAATAAATTCTACTCACCAGATCCAGGGTACCAGGCTCCTCGGATAATCCTTTTGCAATCCACGTACTTGATTAAAAAAAAAAAACGGAGACCCGAGCCACGCACTGAAAGGGGACCCATGTTTTCACATGGGACCCCTTTCCCCGAATGCCAGAAACCCACTCTGACTGATGTCTAAGTGGGTTTCTTCAGCCAATCAGGGAGCGCCACGTTGTAGCACCCTCCTGATCGGCTGTGTGCTCCTGTACTGTCTGACAGGCGGCACACGGCAGTGTTACAATGTAGCGCCTATGCGCTCCATTGTAACTAATGGTGGGAACTTTCAGGTCAGCGGTGAGGTCACTTTCGGTCAACCGCTGACCTGAAAGTTCCCACCATTGGTTACAATGGAGCGCATAGGCGCTACATTGTAACACTGCCGTGTGCCGCCTGTCAGACAGTACAGGAGCACACAGCCAATCAGGAGGGTGCTACAACGTGGCGCTCCCTGATTGGCTGAAGAAACCCACTTAGACATCAGTCAGAGTGGGTTTCTGGCATTCGGGGAAAGGGGACCCATGTGAAAACATGGGTCCCCTTTCAGTGCGTGGCTCGGGTCTCCGTTTTTTTTTTTTAATCAAGTACGTGGATTACAAAAGGATTATCCGAGGAGCCTGGTACCCTGGATCTGGTGAGTAGAATTTAATCAACAGGTACCCCATGGATTCTACTGGAGAAGAGGACAGACCCTCGTGTGAACATAAGGTAAGTATGTATGTATGTTTGTGTGGATGCATGTAATAAAACTTTACTTTCAAGGTGTGTGTGTATTGTCTTTTTTTGGGTATTTTTTTAGTAGTAGTACTACAGGTACCAGCGGGCCCGTTTTTCCGCCGCATGCTGGTACTTGTGGTTCTCCAAGTACCAGCATGCGGGGGAGGCTTGCTGGGCCTTGTAGTACTGCTACTAAAAACAATATCTTTTCATTTTCACAAAAGGCTATCAGCCCCCCATCCGCAGCCAATTGGATGGGGGGGACAGCCTTGGGCTTCACCCCTGGCCCTTGGGTGGCTGGGGGGGGGGGACCCCTTGATTGAAGGGGTCCCCACTCCCCCAGGGTGCCCCGGCCAGGGGTGACTAGTTGGATTTTTGATGCCACGGCCGCAGGGCACTATATAAAAGTGACCCCCGGCTGTGGCATTATCTGTCCAGCTAGTGGAGCCCGGTGCTGGTGTTAGAAATACAGGGGACCCCTACTCTTTTTGTCCCCCGTATTTTTGGAACCAGGACCAGGCACAGAGCCCGATGCTGGTTGCTTAAATATGGGGGAACCCCTGTCATTTTTTCCCCCATATTTCTGCAACCAGGGTCGGCTCAAAGAGCCCGAGGCTGGTTATGCTTAGGAGGGGGGACCCCACGCATTTTTTTTCTCAGTTTTACAGTGTTTATTTAAAAAAAAAAAAAAAAATGAACCCCAGCACGGATCACACAGATCCGGCCGAGATTCATTGTGATAAAGTCGGCAGTGTTTTGCTAATCACTGCCGTAAAAAACGGGGAAAAAACACGAATGACATCGACATCGGAACAAATGAAAAATCCGAATACGACAGCTTAGTAAATTAGGCGTAATAAATTCAAAAAGTTGCAGTTTTACACTTTCGATGTCATTCGTGATTGAACTTTGACCTTTTTCCGAAAATTACGAATGTTAGTAAATATACCCCCCTGTACTGAAAAGCTGATAAATTAAAGCCAGCAATTGTGTTGTGAGTGGCAACAATTTGCAACATGCATATAAGGCAGAGGTTCCCAAACTGTGTGCCGTGGCTCCCTGGGGTGCCTCGGGACGGACACTTGCAGGGGTGCCCTGGGTTGGTGGTCCAGGACCAATTCAAATTATTCATGGTCAATATAATAGGCAAAACCAGTGCTGCTGGCTGCCAGTCATAAAATATGTGGCCAAACAGAAGCAAATCTTGTCCCTCACCACACAACTGACCCTAAGGATGACATATAAACGCGATCTACTTAATGTAATTTCTCTGACGTCCTAGTGGATGCTGGGAACTCCGTAAGGACCATGGGGATCAGCGGCTGCGCAGGAGACTGGGCACAAAAGTAAAGCTTTAGGACTACCTGGTGTGCACTGGCTCCTCCCCCTATGACCCTCCTCCAAGCCTCAGTTAGATTTTTGTGCCCGGCCGAGAAGGGTGCACACTAGGGGCTCTCCTGAGCTTCTTAGTGAAAGTTTAGTTTTAGGTTTTTTATTTTCAGTGAGACCTGCTGGCAACAGGCTCACTGCATCGAGGGACTAAGGGGAGAAGAAGCGAACTCACCTGCGTGCAGAGTGGATTGGGCTTCTTAGGCTACTGGACACCATTAGCTCCAGAGGGACCGAACACAGGCCCAGCCTCGGAGCTCGGTCCCAGAGCCGCGCCGCCGGCCCCCTTACAGAGCCAGAAGCAAGAAGAGGTCCGGAAAAATTGGCGGCAGAAGACATCCTGTCTTCACCAAGGTAGCGCACAGCACTGCAGCTGTGCGCCATTGCTCCTCAGCACACTTCACACTTCGGTCACTGAGGGTGCAGGGCGCTAGGGGGGGGCGCCCTGAGCAGCAATAAAAACACCTTGGCTGGCGAAAATACATCACTTATAGCCCCCAGGGCTATATGGATGAATTTTAACCCCTGCCAGATTCCACAGAAAAACGGGAGAAAAGGCCGCCGAGAAGGGGGCGGAGCCTATCTCCTCAGCACACTGGCGCCATTTTCTCTCACAGCTCCGTTGGAGGGAAGCTCCCTGGCTCTCCCCTGCAGTTACTACACTACAGAAAGGGGTTAAAAAAGAGAGGGGGTCACTAATTAGGCGCAGTATAACAATACAGCAGCTATAAGGGGAAAAACACTTATATAAGGTTATCCCTGTATATATATATATAGCGCTCTGGTGTGTGCTGGCATACTCTCCCTCTGTCTCCCCAAAGGGCTAGTGGGGTCCTGTCCTCTATCAGAGCATTCCCTGTGTGTGTGCTGTGTGTCAGTACGTTGTGTCGACATGTATGAGGAGGAAAATGAGGTGGAGGCGGAGCAATTGCCTGTAACAGAGATGTCACCCCCTAGGGAGTCGACACCTGAGTGGATGAGCTTATGGAAGGAATTATGTGACAGTGTCAGCTCTTTACAAAAGATTGATGACATGAGACAGCCGGCGACTCAGCCTGTGCCTGTCCAGATGTCTCAAAAGCCATCTGGGGCTCTCAAACGCCCGTTACCGCAGATGGCAGATACAGACGCCGACACGGATACTGACTCCAGTGTCGACGATTAAGAGACGAATGTGACTTCCAGTAGGGCCACACGTTACATGATTGAGGCTATGGAAAATGTTTTTACACATTTCTGATACCAGTACCACTAAAAAGGGTATTAGGTTGGGTGAGAAAAAACTGCCTGTAGTTTTTCCTGCATCTGAGGAATTAAATGAAGTGTGTGATGATGCGTGGGTTTCCCCCGATAAAAACTGTTAATTCCTAAAAAGTTATTAGCATCATACCCCTTCCCGCCAGAGGATAGGGCACGTTTGGAAACACCCCTTAGGGTGAATAAAGCGCTCACACGCTTGTCTAAACAGGTGGCACTACCGTCCCCGGATACGGCCGCCCTTAAGGAACCTGCTGACAGAAAGCAGTAAAATATCCTAAAATGTATATACACTCACACGGGTGTGATACTGCGACCAGCAATCGCCTCAGCCTGGATGTGCAGTGCTGGGGTGGCTTGGTCGGATTCCCTGACTGACAATATTGATACCCTAGATAGGGACAGTATATTACGAACTATAGAGCATTTAAAAGATGCATTTCTATATATGCGTGATGCACAGAGGGATATTTGCCGACTGGCATCAAGAGTAAGTGCGCTGTCCATTTCTGCCAGAAGAGGGTTATGGACAAGACAGTGGTCAGGTGATGATGATTCCAAAAGGCATATGGAAGTATCGCCTTATAAAAGGGAGGAGTTATTTGGGGTAGGTCTAATAGACCTGGTGGCCACTGGAAACAGCCAATTCCCAGGAACAAAAGCCCTCTCCCGCCTCCGCAAAGTCCTCAGCATGACGCTGGGGCTTTACAAGCGGTCTCAGGCACGGTGGGGGCCCGTCTCAAGAAATTCGAGACGTCTCCCCCTCGCCGTTTCATAAAGTCTGCTTTACCGACGTCTCCCTCAGACAGGGAGACAGTATTGCAAGCCATTCACAGGCTGTATTCCCAGCAGGTGATAATCAAGGTACCCCTCCTGCAACAGGGAAAGGGGTACTATTCCACACTATTTGTGGTACCGAAGCCGGACGGCTCGGTGAGACCATTTTTAAATCTAAAATCCTTGAACACTTACATACAAAGGTTCAAATTCAAGATGGAGTCACTCAGAGCAGTGATTGCAAACCTGGAAGAAGGGGACTATATGGTCTCTCTGGACATCAAAGATGCTTACCTACATGTCCCAATTTACCCTTCTCCAAGGGTACCTCAGGTTTGTGGTACAGAACTGTCACTATCAGTTTCAGACGCTGCCGATTGGATTGTCCACGGCACCCCGGGTCTTTACCAAGGTAATGGCCAAAATGATGATACTCCTTCGAAAGAAGGGAGTTTTAGTTATCCCTTACTTGGACGATCTCCTGATAAGGGCAAGATCCAGGGAACAGCTGGAAGTCGGGGTAGCACTATCTCAGATAGTGCTGCGGCAGCACGGTTGGATTCTCAATATTCCAAAATCGCAGCTGATCCCGACGACACGCCTTCTATTCCTAGGGATGATCCTGGACACAGTCCGGAAAAAGGTGTTTTCTCCCGGAGGAGAAAGCCAGGGAGTTATCCGAACTAGTCAGAAACCTCCTAAAACCAGGCCAAGTGTCAGTGCATCAGTGCACAAGGGTCCTGGGAAAAATGGTGGCTTCCTACGAAGCAATTCCATTCGGCAGATTCCACGCAAGAACTTTCCAGTGGGACCTGCTGGACAAATGGTCCGGATCGCATCTTCAGATGCATCAGCGGATAACCCTGTCACCAAAGACAAGGGTGTCTCTCCTGTGGTGGTTGCAGAGTGCTCATCTTCTAGAGGGCCGCAGATTCGGCATTCAGGACTGGGTCCTGGTGACCACGGATGCCAGCCTGAGAGGCTGGGGAGCAGTCACACAGGGAAAAAAATTTCCAGGGCTTGTGGTCAAGCCTGGAGACATCACTTCACATAAATATTTTGGAGCTAAGGGCCATTTACAATGCCCTAAGCCAAGCAAGACCTCTGCTTCAAGGTCAGCCGGTGCTGATCCAGTCGGACAATATCACGGCAGTCGCCCACATAAACAGACAGGGCGGCACAAGAAGCAGGAGGGCAATGGCAGAAGCTGCAAGGATTTTTCGCTGGGCGGAAAATCATGTGATAGCACTGTCAACAGTGTTCATTCCGGGAGTGGACAACTGGGAAGCAGACTTCCTCAGCAGGCACGACCTCCACCCGGGAGAGTGGGGACTTCACCCAGAAGTCTTCCACATGATTGTAAACCATTGGGAAAAACCAAAGGTGGACATGATGGCGTCCCGCCTAAACAAAAAATTGGACAGGTATTGCGCCAGGTCAAGGGACCCTCAGGCAATAGCTGTGGATGCTCTGGTAACACCGTGGGTGTACCAGTCAGTGTATGTGTTCCCTCCTCTTCCTCTCATACCAAAAGTACTGAGAATTATAAGACGGAGGGGAGTAAGAACTATACTCGTGGCTCCGGATTGGCCAAGAAGGACTTGGTACCCGGAACTTCAAGAGATGCTCACGGAGGACCCGTGGCCTCTACCTCTAAGAAGGGACCTGCTCCAGCAAGGACCCTGTCTATTCCAAGACTTACCGCGGCTGCGTTTGACGGCAGGGCGGTTGAACGCCGGATCCTGAAGGAAAAAGGCATTCCGGATGAAGTCATCCCTACCCTGGTCAAGCCAGGAAGGATGTAACCGCAAAGCATTATCACCGCATTTGGCGAAAATATGTTGCGTGGTGCGAGGCCAGTAAGGCCCCGATGGAGGAATTTCAACTAGGTCGATTCCTGCATTTCCTGTAAACAGGAGTGTCAATGGGCCTAAAATTGGGGTCCATTAAGGTTCAAATTTCGGCCCTGTCAATTTTCTTCCAGAAAGAACTAGCTTCACTACCTGAAGTTCAGACGTCTGTAAAAGGGGTACTGCATATACAGCCTCCTTTTGTGCCTCCAGTGGCACTTTGGGATCTCAATGTAGTTTTGGGGTTCCTAAAGTCACATTGGTTTGAACCACTTGAATCTGTGGAGTTAAAATATCTCACATGGAAAGTGGTCATGTTGTTGGCCCTGGCCTCGGCCAGGCACGTGTCAGAATTGGGGGCTTTATCCTGTAAAAGCCCTTATCTGATCTTCCATTCAGACAGGGCGGAATTGAGGACTCGTCCTCATTTTCTCCCTAAGGTGGTTTCAGTGTTTCATCTGAACCAACCAATTGTGGTACCTACGGCTACTAGTGACTTGGAGGACTCCAAGTTGTTGGACGTAGTCAGGGCCTTGAAAATATATGTTTCCAGGACGGCTGGAGTCAGGAAATCTGACTCGCTGTTATCCTGTATGCACCCAACAAGCTGGGTGCTCCTGCTTCTAAGCAGACTATTGCTCGTTGGATTTGTAGTACAATTCAGCTTGCACATTCTGTGGCAGGCCTGCCACAGCCAAAATCTGTAAAAGCCCATTCCACAAGGAAGGTGGGCTCATCTTGGGCGGCTGCCCGAGGGGTCTCGACATTACAACTTTGCCGAGCAGCTACTTGGTCAGGGGCAAACACGTTTGCTAAATTCTACAAATTTGATACCCTGGCTGAGGAGGACCTGGAGTTCTCTCATTCGTGCTGCAGAGTCATCCGCACTCTCCCGCCCGTTTGGGAGCTTTGGTATAATCCCCATGGTCCTTACGGAGTTCCCAGCATCCACTAGGACGTCAGAGAAAATAAGAATTTACTTACCGATAATTCTATTTCTCATAGTCCGTAGTGGATGCTGGGCGCCCATCCCAAGTGCGGATTGTCTGCAATACTTGTACATAGTTATTGTTACAAAAATCGGGTTATTATTGTTGTGAGCCATCTTTTCAGAGGCTCCTCTGTTATCATGCTGTTAACTGGGTTCAGATCACAGGTTGTACGGTGTGATTGGTGTGGCTGGTATGAGTCTTACCCGGGATTCAAAATCCTTCCTTATTGTGTACGCTCGTCCGGGCACAGTATCCTAACTGAGGCTTGGAGGAGGGTCATAGGGGGAGGAGCCAGTGCACACCAGGTAGTCCTAAAGCTTTACTTTTGTGCCCAGTCTCCTGCGGAGCCGCTGATCCCCATGGTCCTTACGGAGTTCCCAGCATCCACTACGGACTACGAGAAATAGAATTATCGGTAAGTAAATTCTTATTATTTCTTTCTAAATAAGAAATTTTTGGCCTAGGGGTGCCGTGAAAAAAATTCTAATATTCTAGGGTGCCGTGATTCCAAAAAGTTTGGAAACCACTGATATAAGGCAATAAAAACTCGTATCCTGGATGTAAATTGAAATACTGGAATAGAGGATGATTCACAAGCTTTTACACGGTGTTGCAGTCCCGTGAATAAGGTGTTTAACTCCGTTATTTAAATACGCTCCGAAGTAAGGTGAAAGCAAAGTTACCTCTCCCGTGGGCTGGTTACAACCGAGCGTCCTCGGTTAAGTTGTCCTGCAATGCCCACCACGTAGCTGTTACTGACAGGGAGAGTGCAGAAGTGCACTGAGCGGAGTCCTGTAACAGAGGCGATGTTAGGATGTGTAGATGCCGCTGCAGAGACTGTGTTGCCGGGGCCGCTCGGTGGAGCGCCGCCTCTGTCATCATGCAGACGTGGCCGGACCCTGCGGGGAGTGGCTCGCAGCGGCTGCGTGACGTCATACGCAGCCGCTGCGGGCCGGGGGGTGACGAGTAGCTCCCGGTCAGCACGCTAAAGCTGCGCTGGTCGGGAGCTACTCTTGAATTACAAAGGCACGCCGCTGTGCAATGCCTTTGCACTTCTGCGGGGGGGGGGGGGGGGGCACTGACATGCGGGGCGGACTAGCCCTGTGCTGGGCGTTCCCCCGCATGTCAGTGTGAATGATCGTAGCTGTGCTAAATTTAGCACAGCTATGATCATCTCGAAATGAGGGCCTCTATCCTATCTCCTGACATTGTACAGGGTTGCCTGTGGTTTACGCTTTCATATCATGTCAGCTATAGGGGGCAATGGGTCTGGGACTGATTCCGCCGTGCGCGGTCATGATGTCCCAGATGCATTTGAGGATAACATGGCTGCGGAGGGTTCAGGTTTTGGGGGTTCTGTACCCCCTAGTCAGTTTGTAACAACGGGGGCACATCAGGGCCTGCCTTGGTCTGCCTTTTCTAATTTACTGACTACGCTGGTAACTAGACTTGCGCCCCCTATGGGACCTCCTGTGCCTTATCAGCCTTATATGGTCCCTGCGGTTAATCCGCCATGGATCAGAGCCGAAACTAAGGGGGGGCTAGGGGGGCATGTGACCTGGGCGCCAGACTGGAGAGGGCGCCGAGACTGTCACTTTAATTCCCTTCTAACGCCCCCTCCCTATGCGGCAGCGATAGCATAGAGCCGGGCAGCTTGAGCTCCAGACTTTGCAAGCTCCCGTCTAGCCAGCAGGCACACGCACCGCATCGCAGAGAAGACACTGAAATTAAACTACATCTCCCAGCAGCCCTTGCTGCCGGGAGCTGTACTTTACTTTCAGTTTCATCTCTGCAGCGTGCGGAGCCGCATTAAGAGGGGGCACAGGGGAGAAGTTACTCCCCCCTCCCCCTAACCCCACTGTTAGCGCCTTTAATCATTGCAGCCACTGCTGCAGTGAACATGAAATTCCGAAAAGGGGGCGGGGCTAAACGGCACTGTACACACAGTGCCATGCCAGCCAGCAACAGCATGGGAGAGAGGGAAGAGCAGCACAGCCTAAACAGTGAGTACTCAGGGAAGGGGCACTGTATGTTTCTGTGACTGCTATATGTGTGTATGAATGTGTGCATGTGTGTGATTGTATGTGAATAGGTGTGTGACTACATATGTATGGGTATGCGTGACCGGGCATACCGACGCTGGTATCCCGGGAGCGGAATGCCGTCGGGGGGGTGGCGAGCACAGCAAGCCCCTTTGCGGGCTCGCTGCGCTCGCCACGCTGGGGTGGGAGTGGTCCCTGTTGGTCGGCATGACGACCGTCGGGATTGTGAGGGGGCGGGATATAGGGGGAAGTATTGTGACCGGCGGTCACATAACTACATCCCATCTGTATGTGTACTTGTGTGTCACTGTATACATATGTGTCAGTATACATGTGTGTACAGGTGTGTGATTATATATATATATATATATGTATGTATGTATGTATGTGAGTGAATGTATGTGTGCGTGACAGTATGTATTTTGTATTGGTGTGTGATTTTATGTATGTATTAATATATGGGTTATTATTTTCCTTTCCTCCTTCATCCGTAGCCCAAAATAAAAAGTATAAAAATGCCTAGCTATCCCCTTTGCCCTTATGAAGTTGAGATTATATATATATATATAGATAGAATATACACATTGTGTAACCGTAATTCATACTGCACTCCCAGTGCAGTATGAATTACTTCGCTGGTGCCCTCACAGGTGTAAGTAGATACAGAAGCAAAAGGTGCGGCACTGAAGCTGATTCTCTGTAATTAAGAGACACACACGGTCCTGCGTTTCAAATGCCGCACCTTCAGTGCCGCACCTTTTGCTACTATATATATATATATACACACACACACACACACTTGAATGCGGGGGGGGGCGCTAAGTTAATGGCTCGCCCCGGGTGCCAAAACTCCTAGTTTCGGCCCTGCATGGATGAATGCTCTGTCCACTCAGTTACAGCACTTGAATAACTCTTTGGATAAACGTATTCCTGACCCTTGCCCGCCTAAGACTAAACCTAAGAAGTCCTCTAAGCGGGCTGTTACTTCCTCTCAAACCACGCATGTTCCGGATACCTCTTCCGATGAAGAAGGCGTGTATATTGACCCCACAGACTCTGATCATGAATAAAAATTGGGAAACACCACCGCCGGTGGACTCGCAAATCGCTCGGCTGGTGGTGTCATCTGCTCTGCCTGTCACTACCGTCACTTCTCTCAAGGAGCCGACGGATAAGCATGTGGGGGGCTGCTTAAAAGCTATCTATACCCTTGCAGGGACTGCGCATAGGCCCACCATTGCGGCTACTTTGTCCGCAGAAGCTATTGAGGCATGGGCTCAGGAAATGGAGGCTGAGTTTCCGTCCGATTTTCCTGAACATGCCAGACAATGTCTCTCTTATATTGTCACGACATCTCATTACATTAAAGAAGCAGCTTCAGATGCCGGTGTTCTGGCGGCCAAGGCTGCTACAACATCCATTTTGGCTCGCCGTATTCTCTGGTTATGGTCCTGGTCGGTGGACTTGGACTCTAAGAAAATCCTGGATGTGCTCCCGTTTAAAGGAAACATCCGTTTTGGTGAGGATCTCAACAAGATTGTCGCTGACTTGGCGTCTGCTAAGACTGTATGTCTACCTAGTACTACTCCTTCGGCCCCGAAGGATAAGAGTACTTCCTTTCGCCCCCCGGGTAAAGCAAAGGGTCAGGCATACCCGAAACAGTCTCACACTTCCAAAACCGCCAAGCCCAAGCGTGCCTGGGCTGCCGGTCAGCTGGCTTCCAAATCTGACAAGCCTGTGGCATGACGTGGCGGGCTTCCCCCTGGAGGATCCCAGGGTGGGAGGCCGACTTCTACAGTTTACCCAGGTATGGTTGAAGACCACTTCAGACGCTTGGGTACGGGAAGTCGTCACTCACTGATACGGTATATCCTTCAAGACACGTCCCCCTCCTCGCTGTTGCCTGATGGAAATCCCTTCGGATAAGGTGAAGGCAACAATTCTCTGTTTAGTGGTACAATCCCTACTGGACACCGGAGTGGTAGTCCCGGTGCCCCTGGCTCAGAGGAGCAGGGGGTACTATTCAACGCTGTTCCTAGTCCCCAAACCGAATGGTTCCTCCCGGCCCATTCTCAACCTCAAATCTATTAACAAGTTTGTGAGGGTCTCCAAGTTTCGTATGGAGACCCTTCGCTTTATTGTCCTGGCTTTGGAACCAGGGGACTATATGGTATCCTTGTATATACAGGATGCTTACCTGCATATTCCTATTGCCATGTCGCATCAGCAATACCTGCAGTGTGCTATTGGCAATCCCCATTACCAATTCCGGGCCTTACCGCAAATTTTCACCAAGGTTATGGCAGTTATGACGGCTTCACTCCACCATCGGGGCATCCGGATCCTGCCGTATCTGGACGACTTGATCCTGGCCAATTCCCCAGAAGTTGTCCTCCGTCATTTGGATCTGACGGTCCAGTTTCTGAAAGCCCACGGATTGCTCATCAACTGGAAGAAATCATCCCAGGTCCCTGCCCAGAGCATGGTGCATCTGGGAGCGTTGTTGGACACACACAACCAGAGTTTGTTTTTGTCACAGGAGAAAGTCCTGAAGCTTCAGGACAAGATACGTTGCTTCCCCTCTCGGCCGCGCGTGTCGATACACTCGGCGATGCAAGTACTAGGGCTCATGGTGTAGGCTTTCGACATGGTGGAATATGCTCAATTTCGTTTCCGCCCTCTACAGAAACGGATTCTTGCCAAGTGGGATGGCCTGCCTCACCGGATCAGGTCTCAAATGATTTCCTTGTCTTCAGAGGTCCGTCTATCACTGACCTGGTGGCTGCAGGACCAACGATTCTCTGGTTACGGTCCTGATCGGTAGACTTGGTCTCTAAGAAAACCCTGGAGGTGCTCCCGTTTAAAGGAAACATCCTCTTTGGTCAGGATCTCAACAAGATTGTCGCTGACTTGGCGTGTGCTAAGACTGCAGGTCTACCTAGTAGTACTTCCTTTCGTTCCTTTCGCCCTCCAGGTAAAGCAAAGGGTCAGGCGTACCCAAAACAGTCTTGCACCTCCAAAACCACCAAACCCAAGCCTAAACGTGCCTGGGCTGCCAGTCAGCCTGCTTCCAAATCTGACAAGCCTGCGGCATGACATGGAGGGCCTCCCCCTGGGGGATCCCAGGGTGGGAGGCCGACGTCTACAGTTCACTCAGGTATGGTTGAAGACCACTTCAGATGCTTGGGTACGGGAAGTCATCACTCACGGATACGCTATATCCTTCAAGACACGTCCCCCTCCTCGCTGTTGCCTGACGGACATCCCTTTGAAAAAGATGAAGGCAATAACTCTCCGTTTAGTGGTACAATCCCTCCTGGACACCGGAGTGGTAGTGCCATTCAACGCTGTTCCTAGTCCCCAAACCGAATGGTTCCTCCCGGCCCATTCTCATCCTCAAATCTTTGAACAAGTTTGTGAGGGTCTCCAAGTTTCGTATGGAGACTCTTCGCTCTATTTTCCTGGCTTTGGAACCAGGGGACTATATGGTATCCCTGTATATACAGGATGCTTACCTGCATATCCCTGTTGCCATGTCACATCAGCAATACCTGCGGTTTGCTATTGGCAATCTCCATTACCAATTACGGGCCTTACCGTTTGGTCTGACCACGGCTCTGCGAATTTTCACCAAGGTCATGGCAGTTATGACGGCTTCACTCCACCGTCGGGGTATCCGGATCCTGCCTTATCTGGACGACCTGCTAATCCTGGCCAATTCCCCAGAAGTTCTCCGTCATTTGGATCTGATGGTCCAGTTTCTGCAAGCCCACGGGTGGCTCATCAACTGGAAGAAATCATCCCTGGTCCCTGCCCAGAGCATGGTGCATCTTGGAGCATTGTTGGACACACACAACCAGAGTTTGTTTTTGTCATAGGAGAAAGTCCTGAAGCTTCAGGACAAGATACGTTGCTTCCTCTCTCGTCCGCGTGTGTCGATACACTCGGCGATGCAAGTACTAGGGCTCATGGTGTCGGCTTTCGACATGGTGGAGTACGCTCAATTTCATTCCCGCACTCTGCAGAAACTGATTCTTGCCAAGTGGGACTGCCTGCCTCACCGGATCAGGTCTCAAATGATCTCCTTGTCTCCGGAGGTCCGTCTGTCACTGACCTGGTGGCTGCAGGCCCAGCGATTGAGCAGGGGTCGTCCCTTCTTGATCTCCAACTGGGTCCTTCTGACGACGGATGCCAGTCTGAGGGGTTGGGGCGCGGTGTTGGAGCAACACTCTCTTCAGGGTAGGTGGACCAGGGAGGAGTCTCTCCTCCCGATAAACATTCTGGAATTGAGGGTAGTGTTCAATGCTCTGAAACTGGCCCAGCATCTGGTACTGAACAGGCCTGTTCAAGTACAGTCAGACAACGCCACCACGGTGGCGTACATAAATCATCAAGGCAGCACTCGAAGCCGCATGGCAATGATGGAAGTGTCAAGTAGACTTCCTCAGTCGTTGGGACGTACACGCCGGAGAGTGGAGCCTTCATCCAGAAGTATTTCAACTCCTAGTGGACAAGTGGGGACTACCAGATGTAGACCTGATGGCGTCTCGACACAATCACAAGGTTCTGGTCTTCGGAGCAAGAACAAAGGATCCTAAAGCGGCATTCGTGGACGCACTGGCAATTCCATGGAACTTTCGGCTGCCGTACGTGTTCCCTCCGGTGTCACTCCTGCCCAGAGTAGTGAGGAAGTTCAAGCAAGAAGGAGGAATCCTTCTTCTAATAGCTCCAGCGTGGCCCAGACGGCATTGGTTCTCAGACCTACAGGGTCTCTCGCTAGAGCATCCTCTTCTGCTTCCACAACGACCAGACCTCCTCGTTCAGGGCCCTTGAGTTTACCAGGATTTGGCCCGACTGGCATTGACGGCGTGGCTCTTGAAGCTTCCGTACTGAGGGCCAAAGGATTTTCTGAGGCGGTCATTCAAACTACTGTATGTTGAAGGCCCGTAAGCCAGCTTCTGCTCGGATTTACCATAGGGTCTGGAATGTTTACTTTGCTTGGTGCGCATCTAACAATCATGACGTTTACAAGTTTAGTACGGCCAAACTTTTGGCCTTCCTACAACAGGGCCTGGACTTGGGTCTTCGGACGGCCTCCCTCAAGGTTCATCTTTCTGCCTTGTCGGTATGGTTTCAGAGAAAAATTGCGACTCTGCCTGATATTCATACATTCACTCAGGGTGTTTTATGGATTCAACCTCCCTATGTCCCACCTGTGGCTCCTTGGAATTTGTTGGTGGTTCTGGAGGCTTTGCAAGAGTCTCCGGGGTAAATTTACTAAGATTCGTGTTTTCCCGTTTGAGGTCAAAGTTCAATCACGAATGACATCGAAAGTGTAAATATGCAACTTTTTGAATTGATTACGACTAATTTACTAAGCTGCCGTATTCTGCATTTTCGGGTTTTCCGATGTCGATGTCATTCGTTTTTTTTGGCAGTGTTTTACGTGAGTGACTTGTAAAACACTGCCGACTTTAATACAATGAATCTCGGCCGGATCTGAAAGATCCGTGCTGGGCTTCATTGTGCACTTTGTTTAACAAAAAAATAAAGTTTAAATGTAAAAAAAAAATTGCGTGGGGTCCCCCCTCCTAAGGCAAACCAGCCTCGGGCTCTTTGAGCCGATCCTGGTTGCAGAAATATGGGAAAAAAATGGACAGGGGTTCCCCCATATTTAAGCAACCAGCATCGGGCTCTGCGCCTGGTCCTGGTTCCAAAAATACGGGGGACAAAAAGAGTAGGGGCCCCCCGTATTATTGAAACCAGCACCGGGCTCCACTAGCTGGACAGATAATGCCACAGCCTGGGGTCACTTTTATACAGTGCCTTGCGGCCGTGGCATCAAATATCCAACTAGTCACCCCTGGCCGGGGTACCCTGGGGGAGTGGGGACCCCTTCAATCAAGGGGTCCCCCCCCCAGCCACCCAAGGGCCAGGGGTGAAGCCCGAGGCTGTCCCCCCCATCCAATAGGCTGCGGATGGGGGGCTGATAGCCTTTGTGAAAAGTGATTGATATTGTTTTTAGTAGCAGTACTACAAGGCCCAGCAAGCCTCCCCCGCAAGCTGGTACTTGGAGAACCACAAGTACCAGCATGCGGCGGAAAAACGGGCCCGCTGGTACCTGTAGTACTACTACTAAAAAAATACCCCAATAAAGACAACACACACACACACCTTGAAAGTATAACTTTAATACATCCATCCACACCTCCATATACACATACTTACCTTATGTTCCCACGCAGGTCGGTCCTCTTCTCCAGTAGAATCCATGGTGTACCTGTAGAAAAAATTATACTCACATAATCCAGTGTTTTCGGCTCCTCGGTAAATCCTTTTGTAATCCACGTACTTGAAAAAATAAAAAAACGGATACCCGACCACGAACTGAAAGGGGACCCATGTTTTCATATGGGTCCCCTTTCCCCGAATGCCAGAAACCCACTCTGACTGATGTCTAAGTGGGTTTCTTCAGCCAATCAGGGAGCGCTACGTTGTGGCACCCTCCTGATCGGCTGTGTGCTCCTGTACTGTCTGACAGGCGACACACGGCAGTGTTACAATGTAGCGCCTATGCGCTCCATTGTAACCAATGGTGGGAACTTTCAGGTCAGCGGTGAGGTCACTTTCGGTCAACCGCTGACCTGAAAGTTCCCACCATTGGTTACAATGGAGCGCATAGGCGCTACATTGTAACACTGCCGTGTGCCGCCTGTCATACAGTACAGGAGCACACAGCCGATCAGGAGGGTGTCACAACGTAGCGCTCCCTGATTGGCTGAAGAAACCCACTTAGACATCAGTCAGAGTGGGTTTCTGGCATTCGGGGAAAGGGGTCCCATGTGAAAACATGGGACCCCTTTCAGTGCGAGGTCGGGTATCCGTTTTTTTATTTTTTCAAGTACGTGGATTACAAAAGGATTTACAGAGGATCCGAAAACACTGGATTATGTGAGTATCATTTTTTCTACAGGTACACAATGGATTCTACTGGAGAAGAGGACCGACCTGCGTGGGAACATAAGGTAAGTATGTGTATATGGAGGTGTGGATGGATGTATTAAAGTTATACTTTCAAGGTGTGTGTGTGTTGTCTTTATTGGGGTATTTTTTTAGTAGTAGTACTACAGGTACCAGCGGGCCCGTTTTTCCGCCGCATGCTGGTACTTGTGGTTCTCCAAGTACCAGCTTGCGGGGGAGGCTTGCTGGGCCTTGTAGTGCTGCTACTAAAAACAATATCAATCACTTTTCACAAAGGCTATCAGACCCCATCCGCAGCCTATTGGATGGGGGGGACAGCCTCGGGCTTCACCCCTGGCCCTTGGGTTGCTGGGGGGGGACCCCTTGATTGAAGGGGTCCCCACTCCCCCAGGGTACCCCGGCCAGGGGTGACTAGTTGGATATTTGATGCCACGGCCGCAAGGCACTGTATAAAAGTGACCCCCGGCTGTGGCATTATCTGTCCAGCTAGTGGAGCCCGGTGCTGGTTTCAAAAATACGGGGGACCCCTACTCTTTTTGTCCCCCGTATTTTTGGAACCAGGACCAGGCGCAGAGCCCGATGCTGGTTGCTTAAATATGGGGGAACCCCTGTCCATTTTTTTCCCATATTTCTGCAACCAGGATCGGCTCAAAGAGCCCGAGGCTGGTTTGCCTTAGGAGGGGGGACCCCACGCAATTTTTTCCCAGAAAATTTATAACATTTCCCCCCGTTCCCACTGAAAAACATGCACGGATCTCATGAATCCGTGCATGCCTATACAAACACGGGATAAAAAAGCAGGTCTGTTTTTTTTTAGCACTTTTTCACGATTTGTATTTTATCACGGCAGTGTTTGGCTTTTGTCGGCAGTGTTTGTGTTTTGCACTTTTTAGTAAATTCCCGATTTCTAGCAAATTGCAGGCGTATTTGACCGATGGTGTATTGATTCGTGATTTTTTCCTAGGACTTCCAAAATATTACGAATGCCCTCATCACTGCCGTGATTTTTGCTTAGTAAATTACCGAGATGACACTTTGATGAAAAAACGGCATCTCGGTCAAAATCGGGACCTTAGTAAATATACCCCTCCGTTTGAACCTCTTGAATCTGCGGACCTTAAGTGGCTTTCCCTCAAGGTCTTGTTTCTGCTGGCTATTGCCTCTGCTAGACGGGTATCAGATTTGGGTGCCTTGTCTTGTAGGTCCCCCTATCTCATTTTTCACCGTGACTGGGCGTTTCTTCGGACGCGCCCTGGTAATCTACCTAAGGTGGTGTCGTCTTTCCACCTTAACCAGGAGATTTTGGTTCCAGCCTTTATGTCTCCAGATTTATCCTCCAAAGAGCTGTCTTTGGATGTGGTACGGGCTCTCCGTATCTATGTGAAGAGGACAGCCTCCGTTAGGAAGTCTGGTTCTCTCTTTGTACTGTTTGGTTTTCTCAAACGTGGCTGGCCTAATAACAAGCAGACCTTGGCCAGATGGATTAGAATGGTGATTGCACATGCTTATGTTCAGGCTGGCCTTCCAGCTCCTGCTACCATCAAAGCCCATTCTACTCGGTCTTTTGGACCTTCTTGGGCGGCCCGCCGTGGTGCGACCCTTGAACAATTGTGGAAGGCGGCTACGTGGTCCTCAGTGAACACGTTCATAAGGTTTTATGCCTTCGATACTGCCGCCTCCCAGGATGCCTCCTTTGGACGCTGGGTTCTTGTGCCCGCTACAGTGCGTCCCCTCCCATGAGGAACTGCTTTGGGACATTCCCAATGTTATTCCCTGTGGAATACCAGTGTACCCCACTGCAGAAAAGGAGATTTATGGTAAGAACTTACCTTTGTTAAATCTCTTTCTGCAAGGTACACTGGATTCCACAGGGCGCCCACCTTGATGCACTAAGCTTCTTTGGGTTGGTATGGCATTAGCTGCTGATACCTTCTCCTGTCATGAGAATGTGGTGTCTGTGGCTACTAACTGATGTCGTCTCTTTTACCTGCCACTGCATTGGACTGGTTAACAAAACTGAGCTCCTGTGCACGGAGGTGGGGTTATAGAGGAGACGGCGCTGAGCATCTTGGGAACAGTCAAAGCTTTTAGCCTGTTGGTGCCTCGGATCAAGATCCTACTCTACACCCCAATGTTATTCCCTGTGGAAATATCCTTTTTATTAGGGTCACGTATAGCTGTGTCAACGGTACTTTAAGTTACCACAGTATACACAGCTACTTCCACTGCTAAAATAGTGTAACACCTGCTTAATTGTAGATGGTGTTTGGTAGACAGGCTACACCTTTTAAGATCAGTTTATTCTCTATTTCTGATGGTGCCTCCACCCAAGCTGTTGATTGAAGAGGGAAATCCACCAGGGGTCAACACAGGAAACTCCTGTGGTTCAATGTAACGGTACGGTAGACTATGTCCAGAGTCTCCCAACTAATCTATAATATAACAGTGACTGGAAAGGCCTTGCCCAACAGAGTAAGAGTATTTTATTCAAGCATATCAAGAGGTTTCATGTATAACACAACAACCAAAATATTACAATTTATTTGAATTCCCACTTGAATAGATGAATAGATACTGTATAGCACTTTATTTTAAAACTGGTACACCAATTAAACTGTATCTTTAAACAAAAATATTATAAATTATCCCTTTGGTAGTATTCAACAGCTGATACTGTAGTTACCCAATACACACATTCACATAACTCCATCCCTCCGTCAAAGCAGTAAAAATTTATTTCTACAAACTTATACATTTATAATGTAAATGTAAGTCAATTAGTTCAACCCGGCCAAATAAGTTTGTTGGTGCACATAAAAGAACTCTGTATCATCTAGGTCAGGGGTGGGAAACCTTTGGCCCTCCAGCTGTTGTTGAACTACACATACCAGGATGCCTTGCTACAGTTTTGGTATTTGGCCATGCTAAAACTGTTGCAGGGCATGCTGGGATGTGTAGCTCAACAACAGCTGGAGGGCCAAAGGTTCCCCATCCCTGATCTAGGTGGTGACCCTGCACTGAAGGTGTCTTTAGACTGGTTCTTGACGTTCATCCTCTTATGTAAATCTGCAGATTACCACTTGGTGATGAGCCTAAATACCTAGTTTTAGTTGTAGATGACAAGTCTCTTTGGATTAGTCTTTATAAAGTAACTGGTATTATACTCCGCTGTTTCTGTGGCCTGGTTTTATATGACTGCACTGCAACTACAATCAAAATCTCACTTGATTTGTACTCTGTTATATCTTACTAGCCAATTTATACCGTATCATTTTTGTTAATATTGATTGTGCCTGTAACGATTTTCTCTCTGTTTTCTTGAATAAACACATAACTCCAAGTATATTGCAGCAAGCAACATGGAAAAGTCAGTCTTTCTGGATTTGTAATAATGACACCATTTATTATATAATGACAAATTCTTGCTGAAGTGATAAAATGCTGGAGGAAGAGAGATGCAGATGCACACTTTTAGAACTAGTGCTAAGAGTGTGCATCTGCATCTTTCTTCTTCCAACATAGTATTAGAAGCCTCAGCATGATAGCACCTCTTGATAGCTTTAGTAATAGGATGTGCAGTCCAGGTCGTCATCCCTTCCCCCCTCCCCTTTTTTCCACTATATGAAGTGATAACATGTAAAGCTGACTATACACCTAAAGATTTATTGACCAAGCTGGCTGGTTGGAACGAAAGCCTGGTAATGTATGGGAGCAAATGACAATTGACCATTTGCTCCGAAATGCCAGTGAACTGACAAAAATGGTTGTTCAGACAAATTGATTAAATCAAATGGATTTAGGGGGTAATTGACACCTGATCGCTGCTGTGCACGATCAGGTCCAAACTGCGCATGCGTATGCACCGCAATGCACAGGTGCATTGCACGAGTACAAAGCAGATCGCCACTCAGCGACCATTCGCACGGGCGATCGCAAGGAGATTGACAGGAAGAGGGCGTTTGTGAGTGTCAACTGACTGTTTTCAGGGAGTGTCTGTAAAAACGCAGGCGTGTCCGTGCGTTTGCCGAGAGGGTTCCTGGCGTCAATTCCGGTCCCGGACAGACTGATGTGATCGCAGCGGCTGAGTAAGTCCTGGGCTGCTCAGAGACCGCACAAAATCTGTTAGTACAGCTCTGCTACACATGCGTTCGCACACTTGCACAGCTAAAATACCCTCCCCCTGTAGGCGGTGACTATCTGATCGCAGCAGTGCAAAAATCACTTGCTAGCAGTCAGGTCTGAATTAGGCCCTTAATCAATTATCTGATCCTTTTTATCTGTTTTTCAGTGTTAGCTAAAAGCTGATTGTTTGCTCGCAATCATTTGTCAAGGAAATTCTATAAAACGATAGCTAGATGCTAGCACTATGGACCTGATTCAGGTGTAGCACCCATTTATAGGGCTGGGAGTGGGCAGTGATGGCCTCCGTTTCTCAAAACGAAGATGTGTGCTGCAGTTGTGGGGTAAGGATGAGGACAGTATCTCCTTTAGAGAATGGAGATTTCCTGGTCTCGTGATAGCTCCTGTTGCGGCCGTCTTGCGTTACCCCATGGGCCAAGCTGCCGGCCGATGGTGTCGGAGATGATCCGATACTGCCTGCTAGGAGATAGTTCGGATCAGTAATGCAGCAGGAGGCGTGACGCCTCCTGCTGCATTACCATATTAGTGCTATCACTGCTGCTTCTATGTAATCCGCAGCACAGAGCCGGCCCTAGGCATAGGCAAATGTCTAGGGCATTTGGAATGCTTAGGGGCACAAGCAGCTTCTGCTGATTAAAATGATATGCGGCATACCTATATTCTGTGTGTGACTGCGACTGTATCTGCATGCAAAATGCTATGTTACAGTGATTTCCAGGAATACACTGTAATGTAGCATTTCGTATGCAGATACAGCCACACAGAATATAGGCATGCTGCATATAATTTTAATCAGCAGAAGCTGCTTGTGCATCCTAGCCACATAACAATGCAAATAAGACATTTTAGGCAAAAAAGGCGCCCGATCACTAGCAGAGCTGGCCTAGAGCCTGCCAGCTGACTCACGCCAGGCATCTCCAACTGCATGGCGTATTGAGGCAAAATGTATGAGGACACATCTGTATCCAGGCAGAGGTCACAGTGTTAGCGGCCATAAGAGTGCTGTGTGAGGCTGGGTTGGTTTTGCAATAGTGTTCGGCATATGTGTAAGGGGCATTATGTGTGTCGTGTATATTTGCATTAATAATGTGAGGCATATGTGCAAGGGGCACTATGTGTGTCATTGTGTGTATAAGGGCACTAATAACGTGCGGCATATGTGTAAGTGGCACTATGTGTATCATTATGTGGTTAAGGGCATTAATAATGTGTAGCATATGTGTAAGGGACATTATGTGAATAAGGGCATTAATAAAGCTTGGCATAATGTGTAAGGTGCATTATGCTTATAAGGACATTAATAATCTGTGTCATGTGTAAGAGGCATTACTGTATGGTATGGTAATATATATATATATATGTATATATATATATATATATATATATATATAATAAAAGGCATTACCAATGTGTGGCAGTATGTGTATAAGGTGCTCTACTGTGTGGCATGACGTATAGAAAGGGCACTACTGTGTAGTCTAATGTAAATAAAGAGCAATATGGTGTGGTGTATGTAATGTGAATAAGGAGCAATTCAGTGTAATGTAATGTGAATAAGGGGCACTACTGTGAGGTAGGGACGTGCGGCGAGGTAAATGGATCAGGAGGCACTGGCTAGTACCAGAGACAGATTTACACACAATATATGAGCCAAAGGGTGCATGTGGGCATTATACAAATGCGCAGCAGTAAAACTCCTAGAAATTTGGTGAGTTTTGATCAGAGATGTGCGGAAAAGATAAGCAGGGGAGGCACTGCCTCACCTGCCATAGACTTTTTACTTCAGAGTTTTAACTATAAAAATGATTAGAATAATACAAGTTAGCTAAAGCTACCATATTCTTTGTATAAAGTATATGAAAAATACAGTCTGGTGCAAAAAAAGTCTCTGCCTCACCCCACCGCACGTCACTGCTGTGAGGAGTAACGTATATAAGGTAAAGTGGTACTACTGTGTGATGTAACGTGAATAAGGAACACTATCTCATGATAAAATGTGAATAAAGTTGCAGTACTGTATTAAGTAATTTGAATTGAGGGTACAATAGTGTGGCCATGCCCCTTCCCAGCAAGAATACGCACCTTTTTGGGCTGTGCGCCGAATGTGCGCACTGTTCCTATTTAAAATATAGGAGGTAGGAGCACCAAAATGAGGACTTCTATGGGTGAGCAGTGATGGGGCTGGGAAAGGGGTGCAGGGTCAGAGGCGGAACTAGCGGCGCTGCTAGGGGGCACCAGCCAAATCTTGCCTAGGGCATCATATTGGGTAGTATTCGTAGATAAATGGAGAGAGACTGCGCTCACTGGGATGGGGGGTTAGTGCTGCTAGGCCTAGAGGTGTCCTACCTCCGTACTAATGTTAAGCAATGGTGAGGTCAGCGCACTTGTGGGAGAGAAGGAATGTGAGAGAAAGGGTGAAGATGGAAAGGGATGGAGAAAGAAGGGATGAAAGAAAATGGGAAGAAAGTGATGTGACAATTTGATGTATGATAGTGTTCACAAATGACCATATGTCGTAATATAATGATATTTATTAGGGTGGTATGTTCCCACTGTCAGGTGTGTCATGCAGACCACCCTTTTCAGTGTACCCTCCTGAATGGTACACTTCTGCTCAAAACTTCTAGAATTACTAAATGGTAAAGGTGCACCCTTGGGCATACCTGACATTCATCCCGCAAGGGACCTCTGAACATTAGGACTCCTAAGGACGTAACACTGACACAGACATTGTGCCAGATTTACGGAGAGGCACATACTTTTACCCACCACTCTTATTATTAATTCTAGAAGTTTTGAGCAGAAGTGTACCATTCAGGAGGGTACACTGAAAAGGGTGGTCTGCATGACACACCTGACAGTGGGAACATACCACCCTAATAAATATCATTATATTACGACATATGGTCATTTGTGAACACTATCATACATCAAATTGTCACATCACTTTCTTCCCATTTTCTTTCATCCCTTCTTTCTCCATCCCTTTCCATCTTCACCCTTTCTCTCACATTCCTTCTCTTCCACAAGTGCGCTGACCTCACCATTGTTTATCATATTGGGTAGGGCTGGCTCTGCAGCACCGATAACAACTCCAACCACATCTGAATCAGGCCCTATATGCAGATGGCAGTTGTTATAACATTTGAACCAAGCAAATTTAAATATGAGAAGGCAACCTTTTTATTGGATCTACAAGCATTCATAAGGCAGGACCTTTTGATCCTTGCTGTCTTCATTGGATATCATATTCTAAAGGAATTTTCTTTAACAACTGGTTGGTTCAAAGGTCATATAGTCTTTGCTATACCAATCACAGAGAAGGTTATATGGCTGGGAAACACTGTCTCTTGCAGTAAACTTAGCGGAGTCTAGTTTACATGTATATTATCCCTGAAAATGCCTTTACTTTTAATAAGTATGTACACAGAGATGTTGTAGTGACAGGGCCAAAACAATGTTGCAGTCATCCTGTCAGGAAATTCCCCAGTTTCCTCTTGAAGAAGAAATAAACCTCTGGAGAACCATCTGCCAGGGCTGGATGTATAGTATACCTAAACTAGGCATGCCTAGAGCAGCACTGTTCACGGTGCAGCATAGAATCTGTGTATATGATTGAATTAGCTATAAGCTCACATGATAAAAATGTTACACAGTATACCAGTGGCTCCCAAACTGGGTGCCTCGGAGCACTTGCAGCAGTGCCCTGGGTTGATGGTCCAGGATCGATTTTAAATTATTTATGGTCAATGTACGAATAGGCAGAAACAAAGCTAGTAGCTTCCAATTCTAAAATATGCGGACAAACAGAAGCGAATCCTGTCCCTCGCCGCATAACTGAACCTAAGGAAGAGACTTATAAGCACAACTTATTTGATTTAACTTTTTCTGAATTTCTCTGTAACGACCTTGTGGCCTAGGAGTGCTGTGAAAAAAACTCTGATACTCTGAATGACCACTATTGACCACTCTGTTTTTATACAAACACTTCAATCACTAGGTCTCCAGGGCACAGACCTATCTCAGTCTTAAGGGGGGTACTCACGGAGCGATCGCTGCTTAAAATCTAAGCAATCTGACTAGATAGCTTAGATTTTAAGCAGCGATCACTCCGTGTGTACCCCTCACAGCGATAGCGATGCGCAGCCCCGCGCATCGCTATCGCTGGTGCTAGGCCAATCTAGCAGGTCGCTCACTTCACCCGCTGGGTGAAATGAGCGCCCCCTCCCCCCCCCCGTCTCCCCCCGCACGCTCAGCACACATCGCGCTGTGCTGAGTGGGGGGAGAGATGTGTGCTGAGCGAACTGCTCAGCACACATCTCTCCCCAAATCGGCCCGTGAATACTGCCCTTTAGGTCCTCTGCTTTTCTCAATCTATATCACATCTCTTGGCAAACTAATCAGCTCTTTCAGATTTCAGTGTCCTCTGTATGTGGATGATACTCAAATCTACGTATCCATTGTCATTGTCTATTGGGCCATGTCACAGAATGTCTTACTACCATTTCATCTTGGATGACATCTCGACACCTCATACTAATATTTACAAAATAGAATCAATTATATTTCTACCAGCCAATAGTAGTTACCAACCTGATACCTCAATACTGTCGATAACGAAATAATCAAGCTTACCCCACAAGCTCGCTGCCTAGGTGTCATTCTTGACTCTGAACTGTCCTTTGTTCCCTACATTCAATCTGTCTCAGAATCATGTTACATACATCTAAGAAATATATCCAAAATACGACCATATTATACAAGACACTGCTAAAACTTTAATCCATGCTCTCATTATCTCCCGCATTGATTATTGCAATAGTCTCCGTACTGTTCTTCCCAAAAATAGGTTCTTACCATTACAATCTATTTTGAATGCAGGTGTGAGGATGTATTTCCTCGCTAGACGTTCATTGTCTGCAGATCCACTCTGTCAGTCCCACCATTGGTTACCGGTATGCTACCATATGCAATATAAAATACTTTTACTTACATACAAGGCTATTAACCAAACTGCACCTACATACATCTCTTCACTCATCACAAAATATCTTTCTACCCAACCTCTCCGCTCTCCACAAGATCTGCGTCTCTCATCCACACACATTACTAGCTGCCACTCAAAATTACAGGACTTTAACCGGGCTGCGCCCACTCTGTGTAATGCCCTCCCACGCACAATCAGACTAACCTCTAGTCTCCAAACCAAATATGTATAATATATAAACTAACAAGCATTTGGGAGTCGGGTCTGTGCCACAAAACGGAGGCATGTAATTTTGTGGGAGTGCGAAGACCATTGGCTGTGTCTGCCAACGCATATTTACTGGCCTCGGCTGTGGATCTGAGATGGCCGTCTGAGTAACCTACGGCTGTGTGATACCGTACAAATATGAATTAGGCCCAAACTACAATAGGCCCATGGGTCCTTGCCTTTCCCAAGGACTGTAGCTGCCTCCTCTCGATGTGTAGGTCTCTTCCAGTCCCCTGTAGGCTTAGCGACCTCCTCTGGACGGGATGTGGCTCCATTTTCTTCCAGATTAGTTCCTTCATATCCTGGGATCTTCCAGTGGCATGGGCATATCTAATCACCATGCACCTCTTCACATACCTACCGCTCTTCCCCTTTTCATTGATTGAAAAATAAACCCTATGCTCCTTACCTCCCAAACTCTTACTCCTTTGGATCTGGTGTATTGGCAACTGTATAGATTTAAGGAGCTGGGTATGCATGGCCGGTGGTCAGGAGACCGCCGGACACCATACTGACGCCAGAATCCCGGCTTTTAGATGTCTGGCGGGGGAGGGGGGCACAACGGAGCCCCTTGCACCACAGGTTATATTCACACTCTATGGGTGTTGTGCAGGGACGTGCGGTGAGCTAAATGGCTCAGGAGGCACTGGCTAGCCCCAGAGCCAGCTTTACACACACTATATGAGCCAAAGGGTACATCTGGGCATTATACACAGGTGCAGCAGTAAAGCAAAGATAGGTAGGTGAGGCACTGCCTCACCTGTCATAGACTTTTTCAGAGTTTTGGCTATAAAAATGATTAGAATTGTGCAAAGGAGATATTTCTAACATATTGTTTGTATTTTTCATATACTTTGCACAGTCAAAACTCTGGCACAAATGTTAGTATGACAGGAAAAGCTCTGCCTCACCCCACCGCACGTCACTGGTGTCGTGGACACCCACGAGTGGGAATAGTCCCTGTTAGTCAGCATGCCGACTGCCGGGACTGTGAGTGGGCAGGATTCCGGCATCGGTATTGTGACTGGCGGTCTCCTGACCGCCGGTCAAGTAACAACCTCCCGTTTAAGCTGCCAGTTTTCTAAACTGTGCCTCTTTTTCAGGCATGGTATAGTTAGCCAATATAGGAATAATTGGAAATAATTAGAAGCAGGGTCAGTCCCCCATTCCAGCTTCGAAAATGTTTTTGTCTCCCGTTACCCCATAGTACTGTACTTCCATTCATCTCTCTGCAATAACTGTTTGCAGGAAATAGACAGTGAGACACCCCAATCACCTACCTTTCGCCTCGCAAATCACTGTAATAGATGGGTAGTGACACAGAGAGGGTGTTTATTTCTTTCCCCCTCCCCTTCCTACCCATGCTTGGTGTGGATATTCACCAATATATGACAGCAAACACGCATGACACCGGACATCTGCACCTTTCTATGTAGCAGGATGGGTGCCTGTTCAAGCTCCCCACAAGTTGGAAAATGATACGGTTGGGACAGCACCCATACTGCCCCCTCAGCTTTACACCCTGGGTGGTGGTACAGTCACACACCCCTCATTACAGCACCGTGAATATGTCTGGTAACTGCAAAATGCTTTCCATAGACAATAACTGCAATAATTACATCTTTAACCTAGAAGTTGAGTCACTGTTTTTTTTTTATATCACATTTTCACACTTTTGACCCCCCTACTCCTCCACCCTCTCTCTCTCTTTAAAATGCCTGTACGCTCACCTTTTAATACAGTATTTCACTTGCATGGAAAACATGAGCTCATTCTCTCTAGACAGCCTCATTTCCTCACCCTCTCAGCGTCTGCGATAAACCACCTAATCTGCTCATTTGCTGTATGTATTTTTTCAGGACATGGATTATAACGTGCATGGCCAGACACTATTGCAGAACATGTATTTCTTATTTTGTTTTAATTTTCATAGAAGCTTTCTTGTATATCAACATTTACAGACAAATTGTACATGTGTAGAAAGAAGAAATCTACAGACTTTAAGTCCACTTAAGCTCCTTTTTTTTAATCACACAACAAATAGAACATCTAAATATCAAACCAAATGTTTCTTTTTACGCAAAAATAGGTGAATCATTAAAAGGATATTTATGGTAAGAACTTACCCTTGTTAAATCTCTTTCTGCGAGGTACACTGGATTCCACAGGGAATAACATCGGGGGTGTAGAGTAGGATCTTGATCCGAGGCACCAACAGGCTAAAAGCTTTGACTGTTCCCAAGATGCTCAGCGACGCCTCCTCTGTAACCTCGCCTCCATGCACAGGAGCTCAGTTTCGTTAACCAGTCCAATGCAGTAGCAGGCAAAAGAGATGACAACCGTTAGTAGCCACATACACCACATTCTCACGACAGGAGAAGATATCAGCGGCTAATGCCATACAAACCCACAGAAGGTAAGTGCGTCAGGGTGGGCGCCCTGTGGAATCCAGTGTACCTCGCTGAAAGAGATTTAACAAGGTAAGTTCTTACCATAAATCTCCTTTTCTGCAGCGGAGTACACTGGTATTCCACAGGGAATAACATTGGGGATGTCCTAAAGCAGTTCCTCATGGGAGGGGACGCACTATAGCAGGCACAAGAACCCGGCGTCCAAAGGAGGCATCCTGCGAGGCAGCAGTATCAAAGGCATAGAACCTTATGAACGTGTTCACTGAGGACCACGTAGCCACCTTGCACAATTGTTCAAGGGTCGCACCATGGCAGGCCGCCCAAGAAGGTCCAACAGACCGAGTAGAATGGGCTTTGATGGCAGCAGGAGATGGAAAACCAGCCTGTACATAAGCATGTGCAATCACCATTCTAATCCATCTGGTCAAGGTCTGCTTGTTAGTAGGCCAGCCAAGTTTGTGAAAACCAAACAGTACAAAGAGAGAATCAGACTTCCTAATGGAAGCTGTCCTCTTCACATAGATACGGAGAGCCCGTACCACATCCAAAGACCGCTCTTTGGAGGATAAATCTGGAGAGACAAAGGCCGGAACCACAATCTCCTGGTTAAGGTGGAAAGAAGACACCACCTTAGGTAGATAACAGTGAAAAATCAGATAGGGGGACCTACAAGACAAGGCACCCAAATCCGATACCCGACTAGCAGAGGCAATAGCCAACAGAAACAAGACCTTGAGGGAAAGCCACTCTTGCAAAGCCTCCAGAACCACGACAAATCACAGGAGCCACAGGTGAGACATAGGGAGGTTGAATCCGTAAAAAACCCTGAGTGAATGTATGAACATCAGGCAGAGTCGCAATTTTTCTTTGAAACCAGACCGACAAGGCAGAAATACGGACCTTGAGGGAGGCCGGCCGAAGGCTCAAGTCCAGGCCCTGTTGTATGAAGGCCAAAAGTTTGGCCGTACTAAACTTGTAAACGTCATGATTGTTAGATGCGCACCAAGCAAAGTAAGAATTACAGACCCTATGGTAAATCCGAGCAGAAGCCGGCTTATGGGCCATCAACATAGTTTGAATGACCACCTCAGAAAATCCTTTGGCCCTCAGTACGGAAGCTTCAAGAGCCACGCCATCAAAGCCAGTCGGGCCAAATCCTAGTAAACACAAGGGCCCTGAACGAGGAGGTCTGGGCATTGTGGAAGCAGAAGAGGATGCTCTAGCGAGAGACCCTGTAGGTCTGAGAACCAATGCCGTCTGGGCCACGCTGGAGCTATTAGAAGAAGGATTCCTCCTTCTTGCTTGAACTTCCTCACTACTCTGGGCAACAGTGACACCGGAGGGAAAACGTGCGGCAGCTGAAAGTTCCATGGAATTGCCAGTGCATCCACGAATGCCGCTTGAGGATCCCTTGTTCTTGCTCCGAAGACCGGAACTTTGTGATTGTGTCAAGACGCCATCAGGTCTACATCTGGTAGGCCCCACTTGTCCACTAAAAGTTTAAATACTTCTGGATGAAGGCTCCACTCTCCGGGATGTATGTCCTCATGACTGAGGAAGTCTACTTCCCAGTTGAGGACCCCCGGAATGAACACTGCCGATATGGCTGGCAGATGGCGTTCCGCCCATTGAAGAATCTTTGACACTTCCATCATTGCCATGTGGCTTCGAGTGCCGCCTTGATGATTTATGTACGCCACCGTGGTGGCGTTGTCTGACTGTACTTGAACAGGCCTGTTCAGTACTAGATGCTGGGCCAGTTTCAGAGCATTGAACACTGCCCTCAATTCCAGAATGTTTTTCGGGAGGAGAGACTCCTCCCTGGTCCACCGACCCCGAAGAAAGTGTTGCTTCAACACCACGCCCCAACCCCTCAGACTGGCATCAGTCGTCAGAAAGAGCCATTTGGGGATCCAGAAGGGACGACCCCTGGTCAATCGTTGGTCCTGCAGCCACCAGGTCAGTGATAGACGGACCTCTGAAGACAAGGAAATCATTTGAGACCTGATCCGGTGAGGCAGGCCATCCCACTTGGCAAGAATCCGTTTCTGTAGAGGGCGGAAACGAAATTGAGCATATTCCACCATGTCGAAAGCCTACACCATGAGCCCTAGTACTTGCATCGCCGAGTGTATCGACACGCGCGGCCGAGAGGGGAAGCAACGTATCTTGTCCTGAAGCTTCAGGACTTTCTCCTGTGACAAAAACAAACTCTGGTTGTGTGTGTCCAACAACGCTCCCAGATGCACCATGCTCTGGGCAGGGACCTGGGATGATTTCTTCCAGTTGATGAGCAATCCGTGGGCTTTCAGAAACTGGACCGTCAGATCCAAATGACGGAGGACAACTTCTGGGGAATTGGCCAGGATCAAGTCGTCCAGATACGGCAGGATCCGGATGCCCCGATGGTGGAGTGAAGCCGTCATAACTGCCATAACCTTGGTGAAAATTTGCGGAGCCGTGGTCAGACCAAACGGTAAGGCCCGGAATTGGTAATGGGGATTGCCAATAGCACACTGCAGGTATTGCTGATGCGACATGGCAATAGGAATATGCAGGTAAGCATCCTGTATATACAAGGATACCATATAGTCCCCTGGTTCCAAAGCCAGGACAATAAAGCGAAGGGTCTCCATACGAAACTTGGAGACCCTCACAAACTTGTTAATAGATTTGAGGTTGAGAATGGGCTGGGAGGAACCATTCGGTTTGGGGACTAGGAACAGCGTTGAATAGTACCCCCTGCTCCTCTGAGCCAGGGGCACCGGGACTACCACTCCGGTGTCCAGTAGGGATTGTACCACTAAACAGAGAATTGTTGCCTTCACCTTATCCGAAGGGATTTCCATCAGGCAACAGCGAGGAGGGGGACGTGTCTTGAAGGATATACCGTATCAGTGAGTGACGACTTCCCGTACCCAAGCATCTGAAGTGGTCTTCAACCATACCTGGGTAAACTGTAGAAGTCGGCCTCCCACCCTGGGATCCTCCAGGGGGAAGCCCGCCACGTCATGCCACAGGCTTGTCAGATTTGGAAGCCAGCTGACCGGCAGCCCAGGCACGTTTAGGCTTGGGCTTGGCGGTTTTGGAAGTGTGAGACTGTTTCGGGTATGCCTGACCCTTTGCTTTACCCGGGGGGCGAAAGGAAGTACTCTTATCCTTCGGGGCCGAAGGAGTAGTACTAGGTAGACATACAGTCTTAGCAGACGCCAAGTCAGCGACAATCTTGTTGAGATCCTCACCAAAACGGATGTTTCCTTTAAACGGGAGCACATCCAGGATTTTCTTAGAGTCCAAGTCCACCGACCAGGACCATAACCAGAGAATACGGCGAGCCAAAATGGATGTTGTAGCAGCCTTGGCAGCCAGAACGTCGGCATCTGAAGCTGCTTCTTTAATGTAATGAGATGCTGTGACAATATAAGAGAGACATTGTCTGGCATGTTCAGAAAAATTGGACGTAAACTCAGCCTCTGTTTCCTGAGCCCACGCCTAAATAGCTTCTGCGGCCCAAGTAGCCGCAATGGTGGGCCTATGCGCAGCCCTGCAAGGGTATAGATAGCTTTTAAGCAGCCCTCCACATGCTTATCCATCGGCTCCTTGAGAGACGTGACGGTAGTGACAGGCGGAGCAGATGACACCACCAGCCGAGCGATTTGCGAGTCCACCGGCGGTGGCGTTTCCTAATTTTTACTCCATTCTGCCGCAAGGGGATAGTGGGATAGCATCTTCTTTCCTGGGTTCTCCCAGGATTCCTGACGTATGTCAACCAAGTGGCCAGAATGAGGTAAAACCAATTTAATAACCTTCTGACATTTGAACCTGTCCAGTTTCTTAGATGTAGTAGCAGGCTCAGGATCATCATCAATCTGAAGAATGAGCCTGATAGCCTCTAAGAGATAAGGATCATTCACCTGTGAAACAGATTCTCCATCAGAAACCTCATGATCAGAGTCTGTGGGGTCAAAATACACGCCATCTTCATCGGAAGAGGTATCCGGAACATGCGTGGATTGAGAGGAAGTAACAGGCCGCTTAGAGAACTTCTTAGGTTTAGTCTTAGGTGGGCGAGGGTCAGGAATACCTTCATCCAAAGAGTTATTCAAGTGCTATAACTGAGTGGACAGAGCATCTGTCCACGGCTGATTAACTGCAGGGACCATATAAGGCTGATAAGGCACAAGAGGTCCCATAGGGGGCGCAAGTCTGGTTACCAGCGTAGTCAGTAAATTAGAAAAGGCAGGCCCCGATGTGCCCCCATTGTTACAAATTGACTGGGGGATACAGAACCCCCAAAATCTGAACCCTCCACAGCCATGTTATCCTCAAATGCATCTGGGACATCATAACCGCACATGGCAGAATCAGCCCCAGACCCATCGTCCCCTGTAGCTGACATGATATGAAAGCATAAACCACAGGTGACATGGTACAATATCAGCAGATATAATACCTAACACAAACTCCCCGTGCAGTGTGACAGCACAAACAGAGGATTTCTGAGGTAAAATGTGACTGAAAAACACAGAGAAAAATACAAAATACATATATCCTGGGAAATACCTATATTATCTAATTACCCTGATGCACGGAGCCCCCTCAGGTTACAGAATATAGGGATAGCAGTAGGAGTGAGATACATGGAGTGGAGATCACCCAGCAGCTATTTGCACACACACACAGTCACCTGTACTGTTAGTGGCGGAACTGTGGGAGGCAGAGGAGTCGGCTGTCGCCAGGCTCCTGACCTCAAGCGGGCACCTGTCCTCCATTGCCTCCCACTGCCCGACCATCCATCGCCGCTGCACCGTATCTGGATGGAGGAGCTTTGCCAGTGTCGTGACACGGCTGCAACAGCTGCCTCCTCGTATCCACAGAGACGAGCTGGCAGCTGCTCCCAGGCACTTCCAATAGAGCTGGCCGGCTGAAGCTCTCTTCCTCTGTCCTGCTGCTCGCTGAAGGTAGGCACTGGCACCAGCTGCTGCACTGTGTATGTGTGGTGTTTGTGTGTGTATGGGTTGTGATTACTGGGGGTATATCTTTAATAAATATTGGCAGCACTGACTGTGTTTATGTGTGTTAATGTTTTAAGGGAGGTGTGTATGTCTGTGTTTTTTAAACGAAAGTTGTGTGTTTAAGTGAAAGAGACGTGTGTAATTGTGTGTGTGTAATTGTGTGTGTAATTTGTGTGTAATTAAATGAAGCGTGGTGTGTGTGTATAATTGTGTGTGTGTGTAGTTGAAAGAGGCATGTGTGTGTGTTTAAGTGAAAGAGGCGTGTGTGTGTGTGTGTGTAACTGCGTTTGTGTGTAATTGAAAGAGGCGTGTGTGTGTGTAATTGAAAGAGGCATGTGTGTGTAAGTGAAAGAGGCGTGTGTGTAAGTGAAAGAGGCATGTGAGTGTGTTAGTGAAAGGCATGTGAGTGTGTGTGTGTAATTGAATGAGGCGTGGTGTGTGTGTAATTGAAAGAGGCATTTGTGTGTCTGTTTAAGTGAAAAAAGGCATGTGTGTGTGTAATTGAAAAAGGTATGTGTGTGTGTAATTGAAAGATGCATATGTGTGTAAGTGAAAGAGGCATGTGAGTGGGTTTACGTGAGAGGCATGTGAGTGTGTGTAAGAGGCGGGTGTAAGTGAAAGGCGTGTGTGTAAGTGAAAGATGCATGTGTGTATTTGTGTGTGTGTGTAATTGAAAGAGGCATGTTTGTGTGTGTAATTGTGTGTGTAATTGAAAGGAGGCGTGTGTGTAAGTGAAAGGCATGTGTGTAAGTGAAAGAGGCGTATGTGTGTAAGTGAAAGAGGCATGTGTGTGTGTGTAAGTGAAAGAGGCATGTGTGTGTGTGTGTAAGTGAAAGAGGCACGTGTGTAAGTGAAAGAAGCGTGTGTGTGTGTAAGTGAAAGAGGCATGTGCTCACGTGAGAGGCATGTGAGTGTAAGTAAAAGAGACATGCGTGTGTGTAAGTGAAAGAGGCGTGTGTCTTAGTGAAAGGCATGTGTGTGTAAGTGAAAGAGGTGTGTGTGTGTAAGTGAAAGAGGTATGTGTATCTATACTACTATTGTGAAAGTACTATTGTGATGGTGTGTGTGTGTATGTATATACACACACACACACACACACACACACACACACACACACACACACACACACACACACACTCTCCTCCAGTTAATGCCCAGGTGCCTCCTAATAGGTCTGTGGGACCTTGTAGTTAAATCAATGAAGAAGTGGCACTCATGGGACTTAATTGATAAAAATAAGACTCAGGACACGGTGGTCTCAGATGAAAGATCTTTCATCTGAGACCGCCCTGAACTGAGTCTTATTTTTATCAATCAAGTCCCGTGAGTGCCACTTCTTCATTGAGATATATATATATATATATATATATATACACTGCTCAAAAAAATAAAGGGAACACTTAAACAACACAATGTAATTCCAAGTCAATCACACTTCTGTGAAATCAAACTGTCCACTTAAGAAGCAACACTGATTGACAATTTCACATGCTGTTGTGCAAATGGAATAGACAACAGGTGGGAATTATAGGCAATTAGCAAGACACCCCCAATAAAGGAGTTGTTCTCCAGGTGGTGACCACAGACCACTTCTCGGCTCCTATGCTTTCTGGCTGATGTTTTGGTCACTTTTGAAAGCTGGCGGTGCTTTCACTCTAGTGGTAGCATGAGACGGAGTCTACAACCCACACAAATGGCTCAGGTAGTACAGCTCATCTAGGATGGCACATCAATGCGAGCTGTGGCAAGAAGGTTTGCTGTGTCTGTCAGCGTAGTGTCCAGAGCATGGAGGCGCTACCAGGAGACAGGCCAGTACATCAGGAGACGTGGAGGAGGCCGTAGGAGGGCAACAACCCAGCAGCAGGACCGCTATCTCCGCCTTTGTGCAAGGAGGAACAGGAGGAGCACTGCCAGAGCCCTATAAAATGACCTCCAGCAAGCCACAAATGTGCATGTGTCTTCTCAAACGATCAGAAACAAACTCCATGAGGGTGGTATGAGGGCCCGACGTCCACAGGTGGGGGTTGTGCTTACAGCCCAACACCATGCAGGACGTTTGGCATTTGTCAGAGAACACCAAGATTGGCAAATTTGCTACTGGCGCCCTGTGCTCTTCACAGATGAAAGCGATTCTCACTGAGCACTTGTGACAGAGTCTGGAGACACCAAGGAGAACGTTCTGCTGCCTGCAACATCCTCCAGCATGACCGGTTTGGCAGTGGGTCAGTAATGGTGTGGGGTGGCATTTCTTTGGGGGCCGCACAGCCCTCCATGTGCTCACCAGAGGTAGCCTGACTGCCATTAGGTACCGAAATTAGATCCTCAGACCCCTTGTGAGACAATATGCTGGTGCGGTTGGCCCTGGGTTCCTCCTAATGCAAGACAATACTACACCTCATGTGGCTGGAGTGTGTCAGCAGTTCCTGCAAGACGAAGGCATTCATGCTATGGACTGGCCCGCCCGTTCCCCAGACCTGAATCCAATTGAGCACATCTGGGACATCATGTCTCGCTCCATCCACCAACGCCACGTTGCACCACAGACTGTCCAGGAGTTGGCAGATGCTTTAGTCCAGGTCTGGAAGTAGATCCCTCAGGAGACCATCCGCCACCTCATCAGGAGCATGCCCAGGCGTTGTAGGGAGGTCATACAGGCACGTGGAGGCCACACACACTACTGAGCCTCATTTTGACTTGTTTTAAGGACTTTACATCAAAGTTGGATCAGCCTGTAGTGTGTATTTCCACTTTAATTTTGAGTGTGACTCCAAATCCAGACCTCCATGGGTTAATAAATTTGATTTCCATTGATAATTTTTGTGTGATTTTGTTGTCGGCACATTCAACTATAGTAGTTAATAAGAATATTTCATTCATTCAGATCTAGGATGTGTTGTTTAAGTGTTCCCTTTATTTTTTTTTGAGCAGTGTGTATGTATATGTGTATGTGTATATATATATATATATATATATATATATATATATATTCCCAAATGGACTGGCACTCTCCTGACTTGTATCTCTAACCTCGGTGCCTTCTGAAGTGATGATGCAGAATTCCAAAAAAGACAGCGGCACTCGAGGGTTTGAAAAAGGAAAAATGTATTCAAAAGCGTTTACATGAAGCCGACGTTTCGGGGCTCACATGCCCCTTTGTCAAGGTGTGTAACAAATACGAAGTGTACAAACATACCTTATATCCTGAAGAAGCCCGCCAGTGCACGGTGCGCGGCCGGAGACGCGACGGACCCGCCGTACTTCCGGTCGCGACGTGATGACCTCACTACTGATGCGTCTGTTGCAATGGCAACCAAGACGCCGCTGCTCAATGCAGAAAACAGTGACGTGACGTGAACAGTGTCTGTGGAAGACGTGAATGTGAATGAGAGGAGAAACTGTAGCCACACCACCATGGAGACCCTCCACCAATAAAGGACGTGGTTCAACAGGACATGTCTAGGGTCATGGCAACACTTAAAGGGTATAGGAACCAGACATTAATGGATGCTGGTCACACTGCTGTCTATTGATTCCAGGGGTCGGTATGCGCAATACCTGGAGGCTGCTGCCATGTCGGTCTGACGAACCTCACCCGACGGTATCTATCCTATAATCCAGGCTTTCACATGCATCTGTAGTACCCACAGATGGATGGATACAAACAAGACCTTAGTGGCATATGCATAAGACCTCAAGCAAGTGAAAAAACACACCAACATCCATTTTGTCCAGTAAAAGCCCAAAGTGTGCCCCCCCCCCCTTTTTTTTTAAATAAATATGCATGCCACCCAGAGGTTGCTATTACGTGGTGCAAGGGGAACTTGCAGCAGGCGGTTGCGGGGATAGTGAAGAGCAAGGGAAAAAGGGAGGGGGGGGAATGGGTGGGGGAGGGGATGAGGGAAGGGGGAGGGGGGGGGGGAGGGGAAAAAAGGGAACAGGGATGAAGGGGAACAGGACATGCGTGCAGTCCATCACAGACTCATAGAAAGATGTTCCAGGAGAACTTCTCGTTCAGTCCCCCTGGGCTGATGGTTCCTAGTTCATAGATCCATTTGGACTCGATGTGAAGCAACTTGCGATCCCTGTCTCCTCCTCGGATGCTTTGCGGCACATGGTCTATAATCTGGTGCTTGATGTCATTCAATGAATGGCCCATCAGTGCAAAATGTCTTGCCACGGGTTGTTCGGAAGGCTTGCCCGTCAGTGCTTGCTTGATCGCGGACCTGTGAAGGGCCATCCTCTCTCTGAAAGTTCTGATGGATTTGCCCACGTACACTAAGTGGCATGGGCAGGTAAGTATGTACACGATATGCGTGGTCGTACATGTCACAACATGCCTGATCTGAAAGGTCCTCTCCTTATGGGGATGTTTGAAGGTTGACCCTACTATCATACTATTGCATGTGGTGCATTTGAGGCACCTGTAGCAACCCGGTGCTTTAGTGAGAAAAGTGGAGGGCCTTTGTACCTCATTCTGGAATCCCGTGATATCCGAGTGCACGATAATGTCCCTTATGCTCTTACCTCTAGAGAAGCATAGCATGGGGCGTTTCTCTTTGAACACTGGAAGTTTCCTGTCTGAGGCCACTATAGGCCATAAGGCCCTTGCTGCTCTCTGGATCACCGGGCTGGCAGTGCTGAAGGTGTTAACGAATGGAATCACCGCTTTAGCTTTCCGCGTTACCGGTTTCAGTAAGGTTTCCCTGGGTATGTCCATAACTTCTTTTTTCTGCAATTGCAGTTTACGGTGGTCATATCCCCTTTGGGTAAACTTGCTAACCATGTTCTCTAGTTCTTGGTCCAAACTAGATCGGTCGCTGATAATCCTGGAGGCCCTTATCATTTGTGATCTAGGGAGTCCATCCTTGAGGGGTCTCGGATGATGGCTGTTGGCCCTCAGTAGGACATTCTTGTCCGTTGGTTTGGAGTACAGACTAGTGCTCAAAATGCCATCCTTGACGGTTATCCTTACATCCAAGTAGTTGAGGGACTCCCTACTGGTTGTATAGGTGTATTTGATGGTAGAGGGTCTATTATTAGCATCCTCCATGAGTTGTTCAAACGTTTTGGTTTCTCCAGTCCAGAGCAAGAACAAATCGTCTATGTATCTGACGAACATCAAGATATGCTGGGCTATAGCCCTGTCGTCAAAAAACACCGCCTGCTCCTCTTGAAACATGAAGACGTTGGCGAACGATGGGGAGACATTGCTCCCCATCGCACACCCAGTCCTCTGGCGGAAATATCTGCCGTTGAACATGAAAAAATTCCTCTCCAATGTCAGCGTGAGGAGTTGCATGAAGAGACCTATATCGAGGGCTTCCATCTTCTCTTTAACAAGGAACTCTCTCATCACGTGTAGACCTTCTTCGTGCGGGATACTGGTGTATAGGCTCTTAACGTCGATCACACACATTAGTGTCCCTGGGGGAACCTGCCCAATACTGTTGATCCGCTCTAAGAAGCTGGTGGTATCTTTAATGTAGTTATGGTGTTTTACAATCAACAGTTGCAGGATCCCATCAAGAAATATCGAGATGGGTTGAAAGATGGAGTCCCTTGCAGCAATTATCGGTCTACCCGGCGGTGATGTGGCACTCTTGTGGATCTTGGGTACCACAAAAAAGATGGGCACAAGTGGATGGTCCTGCTTGAGAGCTTCACACATTTTGCTGGATAATAGCCCATTGGCTTTGGCCTGATCCAGAAGAAACGCCAGTTCATGTTGATATTCGAGAGTCGGGTCATGCATCAGTTCCTCATATGTCTCGGGCTCCGTCAGTTGTCCCTCTATTTCTTTGATGTAATCAGAGAGGTTGAGGATGACCAGTCCTCCCCCCTTATACGCTGGACGGAAGATCACGTCACGGTATGCGCTCAGACAACTGTACACGCATATCGTGTACATACTTACCTGCCCATGCCACTTAGTGTACGTGGGCAAATCCATCAGAACTTTCAGAGAGAGGATGGCCCTCCACAGGTCCGCGATCAAGCAAGCACTGACGGGCAAGCCTTCCGAACAACCCGTGGCAAGACATTTTGCACTGATGGGCCATTCATTGAATGACATCAAGCACCAGATTATAGACCATGTGCCGCGAAGCTTCCGAGGAGGAGACAGGGATCGCAAGTTGCTTCACATCGAGTCCAAATGGATCTATGAACTAGGAACTATCAGCCCAGGGGGACTGAACGAGAAGTTCTCCTGGAACATCTTTCTATGAGTCTGTGATGGACTGCACGCATGTCCTGTTCCCCTTCATCCCTGTTCCCTTTCCCCCCCCCCTCCCCCCCTCCCCCCCCCCTTTTCCCCTTCCCCTCGCCTCATCCCCTCCCCCACCCCATTCCCCCCCCTCCCTTTTTCCCTTGCTCTTCACTATCCCCGCAACCGCCTGCTGCAAGTTCCCCTTGCACCACGTAATAGCAACCTCTGGGTGGCATGCATATTTATTTAAAAAAGGGGGGGGGGCACACTTTGGGCTTTTACTGGACAAAATGGATGTTGGTGTGTTTTTTCACTTGCTTGGGGTCTTATGCATATGCCACTAAGGTCTTGTTTGTATCCATCCATCTGTGGGTACTACAGATGCATGTGAAAGCCTGGATTATAGGATAGATACCGTCGGGTGAGGTTCGTCAGACCGACATGGCAGCAGCCTCCAGGTATTGCGCATACCGACCCCTGGAATCAATAGACAGCAGTGTGACCAGCATCCATTAATGTCTGGTTCCTATACCCTTGAAGTGTTGCCATGACCCTAGACATGTCCTGTTGAACCACGTCCTTTATTGGTGGAGGGTCTCCATGGTGGTGTGGCTACAGTTTCTCCTCTCATTCACATTCACGTCTTCCACAGACACTGTTCACGTCACGTCACTGTTTTCTGCATTGAGCAGCGGCGTCTTGGTTGCCATTGCAACAGACGCATCAGTAGTGAGGTCATCACGTCGCGACCGGAAGTACTCTCCGGCCGCGCACCGTGCACTGGCGGGCACTGATGATGCAGGCGGCTCTACAGAGGCATCACCCAGCAGTCCCAGAATCAGCACAGCTGTGTGTAATGGCGCTGAAACGCTGAGCAGGGACGTGCAGTCAGGGGAGGCAGTGCCTCCCCTGTCATTAATGAGTAAAATAATACAAAGAAGATACTTATGACACATAAGTATCTTCTTTATTATTTTACCTATCATTATATGTGTTAAAATCAGTTTGGGAGGCACCGATCGTGGTGCCTCCCGTAGTGATTGGGAAAGGTATGGGGAGCGGGGGGCGGGCGCAGGCGGGCCCTAGCAATGGGCTGGAAAAGCCCATTGAAATAACATGGGAAAGCGGCACCATTAGTGGTGCCGCTTTCCTACAGGGACGTGCTTTCAACCTATGAAAGCACGTCCCTGTGAGTGAAGCCACAGTGATTGGCCAGCGGATCCGTCACTGGATCCGCTGTCAATCACTGTGTGGGCGTCGGTACCAGCGGAGGTGCGGGCGGCTGAGGTGCGGGATGCGGCGGGCCGGGCGGCGGAGGTGCTGGCGGCGGAGAGGCGGGCGGCGGTAGCGGCGGCGGGACGCGGCTTTCAGGCTCGTGCAGAGTTTGGCAGCGGAAGCGGTACCCATTTCAAAAATGGCGCCTCAGCGTCATTTTTAAAATTCAAGATGGCCGCCGCGAGCCAATCATGGCTCGCCGCGTCATCGCCCCGCCCCCTCCCGCTGACTTATATAAGTCAGCGCGAGGCAGCGGCTGTTAGTCCGACGGCGGAGGAGGAGCGGAGAAGAGCTCCTAAAGACTGAAGACACCGTGGAAGTCCTGGATGGGCGGCGGCTATGCAAAAGAGCTTAGCAGCCGCCGCCCACCAGGTGAAGATGCTGGAAGTCCTGGGAAGGCGGCGGCCATGCAAAAGAGCTTAAAGGCCGCCGCCTCCCAGGTGAAGACGTCGTGGATGGGCGGCGGCTATGCAAAAGAGCTTAGCAGCCGCCGCCCACCAGGTGAAGACGCCGGAGGAAGACCCCAGAAGCCCTGGGGAGGTGTCGCCCCCCCAGGTGAAGACGCCGGAAGCCCTGGGAAGGCGGCGGCCATGCAAAAGAGCTTAAAGGCCGCCGCCCCCTGGTGAAGACCCAGTTTAATAAAGGATTTTTTAAAGAACGTGTCGTGTTTTTTTTTCAATATTTTCTTTACAGGTGGACTACAGGTGCCAGCGGGCCCTTTATGTCCGGGCATGCTGGCACTTGTGGTTCTCCCAAGTGCCAGCATGCTGGGGCAGGCTTGCTGGGACCTGTAGGCCACCTGTAAAGAACAATATTACTATTCTTTGCAGGTGGACTACAGGTGCCAGCGGGCCCTTTATGTTCGGGCATGCTGGCACTTGTGGTTCTCCAAGTGCCAGCATGCTGGGGCAGGCTTGCTGTGATCTGTAGGCCACCTGTAAAGAACAGTATTAGCATACAATGAACCCCGCACCCACCGCCACCAGGGGTGCGGGGCATAGCACTGGGCTATCAGCCCAGTGCTGGTTGTTGCTCGGGAGGGGGGACCCCATTTTGATTTTTTGGGGGCCCCACTTTCCGAGGAATTCCAGCCCTGGGCTGACTGGTTTGGGGGGTGTTTAATGGCATGGCAGGGGGACCCCACACTGAGTGTCTCCGCTGCTATGGCATTATCCCCCCTGGCTGGTTCTGCCTGGTGCTGGTTTTAGTGGTGTGGGGGGACTGCACTTTTCTTTTTTTCGGTGGGGGGGGGGGGGGTGTTTAGCTGCAGTGCCTCCCCAGGCCCTGACCTCACCGCACGTCACTGGCTGACAGGGAGTGAGGGAGACAGAGAGATGCAGCTCCAGTGCGGGAACATTTAGTCTAAATGGATTATAAAATGGATTATAGCCTAATCTGACCTGTGCCCTTGCCCTGGTGGTCTAGTGGGGTCCCTGTACGGCCACAGTGTCCACGCCAGCGCGAGTGGCCCGCCTCCTAATGGCCGCGCCGGATTGCAATTTTCAGCGGGTCCCGCCCGGGCGGCACTATTACCTCCTCCCTGAGTGCGGCCACGCGACGCCGGAGAACTTCGGTTAGTGTGTGTGCCCTGGGTGAAGAACTGGAGCTTCTGCTGTAAATACCCGGCAATCAGGGATGCGGGAGTATACAGCGCCACTGGGGGAGGTGATGGAGCTGCAGCGGCCGATATCAGAATTATATCTAGCACAAAGGTTGCCTACCCTCCCTCATTTTGCAGGAGACTCCCTGAAATAGAAGCAATCTCCCTGACTCCCTGAATAGACCAGCAATCTCCCTGATTGCACCTTACCCCCATTATATAGCTGTTATATTCTTGGGGGTGGGAAAGAAATCCGAGATATATACAGTACATGGGATCATTTGTGCCAATTCCTGTCTTAGTTATATTGGTTGTATTGGTTATAAGGCACAATGATCCCTGTGGCTACATGCATTTTAAATAAGGTGTCTCGTGGCCACTCACATGGAACCTCTTGTAAAACACAATACACGAACATATCTTGCAAATAGATCTTACTAACTTTGGAACTCATTTACATTTGGATGTAAGTGATTTTCATGACGCCTCTCAGATGTAGCAGTACACGTCCACGCTGATAGGTGTTTCACAATCTCCCTGAAATGCTTTTTCAAAAGTAGGCAAGTATGTCTAGCACTAGAGTGCCTCTGTTGCAGCCCTTGAAGTCTACTATCTTCTTTAAAATAGCTCTTCTTAGGGCTGCTGGAGCAGTGCTGCCTGTACTGCAGGCACCAACTTACAAACTGAGCTCCTGTGCACGGAGGCAGGGTTATAGAGGAGGCGGCACTGAGCATCTTGGGAATGTTATATCTGCCTCCCCTGCAGTGCACATGGTTTTGCCCAACTGCTAAAAAATGTCCTGCTGCGATCAACTTGGAATTACCCCCTTAATCCTGCTCTGCATTGTTTGGCTGTATATTTAAAGCTTTGGAAGAAGAGGACTGATAGCAGCTGAAAGTGGCAGGACTTCAGATGACCCGAGAGGACAAAGCTACAGAGTGTCCTGGGGGTGCGGAGCTAATCAAACATGTGGGCGAAACTGCAGGCTTTCGGGGGGAAGGGGGCTGGCTCCAGGCTCAGTGTGTGGAAAGAGTGGAGGAGGGGCGGAGCTTATCATCTGGGGACAGAGTCTTGGATGACATGGGAACAGAACGTCAGACAATCTAAAGGAGCACAGCTGCCGGCAGCATAGATGGGGGCGGAGCTTATTGTGGTCTGGGCGGAGCTTAGCCCAGCTCGGTGTCTGAGTTTCAGGTAACATGGGGGTGACAGGGGATGTGCACACTGCGGGCTGCACGGAGGGGATAGGTGGAGCCTTGACCTGGAGGGAGGCGTATGCTGTTGATTAGTGGTGACAGGAGAAAAGTATTTCTCCTGTCACTGCTGGGCTGGCTGGTTGCACTGCAGGGGATCCCATGGGCCGATTTTCAATGTGGGGCCTGGAGCTGCAGCTCCATCCGCCCCATTGTTAATCCGGCCCTGCCAGATTAGCTCCTGAAGGGAACTGAATGCTAGCCGTGCCTAGATGCTCACTCCCACATCACGCCGTCACAGAGCCAGGTGAGTAGAAGAAGACAGATCTTCTGTCAAGAAAAGTGACGGCTGCGGTACAGTGCGGCGTGTCATTGCTGCCCACACACACAGGCACTGCAGGGTGCAGGGCACGGGGGGGCGCCCTGGGCAGCAAAAACACCTCTATAAACTGGCAAAAAGGGGGCATAAGATGCCCAGGCACAGCCCTACCACCGCCAGTATAAATATTATGAAAAGTTTTGAGGTAAAAAGGGCGGAGATTCTTCCTTAGGCAGCCAGCACACTGCTCAGTGCCATGTTCTCTCTCCTCAGGCTGCAGAGACATCGCTGGTCCTCCTTCACTTCTGACTACAAGTATCAGGGTGCAAAACGGGGGGGCACAAGCGAATTTGGTGCTTTACAAGTGTGTTTTACTGTGTAAAAAGCGCTGCATGTCAGTGGGCATTCTGTGTTCACAGGCATTAGATACTGGCGCTGGGGTTGTGAACTGGCTGCTCCTAAACTGTGTCCCTCTGACAGATTTTACTGTGGGTCTGTCCCCTATAAGTCCCAGTGTGTGTGTGTGTGTTGTACACGTGTGTAAGACATGTCAGAGGCAGGAAGTTTCTCCCCGGAGGAAACCATTTTAGGGACACAGAAGTGCAATGTGGTGGCGCTGCTGGCACACCAAGAGCCTGCATGGGTGAAAGAAATACGTGATAGTATGCATCATATCAATAGGAGATTAGATAAGTCTGAATCTCATGCTGAGTGCTGGAGAAAATCTGTGGAGGATGTGATTTTTCAGGGCTCTGTTCTTCCATCCGCAGGCGACCCCTCTAGGTTACATAAGAGACCATTTGCGAATATTGTGAAGACTGATACCGACACAGACACTGATTCTTATGTCGACGATAGTGACTCCAGAGAAATAGATCATAAATTGGCAAAAAATATACAATATATGATTGTGGCTATAAGGGAAGTTCTGGAAGTCACGGAAGCCACTCCTGTACCTCAGAAGAAGGCTTATCTCTATAAAGAAAAGAAATCTAAGGTCACTTTCCCTCCTTCCCACGAGCTTAATACACTCTTTGAAGAGATGTGGGTGAATCCCGAAAATAAATTTTGTATCCCCAAGAGAATTCAGATAGCTTATCCTTTCCCGGTGGAGGACAGGAAAAAATGGGAGTCACCCCCTGTGTTAGACAATGCACTGTCCAGGTTGACAAAGAAGGTAATTCTCCCTGCACCTGGCATGGCTTCACTAAAAGAGCCGGCAGACAGAAAGATGGAAACTACACTGAAATCCATTTATGTTGCCAATGGTACGCTGCTCAGGCCCACAATTGCTTGCGCGTGGGTGAGTCGTGCTATTGAAAAATGGTCAGAAAGCGTGTCATCAGAAATTGACACGATTGATAAAGATGAGATACTCCTTAAGTTAGGGAATATCAAAGACGCTGCCGCATACATGCTAGAAGCAATGAAAGATATTGGACTCTTGAGTTCACAAGCCGCTACCATGGCAGTATCGGCTCGGCGGGCATTGTGGATTCGCCAGTGGAGCGCGGATGCAGATTCCAAAAGAAATATGGAGGCTCTCCCATATAAAGGTGAGGCCTTATTTGGCGATGAACTGGATGCGTTAGTCTCGGTGGCTACTGCAGGTAAGTCAACATTTTTGCCCTCTGCGCCTGCACCGGCAAAAAAGACCACACATGCAGTCCTTTCGGCCCAATAAATACAAAAAAGCGAGAGGTTTCCCCTCTTAGGGGAAAGGGAAAGAAGTCCACAGCAGCTTCAGGTTCCCAGGAGCAGAAGTCTACCCCTACCTCTGCCAAATCTTCAGCATGGCGCTGAGGCTCCTTTGCGGGAGGCCGCTCGGGTGGGGTCACGTCTCAAACTGTTCAGCCAAGGTTGGATTCTGTCTGGCCTGGATCCCTGGGTGTTGCAAATAGTGTCCCAGGGATACAAGCTGGAGTTTCAAGACGTTCACCCATGCCGATTTTTCAAATCGACCTTGCCAGCTTCTCTTCCAGAAAGGGAAGCAGTAACAGCGGCAATCCAAAAATTATGTCAGGATCAGGTCATAGTCCTGGTACCTTTGTCACAATAAGGGGAGGGGTTTTATTCAAGCCTTTTTGTAGTTCCGAAGCCGGACGGCTCGGTCAGACCGATCCTAAACCTGAAAAATCTGAATCTCTACTTGAAACGATTCAAGTTCAAAATGGAATCACTGAGGGCAGTGATTTCCAGTCTGGAGGAGGGGGACTACATGGTGTCTGTAGACATAAAAGATGCTTACCTGCATGTTCCCATTTATCCTCCTCACCAAGCTTATCTGAGATTCGCGGTTCAGGATTGCCATTACCAATTCCAGACGTTACCTTTCGGTCTCTCCACGGCGCCGAGGGTATTCACCAAGGTGATGGCGGAGATGATGGTTCTCCTCCGTCAAAAAGGAGTCAATATAATTCCTTATCTAGACGATCTCCTGATATAGGCGAGATGCAGGGAGCAGTTGTTACAAAACATCACACTCTCCCTGTCAATCCTCCAACAACACGATTGGATCATAAATTATCCAAAGTCACAGTTGGAACCGACGACAAGATAGTCTTTTCTCTGGATAATTCTGGACACAGAAGTTCAGAGAGTATTTCTTCCGGTAGAAAAGGCTCTGTAAATCCAGAAAATGGTAAAACAGATATTGAAACCATTGAGTGTGTCGATCCATCAGTGCATTCGGTTGTTGGGGAAGATGGTGGCGGCCTACAAGGCCATACAGTTTGGGAGGTTCCATGCCAGGGTATTCCAGTGGGACCTGTTGGACAAGTGGTCTGGATCCCACCTACACATGCACCGGAAGATAATCCTGTCATCAAAAGCCAGGATATCGCTCCTGTGGTGGCTACACAGTTCTTACCAACTAGAGGGACGCAGGTTTGGGATTCAGGACTGGCTCCTGGTAACCACGGATGCAAGTCTCTGAGGCTGGAAAGCTGTCACTCAGGGAGAAAGCTTCCAGGTAAAATGGTCAAGTCAGGAAGCCTGCCTTCACATAAACGTGCTGGAATTGAGAGCCATTTACAACAGCCTTCAACAAGCAGTACATCTTCTTCAAGATCATCCAGTCGGACAATGTAACAGCAGTCGCGTACATAAACAGGCAGGGCGGAACGAAAAGCAGAGCGGCAATGGCAGAGGTGACGAAGATCCTCCTCTGGGCAGAAAGACATGTAAAGGCTCTGTCGGCAATTTTCATTCTGGGAGTAGACAACTGGGAAGCAGACTTCCTCAGCAGACACGATCTCCATCCAGGAGAGTGGGGCCTACACCAAGAAGTCTTCACAGAGGTGACAAGTCTTTGGGGAGTTCCTCAAGTAGACATGATGGCATCTCGTCTCAACAAGAAGCTTTAGAAATATTGTTCCAGGTCGAGAGACCCTCAAGCAATAGCAGTGGATGCGCTGGTAGCCCAGTGGGTGTTCTGGTTGGGGTATGTCTTCCCTACACTTCCGCTGATCCCAAAAGTGCTCAGGATCATAAGAAGAAAAAGAGTTCGAGCAATCTTCATTGCCCCAGAGGAGGGCTTGGTACCCAGAACTTCAGGAGTTGCTCATAGAATATCCTCGTCCTCTTCGCGAGGACCTGCTGCAGCAGGGGCCGTGCGTGTATCAAGACTTACCGCGGCTACGTTTGACGTCATGGCTGTTGAGCGCCGGATCTTAGCCCAAAAGGGTGTTCCCAAGGAAGTCATCCCCACCCTTATTCAGGCCAGGAAAGGAGTAACGTTAAAACATTACCACCGTATTTGGAGAAAATATGTGTCTTGGTGTGAATCCAAGAAGGCTCCTACGGAAGAGTTTGAGTTGGGACGTTTTATCCATTTTCTGCAGGCTGGTGTGGAGGCGGGCCTACGATTGGGAACAATCAAGGTCCAGATTTCGTCCTTGTCAGTGTTCTTCCAAAAACAATTGGCCTCTCTTCCAGAGATTCAGACCTTCGTGAAAGGGGTTCTGCACATCCAGCCTCCATTTGTGCCTCCAGTGGCACCATGGGATCTTAACGTGGTGTTGCAATTCCTTCAGTCAGATTGGTTTGAGCCTCTACAAGAGATAGAGTTGAAGTTTCTCACTTGGAAAGTGGTGATGCTTTTGGTATTGGCATCCGTGCGGCGGGTGTCTGAATTGGGGGCCTTGTCTCACAAGAGCCCTTACCTGATCTTCCATGAAGATAGGGCAGAGTTGAGGACTCGTCAGCATTTTCTTCCGAAGGTGGTTTCATCTTTCCACGTAAACCAACTTATTGTGGTGCCAGTAGTTACTGACACGTTCACTGAGTCAAAGTCTCTAGATGTGGTTAGGGCTTTGAAGATTTATGTCGCTAGAACAGCTCGAATACGGAAAACAGAGTCTTTGTTTGTCCTGTATGCTCCCAACAAGATTGGGTGTCCTGCTTCCAAGCAGACTATTGTGCGTTGGATCAGAAGTACGATTCAGCACGCTCATACTACGGCTGGATTGCTGTTACCGACGTCGGTGAAGGCCCATTCCACTAGGAAGGTGGGCTTATCCTGGGTGGCTGCCCGGGGGGGTCTCGGCATTGCAACTTTGCCGAGCAGCTACTTGGTCGGGGTCAAACACATTTGCTAAATTCTACAAGTTTGACTCCTTGGCCGAGGAAGACCTCAAGTCCGGTCAATCGGTGCTGCAGGGTCATCCGCACTCTCCCGCCCGTACTGGAGCTTTGGTATAAACCCCATAGTCATGAAGTGGACCCCAGCATCCTCTAGGACGTATGAGAAAACAGGATTTTGATACCTACCGGTAAATCCTTTTCTCCTAGTCCGTAGAGGATGCTGGGCGCCCGTCTCAGTGCGTACTTTGGGGGTAATTCTGAGTTGATCGCAGCAGGAACTTTGTTAGCAGTTGGGCAAAACCATGTGCACTGCAGGGGAGGCAGATATTACATGTTCAGAGAGAGTTAGATTTGGGCGTAGTGTGTTCAATCTGAAATCTAAATTGCAGTGTAAAAATAAAGCAGCCAGTATTTACCCTGCACAGAAACGAAATAACCCACCCAAATCTAAATCTCTCTGCAAATGTTATATCTGCCCCCCCCCCCTGCAGTGCACATGGTTTTGCCCAATTGCTAACAAACTTGATGCTGCGATCAACTCAGAATTACCCCCTTTACCTGCAGTTTTGTTATTAGAGTTACACAAGTTGTGTTATATTAGTTTCAGCATGTTGCTGTAGTTGGTTCATGCCTGTTGGCATGTGTTCTGTTGAATGCCATGTTGTGCGGCATGGTTGAGGTGTGAGCTGGTATGTATCTCACCACTAGTTGAAAGTAAATCCTTTCCTCGAAATGTCCGTCTCCCTGGGCACAGTTCCTATAACTGAGGTCTGGAGGAGGGGCATAGAGGGAGGAGCCAGTTCACACCCATTGAAAAGTCTTAAGAGTGCCCATGGCTCCTGCGGAACCGTCTATACCCCATGGTCATGAAGTGGACCCCAGCATCCTCTACGGACTAGGAGAAAAGGATTTACTGGTATGTATCAAAATCCTGTTTTTATCATCATTATTATTATTTTTGCATGCAGGATAAATACTGTCTGCTTTTGCATGTTGCTCACAAATACTGGACTGCTGTATTTTTACACAACATGCCCCTTCTAATTCTAAATCTCTACACATTTTATATATGTCCCTCCTGCAGTACAACATAGTTATGCCAAGGTGTACACTGTGAAGCAGAAAAATATCAGTGCTTATATTATTATATGCAATAATTATTTTATTAAGAGGGGAGGGAAAAAAAGGCATAAGAACAGTGGAAGATGGAAGTAAGACAGGAGGAAGAACAGGTTCTAGATGGGAGGAAGACGGGAGAGAGACAGGGAGGAGAATAGGGGTTAGATGGGAGGAAAATGGGAGGGGGTGCGAGAACAGTAGGAAATGGGAGGGAGAAGCGAAGATGGCAGGAAGAAGGGAGGAAGATAGGTGGAAGAACAGGGGAAGAAGGGAGGGGAGACAGGTGGAAGAACAGGGGTTAGATATGGGGAAGAACAATGGAAGATGGGAGGAAGACGGGGAAGAACAGTCGGGTGATTTGGTGAGGAGGGAGGGGACTGGCCTGCTGAGGGGGGTTTAGCCTGGTGACAGGGGTGATTTGTCTGCAGGGGGGTTAACCTGGTGACAGGGGGAGTAGGGGGATTAGGCTGGTGGTGGCGGGGGTTCGTTTTGTGAGGGGGTGCAGCCTGGTGACAGGGGCATTAGCCTGGTGACAGGGTGAGGAGGGGTTAGACTCATGACATGGGGGATTAGACTGGTAAAAGGGTGAGGAGGGTTTAGCCTGGTGATAATTGGGAAGATTGTCAGGGTAACAGGGTGAGGAGTGGTTAGCCTGGTAACAGGGTGAGGAGGGGCTATCCTGGTGACATGGGGGATTAACAGGGTGAGGAGGGGTTAGCTTGGTAACAGGGTGAAGAGGGGTTAGCCTGGTAACAGGGTGAGGAGAGGTTAGCCTGGTGATGGGGGTGGGAGTAGCAGGGTAACAGGGTGAGGAGGGGCTAGCCTAGTGATAGGGGGGATTAGCAGGGTAACAGGGTGAGGAGGGGTTAGCCTAGTGACAGGGGGATTAGCAGTGTAACAGGGTGAGGAGGGGCTAGACTGGAGACAGGGGGGATTTGCAGCAGGGTAACAGGGTGAGGAGGGGTTAGCCTGGTAACACATACCCTCCAACATTTTACACAGAAAAATCGGTACAAATCCGAAAAGGGGCGTGGCCGCGGGTAAAGGGGGCGTGGTCATGCCTCTTTTCCTATACTTTCAATGGAAGTTTGGAGAGCCAAAAATCGGTACAGACCATGAAAAAAAGGTACTGTACCTATTAAAAAGGTACAGTTGGAGGGTATGGGTAACAGTGTGAGGAGAGGTTAGCCTGGTAACAGGGTGAGGAGATGTTAGCCTGGTGATGGGGGGGGGGGGGGGGGAGTAGCAGGGTAACAGGGTGAGGAGGGGCTAGCCTAGTGACGGGGGATTAGCAGGGTAACAAGGTGAGGAGGGGTTAGCCTAGTGACAGGGGGGATTAGCAGGGTAACAGGGTGAGAAGGGGTTAGCCTAGTGACAGGGGGATTTAGCAGGGTAACAAGGTGAGGAGGGGTTAGTCTAGTGACAGGGGGGATTAGCAGGGTAACAGGGTGAGGAGGGGTTAGCCTGGTAACAGGGTGAGGAGGGGTTAGTCTAGTGACAGGGGGGATTAGCAGGGTAACAGGGTGAGGAGGGGTTGGCCTGGTGACAAGGGCAGGAGAAGGGATTAGTCTGGTTAGGAAGGAGGAGGGGGAATTGCAGGAGGCACATTAACTGCATAATGCAGACCTCTGGGCTTGCTATATAATATATTCTGTGTATTACCTGACAGATGGCGACTCCGGTAATGCAGCAATAGGGGTCTCAGGTTTATCTGATCAGACATGGGATACCGCCAATCGCCGCAGACCGCACAGCATCTAGATGGAGACGCGGCTGGGACAGGAACTCCACGGGAGCCGCCAGAGCCGGGGATGCAGGGAGGCTGACCTTCCAGGTAGGCTGGGGGCATGGTCCAGGATGACTGGTGTCCTTCTCACGGTGGCACCATATCAGCCGCATAGTCATACGCGGTGTAATAGTAGCGCCGGCCCTGGTCCCCTCCCACTCATCCCCCTACACTGCAGTTGTGACGGCAGTCCCACTGCCCTGCAGCGCCCCGCAGTGAATAGAAGTGCAGGCAGGGTGGATCTCCAGCTGTGCCCACTAGACTGCAGCGTCACTGAGAGTCTTGTAGCAGGATTTTTTTTCCTGTTTGCAGCAGTATATGCATGTTCTCTGGGCCTATTTTGCTTGTGGGCCTGGAGCTGCAGCTCCATCAGCCCCATTATTAATCCGGCCCTGTCCATGCTCACAGCTAATCTGAGTGCATATGGTTATGTCACAGATAGACTCTTCTGTAAAATACACCCACTGCTAGGTTCTCCAAAGACACAAAATCGGATCCACAGCATGAACCCACATCTGAGCAACCCTCTGGTTGTTCAGGATGTCCGTCAAAACTACACTGCCAGTGAAACTACTTCTAAGGATGCTGCCACTGACTTCAGCATGCAGACAAGCCCCCGTTTTCTGCAAAGTTCCCGTCGCTGCCTGAAATGCTTGCAGCCTGTCAATCGGGCAGCAGCTAATGGCACTGCCCGTGATGCCGAGGGGGGTAATTTTTTTCCATGCCTCGGCCTGTTGGAGAGGCCCGGTGAGCCCACTGCCCTCCCCCCCCCCCTTCCTTATGCAGACAGAGGCACTTCGGGCACGAGAGAGAGAGGACTGACTACTGCTGCTGCTGCAGCCTCTCACCCCAGCCCAGCATACAGTACATGCTGCTTTGTGCTGGGATGGAGAGATAGGCAACAGCAGAACCTCTCTCTCGCCTTGTGTGATGTGCAGGGGAGGGGCGGCCGCCCACCGGAACAGACACTGGCGCCCCTCCCATGCGGCGCGCTCAGACGCTTTGCAGCCACACATAAGCTCTACGGAAAGGGTCTGGCCACACCTTCCCCGTTGGCCATTTTCGCTCCCAGTACTGGGTCCTGCAAAACTGTTGGTGCTCCTGAGTACTGCAATGGGAACCTATCACCATAGCAACACATGTACACTGCAGCTGCGGCACATGCACAGTCCAAAAACCATCAGTCAAATATAACCGAATCGGGACTGTGTCCAGAGATGAATTAGCCACACTGCTCCTTCTGTTTTGCTATTCTCCCCACTCTGTGAATAACAATCCCATCCTGTCAGGTGCACATGAAAACTACACATTTCTGACTTTGAATAATAACGTGTCTTTGATTATATAGGTGCATATTAATACAATGATGCCAAGAGTATTTATTTGATGTTATTGTAGCATGATGTGTACTTTTAGAATGGTAGCATGAATAGTATGTTTTATACAGATAGTGTCAAATATAATATATATGTTATATTATAATTAGGTTAAGTTATAACATTTTTTATTATTAAAGTTGAAAGACTTTCCACTAATTTTTACTGTGTTGGACTGGGACTGAGTCTTATATTTCATCTGACGTGGGCTAGTGGTGGCTCGTGAACAGAAGGAGAGCGAGGATCACAAGAGGAGACCCGGATAGAGACGTCAGAGAAAAAGACGTTGGGGCCGGACAGTTAGTGCTGGCAGGGAGAGTGAGAGCGGCGCTGCACAGAGGACGGCACGGAGCAAGAACGGAGGACGGCGGCTGATTGCGGGGACGATACAGGAGGCTTTTACTGTACCGCGGAGAGCTGGTACTGTCTCCGTGTATCAGCGGGAGTCTCCGCTCTTCAAGGAGGAAGAGAATAGTTGCTGGCCGTGGAGCTGGGGGAGCAGAGCAGGACGGACTTCACAGTGACTGCGCACCAGTGAGAAGCAAATACCCGGCGCTAAGGTACCTCCTTGAGTGCGTCACTAAATATCCATCTGAAACCCTGCTTTGCCTAATAACCATTGGTTATGGATAATTGACAGTGAATTAACGCTATAAACATTAAAGACTAAACACTGTCATACAGTATCAATACTAATAGCAATATAATCCATATTATCATCAGAGGCACCGAGTTTTACACACATGGATGCAGGATGGTACGCTTGATTCCCCGCAACAGGTAGTCGGTATATACCAAATCTTTGCCGCTGGGTACAGCAGGAGTACCACATCAAATACTATAGATAACCTGCGAAGAGAAACCCTTGACTAATTCTATTATAGTTTTAGCGATATGGAACTTATACCATTATTGAGGAATATGAACATATATATATATTCCAGTTATAATTATTGCCGCAGATTTCTGCATTGGGAGACACCATTACTATAATTCTCATTTGCCTTCCTTTTCTCATAAAGTGTCTGCTTTAAAATAACTGCATAAAACCACCGTATTACTTAAAATACAGTGCTGTGAACTTAATATATACCTATTATTGCAGATTTTCACCCGAAGGAAATATTACCAGGCTCCCGAAGGAATATTCTCCCAAAAAGGGAGATAATAAATTACCCAAACAGGAAGCCAGTTGTTAACATCTATTCATTAAGAAAGCAAGAACCATTGGGAAGAAATTATTGAGTGTAGTACATTATTGGAAGGCGTAAGAGATACCCCCAGTGGATACAAGGAGACTAAATGCCAGGATGAAAACTTTTAATTAGACTTCCTTCAACTTAAATTCTACAATAGCTATTGTAATACTCCACCTATAAGGAAGACAGGAAAACTACAGGATAGCTACACTTTCTTTAAATTTAATTGACTTCAGCATTCAGGAGGAACTAAAAACTTTGCATTTACTACTTGGGGTTTCGTACATATATATGCATATATATACATATATAAATATCTAGACTATATCAGCCCCATTAATTATAGCATTAATAAGTGTGTGAAGTATATCAATTGTTACAGGTTATATTGTATATCTACTGGTTCTATATCTATTTCTTAGTGTGATATTTGTAAAGTATTATATGTATAAGTACAGGGGTAATTGATTAATGTTTAAACTAAGTCTAATCAACTGTTAGAGGTTAACTACATAGTCAAAGTGTTGTGCTATGGATATATTGAATAGTAAATATAACTTTAGACGTGCTTAACATTGTTGGTATCAGTTATTTCAACAACCTACTAGAATACTTACCACTATCTTGAAAGAACGAAGAGTAGCGGTGTCCAAGGTAATCTGGAGGTAAATTAAAAAGAGTTATTATATTAGAATATTACTATATAATTAAAAGTTGAGCAACACAACTTATTGCAATTGGGTATTCTCAAGTCTACCCGTTTACACTCTGTTCAATTCATTTGTACAGGGAACCGACTTGGGTGGAGGCACTCAAATTCACTATTATACCTATATCCCATGGTAATTAGAAATAGGGCTACAAATGGAGGCACTGCTGAGATCCTGAGGGCTTAAATAATAACATACTTACCTGTTCATCTAGCATGGAAGCTATAACTGAACACGATATTTATCGCTGGTGTAATGACCATGGTGTAAATATACAATGCAGTTTATGTATTGTGGGAAACTTTGTAGGATTTACTGATGCAGAGGTGCTTACAGAAGTACAGAAACTATGGGGCGTAAAAGTGCCTATCCTAGTGGATAAATGGAAGAGAGAGACCGGAGAGATTAGGGCCGTATTGATAACTACTAAAGAATATTTAGATTCGTCTCTGATTCCAGCCAATGTAATGGTAGGAGGAGAAGTGAGTAGGAGATGGCAAATAATGTGGCCTAGAGATATTATTGATAGTGATAGGGGAGGTTCTGAGCCTACCAGGTTGGGGGAGAGAGTAGTATTACCAGAAGACAATTCCCAACGCCGAGGGGATGAATCACAAACATCTATGCTTAAAGATCTATCTAAAGATACCACTAGTGAGAATATAGAACCGCAAGTTGAAACTGTTATGGATAAAGTAGTGAGCCATTTCGAACGTTGGCACTATGAAGGAGGTTACAGAAGACTCCGAGTATTTTCAGGAATACTTCCTATACCCACCGGGGAAGAAGGATATGATGCTTGGCGGGAGGCTGCTATCCAACATTCCGAAGAGTGGCGTTGTCCCGAACACATAAAAAAAACAGCGGATTGTAGAAAGTTTAAGGGGCCCTGCTATGGGAATCATACATGCCACTCGCCGTAGTAATCCAAATGCCACTTTGAAAGATTACTTTAATGCCCTTGATTACTCATTTGGAACATTGGAGGACCTAGGAGATATATTGGTACGCTTAAATCAGACTTACCAAGAACCTACGGAAAATCTCACTAATTTTATCTATCGGATAGACAAGATTCTATACAAGCTCCTAGATAAAGGAGGAATCCAGTCATCGGAAATTGATGAGCGACGCTTCAAACAATTATTGAGAGGAGCACTAACTACCAATCCGGTGGCTCAACGACTTAGGTGTAGTGGACCCGGAGCCAGACCACCTACTTTGAGTGAACTGATTAAAGATGTGAAATTGGAAGAAGTCCAAATAGAGAATAGAGAAAGAAGTTTAAAAAGGGTAAAAGTTGTATTGCCATCACCGGCTGAAACCCCCTCCAATGTTCTCTCCCCAAACGAAAAACTATATAAACTATTAGAAGAACAAAATAAAAAACTCGATCAAATCATAACACTACAGAGAAATGTCTCGTTACTAGACAGTCGTGGGAGGGGGAGAGGAAATGCTAGACGAATGGAGAATAGAGATCAAGTCATCTGTTATCGGTGTGGCCAGATGGGACATCGATCCTTTGAGTGCCCACAAATGGGAAATTATGGAATGAGTACGGACACTATTGATAGAAGAAATACTACTCCGTCGGAAAACCAGGGAGGGACGTCGATGAACCCCGCATCGACTCCCGGACAATAGTGGTATGTGCAATGGGGGGCGCTGGGTGGCCTACTATCCTCCCTGATAGGATGATGGGACAGGCCCCTGTGATATCTGCAGCTATAAATGGTCAGTTATGTAGAGTGTTATTGGATAGTGGATCCCAGGTCTCAATAATCTTTGAGAGTTGGTATCAGCAACATTTGTCAGATATACCCATATTACCTGTGGATGGATTGGTGATATGGGGGTTGAGTGACCAAAAATATCCGTACTTGGGTTATATTGCTACCCATATTGAATTCCATCCACATTTAAATAATTCCGCAAGTCCCCTGCCCTTTATTGCTTTAATCTGTCCTGACCCCCCTGGAAACCGAGAGGCTGTACCGATTATAGTAGGGACCAATTCGAACTTATTCCGTACTCTTGCTGATTGGTGCTTATCCCAAGACGGAATCAATTTGACTAAAGAAATGGATGGAACTATAGTCAATAGAATCCAAAATCCGGCTAATACTGAAGTAGCTATATGCTCTACTATTTATGAGTTTGATTGCACAAGACACGATGATGAGGGTTTTGTTAACAAATTACAGAAATGCTTCCAAGAGAGTGATCTAACCCCAACGGCACAAGAACAGCTATTAGGAGAACTAATCAATCGAAGAGCGGTTTTTTCAGTTGAAGAATGGGATCTAGGAACGGCAATTGGAGTGGAACATAAGATTAAATTAAATGACACTACCCCTTTTCGAGAACGGTCACGTCGGCTTGCTCCAGCCGATTTTGATGATGTTCGGAAACATTTAAAGGATCTATTGGAGAACCATGTGATAGCCGATTCCGAAAGTTCATATGCATCACCAATCGTAGTAGCTCGGAAAAAGAACGGTAATATACGGCTATGCATTGATTACCGGACCCTAAACAACAGAACGATTGCTGACCAGTATACTGTTCCTCGAGTAGAAGAAGCTCTAGATTGCCTACAAGGCAGTCGCTGGTTCTCAGTATTAGATATGCGGTGTGGGTACTACCAGATTCCCATGAATCCGGAAGATAGAGCTAAAACCGCATTTATTTGCCCAATTGGGTTTTTCGAATTTCTTAAGATGCCCCAAGGAGTGAAAGGGGCTTCTGCGACTTTCCAGCGCACTATGGAACAAACGGTAGGGGATATGTGCTACCGAGAGGTACTAGTATACCTTGATGACATTATTGTCTTCGGAAAGACACTCGAAGAACACAACACTCGACTGCTTAAGGTCCTAGATCGACTACAACATAAGGGGCTAAAATTATCTATTGATAAATGTAAGTTTTGTCAAACCACAGTAAAATATCTGGGGCATATTGTCAGCCGGGAAGGAGTCGCCACAGATCCGGATAAAACCAAAGCTGTATCTCAGTGGCCACGCCCAAAGAACCTTAAAGAACTGCGTTCATTTTTAGGATTTTGTGGATACTATCGTCGGTTTGTACCCCAGTATTCAAGAGTAGCACGACCACTCACTGATTTAACCCGGGGTTATGCACTGAATAGTAATCGATGGAAAAGAAAATGTCACAGTTCCGCTAAGGTTTACTTTAAACCATCAGAAGAGTTTGGAGAGAGATGGAACTGTCAATGTGAGGATGCTTTTCTTCAATTGAAAAGGTGTTTGATTCAGGCCCCTATTCTAGCATATGCAGACCCATCCCTACCATATGAACTGCACATTGATGCTTCTTTCGATGGATTAGGTGGGGTATTGTATCAGAGTCAACAAGAGAAGCTACGACCCATCGCCTATGTTAGCCGAAGTCTTTCGGATAGTGAAAGAAAGTATGCGGTACACAAGCTTGAATTCCTTGCTCTAAAGTGGGTGGTAGTCGATAAGCTACATGACTATCTTTATGGAGTGGAATTCACTGTACATACGGATAATAATCCTCTGACCTACATAAATACCACTGCTAAACTCGATGCCACCGGACATCGATGGTTGGCTGCATTGGCTAATTATAATTTCACGTTAAAATACCGACCAGGGACAAGTAACGTTGATGCAGATGCTTTGTCAAGAAGTCCAAAAACGGCAGCAATTAACTCCAATGATGATTGGGTGGAAGTTTCTGCACCAGCATTACAACGGTTATGCTATCAGATGAATTGTATCCAAGAAAAACCCCAAGATGTTATTAGTTCACTAGGGGCATCTGCAGCGGCGGTGCCAGTGATGTACTGCGGGTTAACACATGCTGAAATGGGGGGACTCGAGGTGATGTCTAGAGACCAGATTTGGGAAGCTCAATTGAAGGACATTAATTTGGCCACTGCTATTGATTGTCTGAATAATCAAAGTCCAAGAGAAAATGGACATGTGATATCGAATATAACTCGAGTGCTATTACGACAACGAAAACAGCTAATCATCAAAGAAGGGATATTACAACGGAAGACAGTGACTCGAAAGGGGAAGATCCGATATCAGTTAGTGTTACCATCAGTATACATCCCTATGGTGCTGAGTTCCCTACACGATCATCACGGTCACTTGGGATATGAGAAAACACAGCAGTTAATCACCACAAGAGTCTATTGGCCATTCATGAATAAAGATATAGAGCAATATTGTAAAAATTGTCGGAATTGCATATTGAGAAAAACTATTCCTGCCCCGTCGGCCAGGTTAATAAATATGGATAGTTCAGGTCCCTTAGAGCTCATATGTATTGACTTTTTATCATTGGAAGGACCTTCTGGGAAAGAGGGAAATGTTTTGGTAGTAACTGACCATTTTACCCGGTACGCACAAGCGTATGTTACCGTGGATCAAAAGGCGATAACAGTGGCTAAAACTTTGTGGGAAAAGTTTTTTGTGAATTATGGATTGCCAGCTAGAATACACACTGACCAAGGGAGAGATTTCGAAAGCAACCTAATTAAAGAACTATGTCGGTGTTGTGGGATCCGGAAATCAAGGACGTCACCTTATCATCCCCAAGGAGACCCCCAGCCTGAGCGATTCAACCGCACGTTGCTGGATATGTTAGGAACTCTAAATGTGAAAGATAAAAATCAGTGGAGAAAATACGTCTGTCAACTAGTCCATGCCTACAATTGCACCGTTAATGATACTACTGGATACTCTCCGTACCTTTTGATGTTTGGGCGAGAGGCACGATTACCGATTGACGTATGTCTTGGGACCAATAATACTTGGTCTCAGCCCCACAATCACACCCAGTATGTTACTAAACTAAAGAAAGAGCTAAAAGAAGCTTTTGAACTAGCTCATCAAGCCTCAGTAAAAAGAGGTGTACAGAACAAGCGAATGTATGATAACAAAGTAGTAGAACAAGTACTGCTACCTGGAGATAGAGTACTAGTACGCCGCCTGGGAAATCCTCGAAGACAAAAGCTAGCAAATAGGTGGAGGGAGAACCCTTACACGATTATTCGACAACTGCCTGGAATTCTGGTCTATCAACTGAGTCCAGAAGGGACTAAGGGACCAGTAGTTACCTATCACCGACATCATTTATTACCTGTCGGTCAAAATATTATATTTGAGGAAGGTTCAAGTGAGTGCTCTAAATTAACTCGTAAGAGCGAACCCAATCTCACCAGAATATCGGACTCTGGTACTCCACAAAATATTGACTTGGTCGAGTCAGTATACTCTGATTCAGATCAAGAGCAGACCGGGTACTTCTATAATGAACTTATACAGGAAGAGAAAAGAGGATACACTGGGCCTGGGATGGCGGAAAGAATAGAGGATTCCCTGATCATGGAAGATCCATTGATTCAGGGTGAGACTGCCGTTGAGTGGGATATGTTGGATGATGATAATGAAGGGAAGTGGAATGAAGGGGAGAACTCTTCTAGATCTGAAGTTGATGATTTGGGTGAATCTATCCCACCTAGACCTCAAAGAATTAGAACCAATCGACCTCATAGACCACCATTAATACTAACATATGATAAGTTAGGAATTCCTAGTGAGGAACCACGGTATGTACACCCTAATGTTGTATACTCATGGCCTTATTATGGGCATGTAAGCAATATACCACCCATTAAGGAAACAGGGTATCAATTTGGGAAAAGAACTTATGGTACAGTCTGGATGTATGTTAGCTTAACATAGATAATTACCTGGCTGTCCCCAGGGGGAGAAGTGTAGCATGATGTGTACTTTTAGAATGGTAGCATGAATAGTATGTTTTATACAGATAGTGTCAAATATAATATATATGTTATATTATAATTAGGTTAAGTTATAACATTTTTAATTATTAAAGTTGAAAGACTTTCCACTAATTTTTACTGTGTTGGACTGGGACTGAGTTTTATACTTCATCTGACGTGGGCTAGTGGTGGCTCGTGAACAGAAGGAGAGCGAGGATCACAAGAGGAGACCCGGATAGAGACATCAGAGAAAAAGACGTTGGGGCCGGACAGTTAGTGCTGGCAGGGAGAGTGAGAGCGGCGCTGCACAGAGGACGGCACGGAGCAAGAACGGAGGACGGCGGCTGATTGCGGGGACGATACAGGAGGCTTTTACTGTACCGCGGAGAGCTGGTACTGTCTCCGTGTATCAGCGGGAGTCTCCGCTCTTCAAGGAGGAAGAGAATAGTTGCTGGCCGTGGAGCTGGGGGAGCAGAGCAGGACGGACTTCACAGTGACTGCGCACCAGTGAGAAGCAAATACCCGGCGCTAAGGTACCTCCTTGAGTGCGTCACTAAATATCCATCTGAAACCCTGCTTTGCCTAATAACCATTGGTTATGGATAATTGACAGTGAATTAACGCTATAAACATTAAAGACTAAACACTGTCATACAGTATCAATACTAATAGCAATATAATCCATATTATCATCAGAGGCACCGAGTTTTACACACATGGATGCAGGATGGTACGCTTGATTCCCCGCAACAGGTAGTCGGTATATACCAAATCTTTGCCGCTGGGTACAGCAGGAGTACCACATCAAATACTATAGATAACTTGCGAAGAGAAACCCTTGACTAATTCTATTATAGTTTTAGCGATATGGAACTTATACCATTATTGAGGAATATGAACATATATATATATTCCAGTTATAATTATTGCCGCAGATTTCTGCATTGGGAGACAGCATTACTATAATTCTCATTTGCCTTCCTTTTCTCATAAAGTGTCTGCTTTAAAATAACTGCATAAAACCACCGTATTACTTAAAATACAGTGCTGTGAACTTAATATATACCTATTATTGCAGATTTTCACCCGAAGGAAATATTACCAGGCTCCCGAAGGAATATTCTCCCAAAAAGGGAGATAATAAATTACCCAAACAGGAAGCCAGTTGTTAACATCTATTCATTAAGAAAGCAAGAACCATTGGGAAGAAATTATTGAGTGTAGTACATTATTGGAAGGCGTAAGAGATACCCCCAGTGGATACAAGGAGACTAAATGCCAGGATGAAAACTTTTAATTAGACTTCCTTCAACTTAAATTCTACAATAGCTATTGTAATACTCCACCTATAAGGAAGACAGGAAAACTACAGGATAGCTACACTTTCTTTAAATTTAATTGACTTCAGCATTCAGGAGGAACTAAAAACTTTGCATTTACTACTTGGGGTTTCGTACATATATATGCATATATATACATATATAAATATCTAGACTATATCAGCCCCATTAATTATAGCATTAATAAGTGTGTGAAGTATATCAATTGTTACAGGTTATATTGTATATCTACTGGTTCTATATCTATTTCTTAGTGTGATATTTGTAAAGTATTATATGTATAAGTACAGGGGTAATTGATTAATGTTTAAACTAAGTCTAATCAACTGTTAGAGGTTAACTACATAGTCAAAGTGTTGTGCTATGGATATATTGAATAGTAAATATAACTTTAGACGTGCTTAACATTGTTGGTATCAGTTATTTCAACAACCTACTAGAATACTTACCACTATCTTGAAAGAACGAAGAGTAGCGGTGTCCAAGGTAATCTGGAGGTAAATTAAAAAGAGTTATTATATTAGAATATTACTATATAATTAAAAGTTGAGCAACACAACTTATTGCAATTGGGTATTCTCAAGTCTACCCGTTTACACTCTGTTCAATTCATTTGTACAGGGAACCGACTTGGGTGGAGGCACTCAAATTCACTATTATACCTATATCCCATGGTAATTAGAAATAGGGCTACATTATCTATAGCCACCAATCGAATAACGCCTGTTCAAAGGCTAGTATAGTTTACTATAGTAATAAAAGCTAATATCTGATTGGTTGCTATGGGGTACATCGTGTTCTACACTTTATTAAGTTAGCCCAACTGTGTAAACAGAGGTTTTTGGGTTTTCTATAAAAAAAAATTCTATCATTGTCCTAAAACATGACTGTATAATCTTTTTGTTTTTGGTCAGAAGGCCAAATTTAGATATTGTAGTTATTTTAAGGGGTCACATTAAAATACAACTTCCCTAAGAATGTTAAATACAATACAGTATGTTGAATGCACTACAGGACAAGGCACGTGTCATTGCAGTCATGTCATACCTATCAACACTGTTATATAGTCTACATGGGAATAGAATTATGTGTGCCACTAACAGGGATGTAACGAGGGGGTTAAGGGCAGCAAAAGGTAGTCTTAAGACATTACTCTGTGATTATGCCTAACTTACAAGTTTTGCAGTATTAAAGTAACAGTCTGGGGGCAGGATTTACTAAAGGGAAAATGCGGTAAAACCCTGTTTTACCACATTTTCATATGTACTAACTCCCGACCGACGCGTTTTCGCCCCATAGGGTATCGCCATCTTTTTGTGGCGATACCCTATACATACTTGCCGATATTCTGGCTGCTCTCTGCGGGAGAGAGCAGCCAGGTCGGCTCAGCAGGGGGGCACGGACAGGTTGTGACGTGGGGGGGGGCGGACCGGAGGCGGGACGGGGGCAGAGCATGGGCGGACCAGGGGCGGAGTTACTATGTCACACCCTTTAAGCCCCCTCCTCCCCCCGCTCGGTAATGCCGCGATCCCCGGCATTACACTGCAGGGGGCGTGGCTATGATGACGCGTTTCAGCAAGAATCGCGTCATCAACTGCCCGAACCGCCCACTTTATTTATTTTTTATTTATTATCAGTTATTTATATAGCGCACACATATTCCGCAGCGCTTTACAGAGAATATTTGTACATTCACATCAGTCCCTGCCCCAGTGGAGCTTACAATCTACATTCCCTACCACATGTACACACAGATTCACGCTAGGGATAATTTGTTGGAAGCCAATTAACCTACCAGTATATTTTTACACAGTAAGTGGGCGGTTGGACAGGGTGACTGCTGGTTCCGGGAGACTTGCCTGCTCTTCCGTGGGGCCGGGAGGGTCACCCGATTTTCGGGAGCCTCCCGGCCATTCCGGGAGAGTAAGCAAGTATGACCCTATAGAAGCCTATGTGATTCTTACCGCCGCATTCCGACGCCGCTCATGACGACCCCCCGCATACCTGTGTGCTGCTGGTGCGGCCCCCCTCTTCCTTCTCCCCCACAGCACAGCCTTGTCTCCTTCCGGCTGCAGGGGGGAGGAGGAGGAGCCCGGGGACTCCCTGCACACGTCACGTCCCGGGTCTGGGAGGTGACGGAGACCCCCGCTGACCCCTGCCGACCCCTGAAGACATCATCGCATGGGCCTCCTATACCGCATTGCGATACTAATCGCATATGTTAGTACATATGCGATTAGTATCGCTGCGGTAGGCGTCTAGAGGCGGCGATGTCTTATAGTACATCCCGCCCTGGAAAATGGTGGGAACTTTGTGGTCAGCGGTGAGGTCACTTTCGGTCAACCGCTGACCACAAAGTTCCCACCATTGGTTACAATGGAGCGCATAGGCGCTACATTGTAACACTGCCGTGTGCCGCCTGTCAGACAGTGCAGGAGCACACAGCCGATCAGGAGGGTGCCACAACGTGGCACTCCCTGATTGGCTGAAGAAACCCACTTAGACATCAGTCAGAGGGGGTTTCTGGCATTCGGGGAAAGGGGTCCCATGTGAAAACATGGGGCCCCTTTCAGTTCGTGGTCGGGTGTCCCGTTTTTTTATTTTTACAAGTACGTGGATTACAAATGGATTACCCGAGGAGCCCTCTACACTGGATTTGGTGAGTAGGATTTTTTCAACAGGTACACCTTGGATTCTACATGGAGAAGAGGACCGATCCTCGTGTGAACATAAGGTAAGTATGTGTATATGGTGGTGTGTATGTATGCATTAAAGTTATACTTTCAAGGTGTGTGTGTAATGTCTTTATTGGGGTATTTTTTTAGTAGTAGTACTACAGGTACCAGCGGGCCCGGTTTTCCGCCGCATGCTGGTACTTGTGGTTCTCCAAGTACCAGCTTGCGGGGAGGCTTGCTGGGACTTGTAGTACTGCTACTAAAAACAATATTCATAACTTTCAACAAAGGCTATCAGCCCCCCATCCGCAGCCCATTGGATGGGGGGGACAGCCTCGGGCTTCACCCCTGGCCCTTGGGTGGCTGGGGGGGGGACCCCTTGATTGAAGGGGTCCCCACTCCCCCAGGGTACCCCGGCCAGGGGTGACTAGTTGGATATTTGATGCCACGGCCGCAAGGCACTGTATAAAAGTGACCCCCGGCTGTGGCATTATCTGTCCAGCTAGTGGAGCCCGGTGCTGGTTTAAAAAATACGGGGGACCCCTACGCTTTTTGTCCCCCGTATTTTTGGAACCAGGACCAGGCGCAGAGCCCGGTGCTGGTTGTTTAAATATGGGGGAACCCCTGTCAATTTTTTCCCCATATTTTTGCAACCAGGGCCGGCTCAAAGAGCCCGAGGCTGGTTTGGTTTAGGAGGGGGGACCCCACGCATTTTTTTTTTGAAAAATTAAAACATTTCCCACCCCTTCCCACTGATAAACATGCATGGATCTCATGGATCCCTGCATGCCTATACAAACACGGGATAAAAAAGCAGGTCTGTTTTTTTTTAGCACTTTTTCACGATTTGTATTTCATCACGGCAGTGTTTGGCTATTGTCGGCAGTGTTTGTGTTTTGCACTTTTTAGTAAATTCCCGATTTCTACCAAATTGCAGGCGTATTTGACCGATGGTGTATTGATTCGTGATTTTTTCCTAGGACTTCCAAAATATTACGAATGCCCTCATCACTGCCGTGATTTTTGCTTAGTAAATTACCGAGATGACACTTTGAAGAAAAAACGGCATCTCGGTCAAAATCGGGACCTTAGTAAATATACCCCAGTGTCTTGTTTGGTCACGGCCTCGCTGACCTGGTGTCTACCGCTACAGCGGGTAAGTAATCTTTTCTTCCTTATGTTCCAGCACAACAGAAAAAGGAACCCCATTATCAGATGCAGTCCTTTCGGCCTAATGAATACAAAAAAGGAAGAGGCTCGTCCTTCCTTGCTTGAAAAGGTAGAGGGAGGGGAAAAAGGTCGCCAGCTGTGTCAGGCTCCCAGGACCAAAAGTCCTCCCCGGCCTCTGCCAAGTCCACCACATGACGCTGTGGTTCCCCTACGGGAGTCCGTGCCGGTGGGGGCCTGTCTCCGACTCTTCAGTCAGGTCTGGTTTCACTCGGGCCTAGATCCTTGGGTCTTAGACATAGTGTCCCAAGGGTAGATACCCCCCCCATCGATTTTTCAAATCAGCCTTGCCAGTTTCTATCCCAGAAAGGGAAGTAGTGAGTGCTGTGATACAAAAGCTGTGTCAACAGAGTGTCATTGTCCCGGTACCCCCGTCCCAACGGGGAGAAGGGTTTTATTCGAGCCTCTTTGTCGTGCCAAAGCCGGACGGCTCGGTCAGACCGATCCTGAACCTAAAATCCCTCAATCTGTATTTGAAAACTTTCAAGTTCAAGATAGAATCTCTTCGAGCAGTGATCTCCAGTCTAGAAGGGGGGGATTTTATGGCGTCAGTCGACATAAAAGATGCCTACTTACACATCCCGATATATCCTCCACATCAAGCTTTCCTGAGATTTGCAGTGCAGGATTATCATTACCAATTTCAGACGTTGCCGTTTGGGCTTTCCACGGCCCCGATGGTCTTCACCAAAGTCATGGCGGAAATTATGGTACTCCTACGCAAGCAGGGTGTCACAATTATCCCGTACTTGGACAATCTCCTGATAAAGGCGAGATCGAAGGAGCAGTTGCAAAGAAATGTGGAGCTCTCCCTGACGGTTCTGCAACATCATGGTTGGATTCTAAATTTGCCAAAGTCTCAGTTGATTCCGACAACTCGGCTGCCTTTCTTGGGCATGATCCTGGACACGGAACTGCAGAGAGTGTTTCTTCCGGCGGAAAAAGCTCTGGAAATCCAATGCATGGTCAAAGAGATTCTGAAACCGGCAAGAGTGTCGATTCATCAATGCGCTCGAGTGCTAGGGAAGATGGTTGCGGCATACGAAGCCATTGCGTTTGGCAGATTTCATGCCCGGGTGTTTCAGTGGGATCTGCTGGACAAATGGTCCGGGTCTCACCTACACATGCACCGTAAAATAAGTCTATCTTCCAGGACCAGAATTTCTCTCCTGTGGTGGCTGCAAAGTTCTCACCTTTTAGAGGGACGCAGGTTCGGGATCCAGGATTGGGTCCTGCTGACCACGGATGCAAGTCTCCGAGGCTGGGGAGCAGTCACACAAGGAAGAAGTTTCCAGGGAAAATGGTCAAGCCAGGAAACTTGTCTCCACATAAATGTTCTGGAGTTAAGAGCCATTTACAACGGCCTTCTGCAAGCGGAAAACCCTCTTCGAGGTCTACCTGTCCTGGTTCAGTCGGACAATGTAACATCGGTGGCGTACGTAAACCGCCAGGTCGGAACAAAGAGCAGAGCGGCGATGGCGGAGGCCACAAGAGTTCTCCGCTGGGCGGAAAAGCATGTGAGTGCTCTGTCAGCAGTCTTCCTTCCGGGCGTGGACAACTGGTAAGCAGACTTCCTCAGCAGACACGATCTCCACCCAGGAGAGTGGGCTCTTCATCAAGAGGTATTTGCAGAAGTGACAAGGCGTTGGGGAATTCCTCAAATAGACATGATGGCGTCTCACCTCAACAAGAAGCTTCCGAGGTATTGTTCCAGGTCAAGGGACCCCCAAGCCAGTGCAGTGGACGCCCTGGTAACTCCGTGGGTGTTTCAGTCGGTATATGTGTTCCCTCCACTTCCTCTCATTTCAAAAGTGTTGAGGATCATAAGACGAACAAGGGTTCTGGCAGTACTCGTCGTTCCAGATTGGCCACGGAGGGCCTGGTATCCGGATCTTCAGGAATTGCTCATAGAAGATCCTTGGCCGCTTCCTCTCAGAGAGGACCAGTTACTGCAGGAGCAGTGCGTATTTCAAGACTTTCCGCGGCTGCGTTTGACGGCGTGGAGATTTAACGTCAAATCCTAGCTCGAAAGGGTATTCTTGGGAAAGTCATCCCCACTCTCCTTAAGGCTAGAAAGGAGGTCACGGCGAAGCATTATCACCGTCTTTGGAGAAAATATGTGTCGTGGTGTGAAGCCAAGAAAGCTCCTACGGAGGAGTTTCAGCTGGGTCGTTTCCTCCATTTTTTGCAGGCAGGCGTGGATGCAGGCCTGAAATTGGGTTCCAGCAAAGTGCAGATTTCGGCTTTATCTATTTTCTTTCAAAAAGAATTGGCCGCCCTTCCTGAAGTTCAGACTTTTGTGAAGTAAGTCCTGCATATCCATCCTCCGTTTGTGCCACCCGTGGCACCGTGGGATCTTGACGTCGTGTTACAATTTCTTATGTCTCACTGGTTTGAACCTTTGCGGAAGGTTGAGTTGAAATTTCTCACTTGGAAAGTGGTCATGCTTTTGGCCTTGGCGTCCGCCAGACGGGTGTCGGAATTGGCGGCTCTGTCTCACAAGAGCCCATATTTGATTTTCCATGTGGATAGAGCGGATTTGAGGACTCGTCAACAATTTCTGCCGAAGGTGGTTTCTTCGTTTCACATAAATCAACCTATTGTGGTGCCTGTGGCTACGGATGCTGTGATGGTGCCAAAATCTCTCGATGTCGTAAGAACTTTGAAAATTTATGTCGCCAGAACGGCTCAAATTAGGAAAACGGAGGCTCTGTTTGTCCTGTGTGCTTCCAACAAGATTGGAAATCCTGCTTCCAAGCAGACTATTGCACGCTGGATTTGTAATACGATTCAGCACGCTCATTCTACGGCTGGATTGCCGTTGCCGAAGTCAGTGAAGGCCCATTCTACCAGGAAGGTGGGCTCATCTTGGGCGGCTGCCCGAGGGGTCTTGGCACTTCAACTTTGCCGAGCAGCTACGTGGTCGGGTTCAAACACTTTTGCTAAGTTCGACAAGTTTGATACCCTGGCTGATGAGGACCTCATGTTTGCACAATCAGTGCTGCAGAGTCGTCCGCACTCTCCCGCCCGGTCTGGAGCTTTGGTATAGACCCCCAGTGGCGGTTCTTGCCACGGGCAAGCAGTACTTTTGCCCGGGGCGCCGCCTTCCGGAGGGCGCCGGCGCCATCCGGAGGGCGCCGCACCAGGGCAAGATCCGCCACTGTGCCCCCCGCAGTGCCCAGCTGTGCCCCCCGCTTTGAAGGGAACCAGACGCGTAGCGTCTAGTTTACCTTCATTGAGAGGACCTTAGTTGTGCGGTGCACGATGACGTCATCGCGCACTGCACAGCAAAGGTCCTCTCCATGAAGGGAAACTAGACGCTACGGTCTAGTTTCCCTTCATGGAGAGGACCTTTGCTGTGCGGTGCGCGATGACGTCATCGCGCACCGCACAGCATAGTGGCACAGACACTAGGGGTCATAATTGACCTCTAGTGTCTATGCTGTTCTATGGGAGAGACGTAATAACGTCTCTCCCATAGATCGAGGAAAGGAGAGAAGAAGAGCGGCGCCGGCGGAGGAGGTCTGCAGCGGTCTGGATCAGGAACGGGGATGGTAAGTATACTTTTTTTTATTTTATTTTTTTTCAGCGTCGCTACAGGGGCATAAATGGGGGCGTAACTGACCACGCCCCCATTTGAAGCCACGCCCCTATACTTTGCCCGGGGCGCCACAATCCCAAGAGCTGATTGAATGTATCACTTTTTAAGGCTTAGTATACCTTCCCAATTGTGACTTGCTGCCAGACCGCTTTGACTAATAACCAGGTCTCGGACTAGTGTGGGTGGGGGTACTGGGGATATCCTGACCCCCGCAGCCATTGTGAAACACAATGCAAGAAACAATTAGTGCAACTCAGGATGCCAGAACACATATATATTACTGTGGTATTTATGTGTCAGATCCCACTGTATATATCCAGTTTTGCACGTATAATGGCTGTGGGTTATCTAATAGAACTTTAAATCTACTGTAAAAGGCACAAGTTCTTGCACCTATAATATGCCCCCTGCGAGGGTGCCCAGCACATACACAATGCAGATACCCATCCTGGTGCGATTACATAGTGGTAATCATTAATCAAGCATGTTGTGGGGGAAACCAGAATATAGTGTAATAGCCCAGGAACAGGTGGGATTATCCTAGGAAATGAGGACCTGTAGGCCTTTGCAATGGATGCACTAACCTTGATTGTTCTTCTTCTGGGTTCATAGGCTGCTGCAGAAACTCAGCAACACAGAGAGGCAAGGATCACCCCAACACAATAATGATGACAGAAGCAGATATCACTGTCTGAGACAGGTAAATCTACTGGGACGGGTCAAACCTTCTGCAGATTTTAGCAAATAAGACAATATATGATGCAAAAATATCAGCTTATGGGGGTCATTCAGAGTTGATCGCATGTAGCAACTTTTTGCTGCTCGTGCGATCAACTAGACGCCGCCTGTGGGGAGGGAGTGCATTTTAGCATAACAAGGCTGCGATCGCTTGTGCAGCCCTGCTATGCTAAAGTTTTATGTGAAACAAGACTAGCCCAGCAGTTACTTACCTTGTGCGAAGGATCCAGTGATGAAGGTCCCGGAATTGACGTCAGACATCCGCCCTCCAAATGCCTGCACATGCCTGCATTCGCTGCTCCACTCCCAGAAAACGGTCAGTTGACGCCCCGGAACGCCTTCCACCTGTAACTCTTCTTGCGATTGCGGAAGCGATCGCTTTCTTCGTTATTCCTGTCATTGCCCAGCAACGACATGCGTGTGCATTGCGGCCGACGTACATGCGCAGAACCGCCCCGTTCGCACCGCTGCGACAAACAGCAGCGTGCGTATGGGTCAGAATGACCCCTTATATCCCAACCCAACAATCAGTGCAAATGGATTGAAACACACGGTAAATTATATATGAACTTCTGAGTGCATTATAAATCAAAATATAGGGAATGCTCGATTCTGATTCTTCCATCCAGCATGGACATGAGGTTACTAAATAATGAGCAAATCTCTATATTGTAAATAACAATATATTTGTACTGGCCCAATCATAGTCCTGATAATAGAGATTGTATTGTACAACTGGTAACTATACTAAGAAGACAGATCACTGTATTGCACTCTTTTTCTCTGTCCTTGCTCCAACGTCATGCAATGAAAGATGAATGACTATCTCCTGGTCAATCTCTACAAATAATGTATGTTCCTACAGAACCATGGGCCTGATTCATATTTGTACACAAACTTGCAAACCCGATGGTTTGTAAATACGATGTTTAGGGATCTGCAAGAGTGTTCTGCGCATGTGCAGAATTACTCTTGCGATGTCGCAGTCCCCTGTCAGCCACAGCATAATTGACATGCTGCGGCATTTGGGGAGCAGAGTTAGGGTGACACCCAGGGGTTAAAGTGAGCCGAACGGGGCGGAACTGCGTTCCATCAGTTCCACTCGGAGACGGAATGCAGTTCCGCCTCCTCCGGCTCACCTAACCCGATGTGTCCCCGGCGCGGCGTCATGACGTCTCCCCCATAGTGCAGTGCCGAGGAGCGGACGCCGAGAGAGGACTGCAGCAGTCTGGAAGTGGGAGCGGGGCTCGGTGAGTATTGTGATTTTAGGGGTTTTCTTCCTTAGTGTAGCGGCGCATCTACTGGGGGCAAACTACTGGGGGGCATTACTACTACTGGGGGGGCATTTACTGGGGGGCATTACTACTGGGGGCAAACTTCTGGGGGGCATTACTACTGAGGGGCATTTACTGGGGTAAACTCCTGGGGGGCATCTACTGGGGAGACATCTACTGGGGGCAAACTACTGGGGAACATTATTACTGGGGGCAAACTACAAGGGGGCAAGCTGCTGGGCACAAGCTTCTGGGGGCAAACTACAAAGGGGCTAACTACTGGGGTCAAACTACAGGAGGGCATTACTACTGGGGGCATAACTACAGAGGCATTATTACTGGGGGCGTAACTACAGGGGTATTACTACTTGGGGGCAAACTACAGGGGGGCTAAACTACTGGGGCATAACTACAGTGGCTAAACTACTGGTGGCTAAACTACAAGGGGGCATAACTACAGGGGCTAAACTACTGGAGGCATAACTACAGGGGCTAAAGTACAAGGGGGCAAACTACAGGGAGGCATTACTACTGGTGGCTAAACTACAAAGGGGAAAACTACTGGGGCTAAACTACTGGGGGCATTACCACTGGGAGGCTAAACTACATAAGGGCTAAACTACTGGGGGCATTACCACTGGGAAGCTAAACTAAATGGGGGGGTTAAACTATTGGGGTTATAACTGCAGTGGCATTACCACTGGAGGCATAACTACTGGGGCTAAACGACTGGGGGCATTACTACAGGCAACATTACTACTGGGGGCAATACTACACCGGGGCATTACCATTAAGGGCATTACTACTGGGGGCCCTACTAATGAGGGCATTGTAAAGGCGGCACTTCATAAGGGGCATCACTCCTGGGGACATAAGGGGCACTACTATTGCGGGCATTGCATAAGGGGCACCACTACTATGGGGTCTATATAAGGGGCACTACCACTGTGGGCACTACTAGTACAGTGGACATTGCATAAGGAGCACTACTACTGTGGGCATTGTATAAGGGGCGCTACTGCGGTGGGCATTATGTGTATTACGAGGTGCTACTACTGTAGGCATTATTACTACTGTGTGACCACGCCCCTTTCTTTTTGAGACCACGTCCCTTTTTTGCGGGCGCGCACAATACCTTTATTGCATGGGCGCCATGGGGAAGGGGGTTAGTTCCACCACCTCTCTGGGATCACTTTAAGCACTGATGGCACCCGTCACTGTTCTTTAAAGCGGGGGAGTGTTGGCCCAATATTGAAGGCATGACTGGTCCAGTGTCTGCGTCTTCCGACGCAGACTTTCTGGACCCGGGTGTCCGTATTCGACAACCAGCCAGAGTAAGCTTCACCTTACACAAGCTGACCTGTGCCTAAAACCATCGGTAATCGCGGGCGGTGATTGCAATGGTGATCCGCAGCTGCGTCCTCAGATGCAGCACTCGATAGTGCAAACAGGAGGCATCTATCTACTACAGACACCTCCTGCTGCATTAGAATTTTATTTAGAATTGCACAGCCACTTCCTTCCTGCTATGCAGTTCCATACAAAACCTGAATCAGCCTCCATGTATTGTGTTCTTTAATGAAAATCTGCAATTGCTGTCAGCACATTCTTACTGCAAGCTGAGCTATTCATCTGTTGCTTGCAACGTGTATACTGTCCCAATATCTGATCTGAGTTCTAACTTGTTTTCATTATCATCTTACTAAATGCAGTCTATTTGCCCAATATGAATAGTCTTGACTTTCTCCAGTCTGTAATTTATCTGCTGGCTTAGATGCAATCAGGCTGAATCAGATTTGCATGCCAGTGAGTTTTGTGGATTAGGAAGGTTACATAGAAATGAAAGCTGCTTCCTAATAACATCTGTAATCTACTGTATAATGTGTGTTGTTTATTCAATATAATGTAAAATAGCAGAAAGTCACAAAGTATTTTACCATACAGTAGTACACAAAGTTCATTACCATAATACATTATTTACGGACATATTTATTAAACAAATTTTGCAGGATAGCAACCAAATACAGATGCAAATATTAAATATCCGCAGAATGTATGTTTTTGAATCCGATTTATCGAAACTGCGCATTCATCAGAGTCCTACATATGTTTCTTTGGGGTCTGCTAAATTGTGCCATTTTTCAGGTTCTAGAATGTATAGTCCTGGCAGTCCATGGGCTCCAGTGAGGCATTTGTTTTCACAGAGGGATCCTTTGGATCCTTCCACACTGGCCCTTAGGTGCATGCATAGTGTGACAGGCAGGCATGCGCCTCATGCTCACCAGGCCGTACTCAGAGGTAAAGTGATCGTACAGCTATTTCTTCATTTCTTACTCTTCTACAGGACGGGCTCTTATTGGAGCCAATGTCCCAGCAAGAGACATTTTGTCATTTTCGGATGCAACAATAAAAAACAATTTTTAATGAGTAAAAATTCCAATATTGATAAATATTAGTGATGAGCGGGTTCGGTTTCTCGGAAACCGAACCCCCCCGAACTTCACCCTTTTTACACGGGTCCGAGGCATACTCGGATTCTCCCGTATGGCTCGGTTAACCCGAGCGCGGCCGAACGTCATCATCCCGCTGTCGGATTCTCGCGAGATTCGGATTCTATATAAGCAGCCGCGCGTCGCCGCCATTTTCACTCGTGCATTGGAAATGTTAGGGAGAGGACGTGGCTGGCGTCCTCTCCGTGTATTGTTGATGCAAATATTTGTGCTTGCTTTACTTATTGCTTAATTGTGGGGACTGTGGAGCAGTTGTATATTAATATAGGAGGAGTACAGTGCAGAGTTTTGCTGATCAGTGACCACCAGTTTTATCCGTTCTCTGCATGAAAAAAACGCTCCATATCTGTGCTCAGTGTGCTGCATATATCTGTGCTCACACTGCTTAATTGTGGGGACTGGGGAGCAGCTGTATTATATAGCAGGAGTACAGTGCAGAGTTTTGCTGACGGTGACCACCAGTATACGTTGTCTGCCTGAAAAACACTCCATATCTGTGCTCAGTGTGCTGCTTTATTGTGGGGACTGGGGAGTCGGGACCACCAGTATAATATTATATAGGAGGAGTACAGTGCAGAGTTTTGCTGACACAGTGACCACCAGTATATATAGCAGTACGGTACGGAAGGCCACTGCTGTACCTACCTCTGTGTCGTCATTAAGTATACTATCCATCTACATTCTATACCTGTGGTGCATTTTAGTTTTGCAGTTTGCTGACACAGTGACCACCAATATATATAGCAGTACGGTACGGAAGGCCACTGCTGTACCTACCTCTGTGTCGTCATTAAGTATACTATCCATCTACATTCTATACCTGTGGTGCATTTTAGTTTTGCAGTTTGCTGACACAGTGACCACCAGTATATATAGCAGTACGGTACGGAAGGCCACTGCTGTACCTACGTCTGTGTCGTCATTAAGTATACTATCCATCTACATTCTATACCTGTGGTGCATTTTAGTTTTGCAGTTTGCTGACACAGTGACCACCAGTATATATAGCAGTACGGTACGGAAGGCCACTGCTGTACCTACCTCTGTGTCGTCATTAAGTATACTATCCATCTACATTCTATACCTGTGGTGCATTTTAGTTTTGCAGTTTGCTGACAGTGACCACCAGTATATATAGCAGTACGGTACGGAAGGCCACTGCTGTACCTACCTCTGTGTCGTCATTAAGTATACTATCCATCTACATTCTATACCTGTGGTGCATTTTAGTTTTGCAGTGTGCTGACACAGTGACCACCAGTATATATAGCAGTACGGTACGGAAGGCCACTGCTGTACCTACCTCTGTGTCATCATTAAGTATACTATCCATCTACATTCTATACCTGTGGTGCATTTTAGTTTTGCAGTTTGCTGACACAGTGACCACCAGTATATATAGCAGTACGGTACGGAAGGCCACTGCTGTACCTACCTCTGTGTCGTCATTAAGTATACTATCCATCTACATTCTATACCTGTGGTGCATTTTAGTTTTGCAGTTTGCTGACACAGTGACCACCAGTATATATAGCAGTACGGTACGGAAGGCCACTGCTGTACCTACCTCTGTGTCGTCATTAAGTATACTATCCATCTACATTCTATACCTGTGGTGCATTTTAGTTTTGCAGTTTGCTGACACAGTGACCACCAGTATATATAGCAGTACGGTACGGAAGGCCACTGCTGTACCTACCTCTGTGTCGTCATTAAGTATACTATCCATCTACATTCTATACCTGTGGTGCATTTTAGTTGTGCGCAGTATATATAGGAGTAGGCCATTGCTATTGATACTGGCATATAATTCCACACATTAAAAAATGGAGAACAAAAATGTGGAGGTTAAAATAGGGAAAGATCAAGATCCACTTCCACCTCGTGCTGAAGCTGCTGCCACTAGTCATGGCCGAGACGATGAAATGCCATCAACGTCGTCTGCCAAGGCCGATGCCCAATGTCATAGTAGAGAGCATGTAAAATCCAAAACACAAAAGTTCAGTAAAATGACCCAAAAATCAAAATTGAAAGCATCTGATGAGAAGCGTAAACTTGCCAATATGCCATTTACGACACGGAGTGGCAAGGAACGGCTGAGGCCCTGACCTATGTTCATGGCTAGTGGTTCAGATTCACATGAGGATGGAAGCACTCATCCTCTCACTAGAAAAATGAAAAGACTTAAGCTGGCAAAAGCACAGCAAAGAACTGTGCGTTCTTCTAAATCACAAATCCCCAAGGAGAGTCCAATTGTGTCGGTTGCGATGCCTGACCTTCCCAACACTGGACGGGAAGAGCTTGCGCCTTCCACCATTTGCACGCCCCCTGCAAGTGCTGGAAGGAGCACCCGCAGTCCAGTTCCTGATAGTCAAATTGAAGATGTCACTGTTGAAGTACACCAGGATGAGGATATGGGTGTTGCTGGCGCTGGGGAGGAAATTGGCAAGGAGGATTCTGATGGTGAGGTGGTTTGTTTAAGTCAGGCACCCGGGGAGACACCTGTTGTCCGTGGGACGAATATGGCCATTGACATGCCTGGTCAAAATACAAAAAAAAATCAGCTCTTCGGTGTGGAATTATTTCAACACAAATGCAGACAACAGGTGTCAAGCCGTGTGTTGCCTTTGTCAAGCTGTAATAAGTAGGGGTAAGGACGTTAACCACCTCGGAACATCCTCCCTTATACGTCACCTGCAGCGCATTCATCATAAGTCAGTGACAAGTTCAAAAACTTTGGATGACAGCGGAAGCAGTCCACTGACCACTAAATCCCTTCCTCTTGTAACCAAGCTCCTGCAAACCACACCACCAACTCCCTCAGTGTCAATTTCCTCCTTACCCAGGAAAGCCAATAGTCCTGCAGGCCATGTCACTGGCAAGTCTGACGAGTCCTCTCCTGCCTGGGATTCCTCCGATGCATCCTTGAGTGTAACGCCTACTGCTGCTGTTGTAGCTGCTGGGAGTCGATCGTCATCCCAGAGGGGAAGACCACTTGTACTACTTCCAGTAAGCAATTGACTGTCCAACAGTCCTTTGCGAGGAAGATGAAATATCACAGCAGTCATCCTGCTGCAAAGCAGATAACTCAGGCCTTGGCAGCCTGGGCGGTGAGAAACGTGGTTCCGGTATCCACCGTTAATTCAGAGGCAACTAGAGACTTGATTGAGGTACTGTGTCCCCGGTACCAAATACCATCTAGGTTCCATTTCTCTAGGCAGGCGATACCGAAAATGTACACAGACGTCAGAAAAAGAGTCACCAGTGTCCTAAAAAATGCAGTTGTACCCAATGTCCACTTAACCACGGACATGTGGACAAGTGGAGCAGGGCAGACTCAGGACTATATGACTGTGAAAGCCCACTGGGTAGATGTATTGCCTCCCGCAGCAAGAACAGCAGCGGCGGCACCAGTAGCAGCATCTCGCAAACGCCAACTCGTTCCTAGGCAGGCTACGCTTTGTATCACCGCTTTCCAGAAGAGGCACACAGCTGACAACCTCTTACGGAAACTGAGTAACATCATCGCAGAATGGCTTACCCCAATTGGACTCTCCTGGGGATTTGTGACATCGGACAACGCCAGCAATATTGTGCGTGCATTACATCTAGTCAAATTCCAGCACGTCCCATGTTTTGCACATACATTGAATTTGGTGGTGCAGAATTATTTAAAAAACGACAGGGGCGTGCAAGAGATGCTGTCGGTGGCCCGAAGAATTGCCTGCCACTTTCGGCATTCAGCCACCGCGTACAGAATACTGGAGCACCACCAAACAATCCTGAACCTGCCCTGCCATCATCTGAAGCAAGAGGTGGTAACGAGGTTGAATTCAACCCTCTATATGCTTCAGAGGATGGAGGAGCAGCAAAAGGCCATTCAAGCCTATACATCTGCCCACGATATAGGCAAAGGAGGGGGAATGCACCTGACTCAAGCGCAGTGGAGAATGATTTCAACGTTGTGCAAGGTTCTGCAACCCTTTGAACTTGCCACACGTGAAGTCAGTTCAGACACTGCCAGCCTGAGTCAGGTCATTCCCCTCATCAGGCTTTTGCAGAAGAAGCTGGAGACATTGAAGGAGGAGCTAAAACAGAGCGATTCCGCTAGGCATGTGGGACTTGTGGATGGAGCCCTTAATTCGCTTAACCAGGATTCACGGGTGGTCAATCTGTAGAAATCAGAGCACTACATTTTGGCCACCGTGCTCGATCCTAGATTTAAAACCTACGTTGTATCTCTCTTTCCGGCAGACACAAGTCTGCAGAGGTTCAAAGACCTGCTGGTGAGAAAATTGTCAAGTCAAGCGGAACGTGACCCGTCAACATCTCCTCCTTCACATTCTCCCGCAACTGGGGGTGCGAGGAAAAGGCTAAGAATTCCGAGCCCACCCGCTGGCGGTGATGCAGGGCAGTCTGGAGCGAGTGCTGACATCTGGTCCGGACTGAAGGACCTGCCAACGATTACTGACATGTCGTCTACTGTCACTGCATATGATTCTATCACCATTGAAAGAATGGTGGAGGATTATATGAGTGACCGCATCCAAGTAGGCACGTCAGACAGTCCGTACGTATACTGGCAGGAAAAAGAGGCAATTTGGAGGCCCTTGCACAAACTGGCTTTATTCTGCCTAATTTGCCCTCCCTCCAGTGTGTACTCCGAAAGAGTGTTTAGTGCAGCCGCTCACCTTGTCAGCAATCGGCGTACGAGGTTACTTCCAGAAAATGTGGAGAAGATGATGTTCATCAAAATGAATTATAATCAATTCCTCCGTGGAGACATTCACCAGCAATTGCCTCCAGAAAGTACACAGGGATCTGAGATGGTGGATTCCAGTGAGGACGAATTAATAATCTGTGAGGAGGGGGATGTACACAGTGAACGGGGTGAGGAATCGGAGGATGATGATGAGGTGGACATCTTGCCTCTGTAGAGCCAGTTTGTGCAAGGAGAGATTGATTGCTTCTTTTTTGGTGGGGGCCCAAACCAACCAGTCATTTCAGTCACAGTTGTGTGGCAGACCCTGTCGCTGAAATGATGGGTTCGTTAAAGTGTGCATGTCCTGTTTATACAACATAAGGGTGGGTGGGAGGGCCCAAGGACAATTCCATCTTGTACCTCTTTTTTCTTTCATTTTTCTTTGCATCATGTGCTGTTTGGGGACAATTTTTTTGAAGTGCCATCCTGTCTGACACTGCAGTGCCACTCCTAGATGGGCCAGGTGTTTGTGTCGGCCACTTGTGTCGCTTAGCTTAGTCACACAGCGACCTTGGTGCGCCTCTTTTTTTCTTTGCATCATGTGCTGTTTGGGGACTATTTTTTTGAAGTGCCATCCTGTCTGACACTGCAGTGCCACTCCTAGATGGGCCAGGTGTTTGTGTCGGCCACTTGTGTCGCTTAGCTTAGTCACACAGCGACCTTGGTGCGCCTCTTTTTTTCTTTGCATCATGTGCTGTTTGGGGACAATTTTTTTGAAGTGCCATCCTGTCTGACACTGCAGTGCCACTCCTAGATGGGCCAGGTGTTTGTGTCGGCCACTTGTGTCGCTTAGCTTAGTCACACAGCGACCTTGGTGCGCCTCTTTTTTTCTTTGCATCATGTGCTGTTTGGGGACTATTTTTTTGAAGTGCCATCCTGTCTGACACTGCAGTGCCACTCCTAGATGGGCCAGGTGTTTGTGTCGGCCACTTGTGTCGCTTATCTTAGTCACACAGCGACCTTGGTGCGCCTCTTTTTCTCTGACGTCCTAAGTGGATGCTGGGACTCCGTAAGGACCATGGGGATTAGCGGCTCCGCAGGAGACTGGGCACAACTAAGGAAAGCTTTAGGACTACCTGGTGTGCACTGGCTCCTCCCACTAAGACCCTCCTCCAGACCCCAGTTAGATTATTGTGCCCGGCTGAGCTGGATGCACACTAGAGGCTCTCCTGAGCTCCTAGAAAGAAAGTATATTTTAGGTTTTTTTATTTTACAGTGAGATCTGCTGGCAACAGACTCACTGCAGCGAGGGACTAAGGGGAGAAGAAGCGAACCTACCTAACTGGTGGTAGCTTGGGCTTCTTAGGCTACTGGACACCATTAGCTCCAGAGGGATCGACCGCATGGAACCGGCCATTGATGTTCGGTCCCGGAGCCGCGCCGCCGGCCCCCTTACAGAGCCAGAAGCAAGAAGTGTTTCGGAAAATCGGCGGCAGAAGACTTCAGTCTTCACCAAGGTAGCGCACAGCACTGCAGCTGTGCGCCATTGCTCCTTATGCACACCTCACACTCCGGTCACTGATGGGTGCAGGGCGCTGGGGGGGGGGGGGCGCCCTGAGCAGTAATATAAACACCTTGCCTGGCAAAATCATCACAATATATAGCCCCAGAGGCTATATATGTGATAAATACCCCTGCCAGAATCCATAAAAAAGCGGGAGAAAAGTCAGCGAAAAAGGGGCTGAGCTATCTCCCTCAGCACACTGGCGCCATTTTCTCTTCACAGTGCAGCTGGAAGACAGCTCCCCGGGCTCTCCCCTGTAGTTTTCAGGCTCAAAGGGTTAAAAAGAGAGGGGGGGCACTAAATTTAGGCGCAATATTGTTTATACAAGCAGCTATTGGGGGGAAAATCACTCAGTTACAGTGTTAATCCCTGCATTATATAGCGCTCTGGTGTGTGCTGGCATACTCTCTCTCTGTCTCCCCAAAGGACTTTGTGGGGTCCTGTCCTCAGTCAGAGCATTCCCTGTGTGTGTGCTGTGTGTCGGTACGGCTGTGTCGACATGTGGGATGAGGAAGGTTACGTGGAGGTGGAGCAGAGGCCGATAAATGGGATGTCGCCCCCTGTGGGGCCGACACCAGAGTGGATGGATAGGTGGAAGGTATTAACCGACAATGTCAACTCCTTACATAGAAGGCTGGATGACGTAAAACGCCGGCTTCTCAGCCCGCGCCTGCCCTGGCGTCTCAAAGGCCATCAGGGGCTCAAAAAAGCGCCCGTTACCTCAGATGGCAGACACAGATGTCGACACGGAGTCTGACTCCAGTGTCGACGAGGTTGAGACATATACACAATCCACTAGGAACATCCGTTACATGATCTCGGCAATGAAAAATGTGTTACGCATTTCTGACATGAACCCAAGTACCACATAAAAGGGGTTTTATTTTTGGGGAGAAAAAGCAGCCAGTGTTTTGTTCCCCCATCAGATGAATGAATGAAGTGTGTAAAGTAGCGTGGGTTCCCCCGATAAGAAACTGGTAATTTCTAAAAAGTTACTGATGGCGTACCCTTTCCCGCCAGAGGATAGGTCACGTTGGGAGATATCCCTTAGGGTGGATAAGGCGCTCACACGTTTGTCAAAAAAGGTGGCACTGCCGTCTTAGGATACGGCCACCTTGAAGGAGCCTGCTGATAAAAAGCAGTAGGCTATCCTGAAGTCTGTATATACACACTCAGGTTATATACTGAGACCTGCAATTGCCTCAGCATAAATAGTGCTGCTGCAGCGTGGTCTGATACTCTAAGACAGGGATAATAGTTTGCTAACATAGAGCATATTAAAGACGTCGTCTTAGATATAAAGGATGCACAGAGGAATATTTGCCGGCTAGCATCCAGAATTAATGCAATGTCCATTCTGCCAGGAGGGTATTAGAAACCCGGCAGTGGACAGGTGATGCTGCCTATAAAAGGCACATGGAGATTCTGCCTTATAAGGGTGAGGAATTGTTTGGGGATGGTCTCTGGGACCTCGTATCCACAGCAACAGCTGGGAAGAAAATTTTTTACCTCAGGTTTCCTCACAGCCTAAGAAAGCACTGTATTTTCAGGTACAGTCCTTTCGGCTTCAGAAAAGCAAGCGGGTCAAAGGCGCTTCCTTTCTGCACAGAGACAAGGGAAGAAGGAAAAAGCTGCACCAGCAGCCAGTTCCCAGGATCAAAAATCTTCCCCCGCTTCCTCTGAGTCCACCGCATGACGTTGGGGCTCCACAGGTGGAGACAGGTGCGGTAGGGGCACGTCTTGGGAACTTCAGGGACCAGTGGGCTTGCCCACAGGTGGATCCCTAGGTTCTGCAAATAGTATCACAGGGATACAGGCTGGAGTTCGAGGCGACTCCCCCTCGCCGTTACCTCACATCAGCCTTGCCTGCTGCCCTCGGAGAAAGGTAGTACTGGCGGCAATTCACAAGCTGTACTTCCAGCAGGTGAAATCAAGGTACCCCTCCTTCAACAAGGCCGGGGTTACTATTCCAAAATGTTGTGGTACCGAAACCAGACGGTTCGGTGAGACCCATTCTAAAATTGAAAGCCTTGAACACTTATATACGAAGGTTCAAGTTCAAAATGGAATCGCTCAGGGCGATTATTGCAAGCCTGGAGAATTTCATGGTATCTCTGGACATCAAGGATGCTTACCTGCATGTCCCTATTTACCCTCTTCACCAGGAGTACCTCAAAATTGTGGTACAGGATTGTCATTACCAATTACAGACGTTGCCGTTGGTCTGTCCCCGGCACCGAGGTATTTACCAAGGTAATGGCCGAAATAATTATCCCGTACTTGGACGATCTCCTTATAAAGGCGAGGCCCAGGGAGCAGTTGTTTGGCGGAGTAGCACTATCTCGGGAAGTGCTACAACAGCACGGCTGGATTCTGAATATTCCAAAGTCACAGCTGGTTCCTACGACGCGTCTACTGTTCCTGGGTATGGTTCTGGACACAGAACAGGATAAAAAGGGTTTCTCCCGGAGGAGAAGTCCAAGGAGTTGTCGTCTCTAGACAGAGACCTCCTAATACGTATACAGGTGTCGGTGCATCAATGCATGCGAGCCCTGGGAAGGATGGTAGCTTCTTACGAAGAAATTCCATTCGCCAGGTCCCATGCAAGGATTTTCCAGTGGGATCTGTTGGACAAGTGGTCCGGGTCGCATCTTCAGATGCATCGGCGGATAACCCTGTCTCCAAGGGCCAGGGTGTCGCTGTTGTGGTGGCTGCAGAGTGCTCATCTTCTATGGGGCCGCAGATTCGGCATACAGGACTGGGTCCTGGTGACCACGGATGCCAGCCTTCGAGGCTGGGGGGCAGTCACACAGGGAAGAAACTTCCAAGGCTATGGAAAAGTCAGGAGACTTCCCTACACATAAATATTCTGGAACTAAGGGCCATTTACAATGCCCTAAGTCAGGCTAGACCCCTGCTTCAACACCGGCCGGTGCTGATCCAGTCAGACAACATCACGGCGGTCGCTCATGTAAACCGACAGGGCGGCACAAGAAGCAGGATGGCGATGGCAGAAGCCACAAGGATTCTCCGATGGGCGTAAAATCATGTGTTAGCACTGTCAGCAGTGTTCATTCCTGGAGTGGACAACTGAGAAGCAGACTTTCTCAGAAGACACGGCCTCCACCCGGGAGAGTGGGGACTTCATCCAGAAGTTTTCCAAATGATTGTACACCGTTGGGAAAGGCCACAGGTGGACATGATGGCGTCCCGCCTCAACAAAAAGCTACAAAGATATTGCGCCAGGTCAAGGGACCCTCAGGCGATAGCTGTGGACGCTCTGGTAACACCGTGGGTGTACCAGTCGGTGTATGTGTTCCCTTCTCTGCCTCTCTTACCCAGGGTAATGAGAATAATAAGAAGGAGAGGAGTAAGAACTATACTCATTGTTCCGGGTTGGCCAAGAAGAGCTTGGTAACCAGAACTCCAAGAAATGATCTCAGAGGACCCATGGCCTCTGCCGCTCAGACAGGACCTGCGGCAGCAGGGGGCCTGTCTGTTCCAAGACGTACCGCGGCTGCGTTTGACGGCATGGCGGTTGAACGCCGGATCCTGAAGGAAAAGGGCATTCCGGAGGAAGTTATCCCTACGCTATTTAAAGCTAGGAAAGAAGTGAACGCAAACCATTATCACCGCATATGGTGGAAATATGTTGCGTGCTGTGAGGCCAGGAAGGCCCCAAAGGAGAAATTTCAGCTAGGTCGATTTCTGCACTTCCTACATGCACTTCCTACAGTCAGAGGTGACTATGGGCCTAAAATTGGGTTCCATGAAGGTCCAGATTTCGGCTCTATCGATTTTCTTCCAAAATAGAACTGGCTTCACTGCCTGAAGTTCGGACTTTTGTTAAGGGAGTGCTGCATAGTCAGCCCCCGTTTGTGCCTCAAGTGGCACCGTGGGATCTTAACGTGGTGTTGGATTTCCTGAAGTCGCATTGGGTTGAGCCACTTAAATCCGTGGAGCTACAATACCTCACGTGGAAAGTGGTCATGCTGTGGGCCGTGGCGTCGTAGCAGTTTCTGAGTAGCTTCAGACTTACTCGGCATCTGCGATCAGTTCAGTGCTTGTCGTCCCTGGTTTGACGTCACAAACACACCCAGCGTTCGCCCAGACACTCCTCCGTTTCTCGGGCCACTCCTACGTTTTTTCCGGAAACGGTAGCGTTTTTTCCCACACGCCCATAAAACGGCCTGTTTCCGCCCAGTAACACCCATTTCCTGTCAATCACATTACGATCGCCAGACCGATGAAAAAGCCGTGAGTAAAATTACTAAGTGCATAGCAAATTTACTTGGCGCAGTCGCAGTGCGAACATTGCGCATGCGCATTAAGCGGAAAATCGCTGCGATGCGAAGATTTTTACAGAGCGAACAACTCGGAATGACCCCCACTAACCGGTAAAATGGATCGTTCTGTCCTTCATTACTCTGCATGGCTCTGCAAACAATATCTTCTGATCTGACTGCACTGCAGTCAGATGAGAAGATGCGACGATTCAGCTCAAAACAACAAATTGTCCGATATATCGTCTAGTGCAGTGGCGGAACTAGTGAGTGGTGGGCCCAGGTGCAACAATATGCATTGGGCCCCCCATGCACGCAATTATATAAATAGCGTTCCCACTAAGTTGTTTCAGCAGAATGCTGCACCATGCCCAATTTAAAGAACTAAAATGCTCCCTGCCCTTATGGAGGTGCCCCATTGATAACACACTGATCTTGGCAGGCGCTAGCTGGTGCGCATATACAGTATTGCCCGCATACACAGTAGTGCCCACAATTCACATTACGCAACACAGTAGCACCAACAATTCACGTTATGTCACACTGTGGTGCCCACAATTATGTTACGTCACACAGTGGCGCCCACAATCATGTTACGTCACACAGTGGCGCCCACAATCATGTCACATCACACAATTGTGCCCACAATCACGATACATCACACAGTTGTGCCCACATTCACGTTACGCCACACAGTGGCACCCACAATAATGTTATGTCACACAGCCAGCCCTCACTGCCACTTCTGCCCTCACTGCAGCTCTCCTTTCCAGTGTGATGTGTGCAATAGAAGTGCAAATAAGCTGCGTCACACAGGGGCCTGGATGTGATGGAAGACATAGAAATTAGGCCACAATGCAGCAGACCAACCCCTCCCCCTTCTCCCTATCCCCTGGAGGTCCCTGCCTTTACCTCTGCAACAGAGAGAAGCCCAGGATGGCTACGCAACAGCATCCACTCATCAAGAGTCCGGTTCCTGGACAGGGTGCATGCAGGCAGGATGGCTCCTCTCCTCCCTCCTGTTTTTTATGCCGCGGGTGCCTGGGACATTAGATTACCAGCGGCAACAGCAGGAGGACCGCCCCAGGAGAAGTAGCCAATAGGGAGATGAGGGGAGGGGCCTCCCATCAGAGGGGCACTCAGTGGCAGCAGCCGCAGCACCATGTCTCTGTGAGGATGAGGCGCTGGAGAGCGGAGGAGATGGGAGAGCGTCCCCTCCTCACCCTTGATAGCAGCAGTGACTTACGTCCCCTCCTCTCTCTCCGGCCAGGTTGCCGCTTAGTAATAGTAAAAAGAACCAGGAGGAGACACTGGTGGTTGGCGCGGGTCTGGCGGCGGTGGCATACAATGAGTCAATGTGACTCATTGTAATGCCGGCGGCTGTGGGCCCCTTAGTGCGGCGGGGGCCTGGTGCAACGCACCAGCTGCACTGTCGTAAGTTCCGCCACTGGTCTAGTGTGTACCCGGCTTTAATCATCAAATGAGGTAAAATTACAATAAACTTACTATCAAAATATCTCCAAACCTAATAAGAGGTTATGGGGGTCATTCAGACCCGATCGCTGCTCTGCGTTTTCGCACAGCAGCGATCGGGTCTGAACTGCGCCGGCGCATGCCAGACAGCTGACGGCTGTCTTTAGCTAGCGATCACCTCTGCCTGATTGACAGGCAGAGGCGGTTGCTGGGCGGGAGGGGACGGGCCGGCAGTGTTTTGCCGCCATTTAGTGAGCGCGGTCTGGGCAACGCAGGCGACTTGGGCTGCGACGTGTAGCTCCCTGCAAGCACGCAGGAGCTGCGCTGGCTGGGAGCTACTCCAGAAGTACAAAGGCATAACCGCTGTGCAATGATTTTGTACTTCTGCAACTGGGTAGGGCCTGACATGCGAGGCGGACTAGCCCTGTGCTGGGCGTCCCCAACATGTCAGTGTGCTTGATTGTAGCTGTGCTAAATGCCACAATCAACTCTGAATCACCCCCTATGAGTAGTTGTAAAATTTAGCCTAGGTTTCCAGTGGCAAACGCAGGATTTCTAAAGGGGGGTTTCCAAATGCAATCCACAATCTCCCACTCTGCAGATCATGGAATACAGCATTAATATTTAACACTATAGATGGTCTATAGCAGTGGTTCCCAAACTGTGTGCCGTGGCACCCTGGGGTGCCGCGGGACACTTGCAGGGGTGCCTCAGGTTGGTGGTCAAGGACCAATTCAAACTATGTATTGTCAATTTAATAGGCAAAACCAGTGCTGGTGGCTGCCAGTCATAAAATATGTGGACAAACAGAAGCAAATCTTGTCCCTCACCACACAACTGACCCTAAGGATGACATATAAACATAATTTACTTAATCTAATATTTTTTTCTAAATTTCTCAATAAGAAACTTGTGGCCTAGGGGTGCCGTGAAAAAAAAATCTGACACTCCAGGGTGCCGTGACTCACAAAAGTTTGGGTACCACTGGTCTATAGTATAGGCTGTATCAAACATATTTACATAATATAAATAAGTGGCAAGGAAAAGGTTAAATATACTATAATAAATAAATATACAAATATAATAGAACCAGTATTGCACTTTCTAAGCACACATTCTCCCACCATTGGTAAGGCACCTGTCTCTTCATCCTGGTAGCTACTCTCTGGTCCAGGTCACTGATTGAGGACTCACATCCACACACACCACAATTTTGTAGAAGCTGCTACCACTGGGCACTTGCAGAAACTATGGGGGTAATTCCAAGTTGATCGCAGCAGGAAATTTTTTAGCAGTTGGGCAAAACCATGTGCACTGCAGGGGGGGAAGATATAACATGTGCAGAGAGAGTTAGATTTGGGTGGGTTATTTTGTTTCTGTGCAGGGTAAATACTGGCTGCTTTATTTTTACACTGCAATTTAGATTGCAGATTGAACTCACCACACCCAAATCTAACTCTCTCTGCACATGTTACATCTGCCCCCCCTGCAGTGCACATGGTTTTGCCCAACTGCTAAAAAATTTCCTGCTGCGATCAACTTGGAATTACCCCCAATGCTCTGTCCCTTAAACTGAATGATGTGGTGGCAGCTCTAGTAATCATATTATATACCATTGCTATTGTTGACATAATTTGAGCCACTTGCCAAGAGGAGGGGGGTTTCTGGGCAACCGGAAACCACCCCCTGCGTTTGCCTATGGTTTCCTATTAGCATGTTGACTGTCTGTACATGCTGTAAACACATTTAGGAGCACCAATAATTCTTGATGTATATGTGCACAGGGGAGGTCTCTGTTCTGTTACATCTCCACACAGCTCTGGCGGCAGCAAGTACTATAAATCGGCAGCTGTCATTGCTGGACTACTGTGTAAGACATTACATCATAATCTATATGTAAACAGACAAGGACAAACGTTCCTCTCAATGTTCAGTATACTTCATTTCTGCTCTTATGGGGTAATGTAGGGCTTTCTCCCATGTTTATTGCTCTCTAAGACTGACACATCTGAGATTGGGCAGGCTTGTCCCCCGAGAGGGAGTTCATATAGTGATACTAGACAGTAGACACGTGTCTACTACATGAAAGAGCCATTGTCCTCAGAGTTTAGAGAGCGATGCTTTATAGACGTGTGCTGCTGAGGACTAAGTGGGAGACCCTGTAGGAGCATAGTTTTTTTGGAGGCGACTCTTTAAAATTATTTGACCATGAAAGGAAAATATACAGTAGGTCCCCATTGCGGCACCACCTGAGCAGACTCCTGTGCACGCCAGTGCTCCTGACCTCATACCCATACTAATCATCATCCAAACAGGTATTTCCTCCAGCTCATAGTGGATTATCCAGCCAGTTTCGCTGAATATGGTCACCTTGCTGCTGTTTTTTATTCACAGTGACATTCTATTACCAAGAATAATTGTCTGCTTTTGAGTCCACTTCAACTTTACACTGATATCATATAAGGGAATTTAATTAAAAGCGATGGATGCGATATGTTCCAGAATGGCACATCGCTACTGCCCACAAGTTTTCCCTCACACCTATATCTGGTTTCATCACTAGCGTAAATGGACAATTTGTGCATAGCTGGACATCGTTGCAATGCTCAGCGGCACATCACTTTCAATTTATTCCCCCCCCCCCCCCCTTCACACCACCACTACCACAATAGATATTTTAGTGGTACGTATGCTACAAGTGAATGTATTGATTAATTTAGCAAACTGATATTAGAAACCACCTAAATAAAAAAACAGAATACTTCGCTGATTTGATACTTTTTTAAGTATTGAAATGAATGGACCCATTTTTTTAAATGGTTCCACTGATATGCCAATAACTCCATCGAAGTAAATAGGAACACTGAAGTGAATATGAAAAATTCCATCAATTTAATTAAGGAAAATACTAGCATGTGGGCACAATAACGAAGAAGTTATATGTTTTCAAAATTATACTACAGGTTGAGTATCCCTTATCCAAAATGCTTGGGACCAGAGGTATTTTGGATATCGGATTTTTCCGTATTTTGGAATAATTGCATACCATAATGAGATATCATGGTGATGGGACCTAAATCTAAGCACAGAATACATTTATGTTTTATATGCACCTTATACATACAGCCTGGAGGTCATTTTAGCCAATATTTTTTATAACTTTTGTGCATTAAATAAAGTGTGTCTACATTTACACAATTCATTTATGTTTCATATACACCTTATATACACAGTCTGAAGGTCATTTAATACAATATTTTTAATAACTGTGTGTATTAAACAAAGTTTGTGTACATTGAGCCATCAGAAAACAAAAGTTTCACTATCTCACTCTTGCTCAAAAAAGTCCGTATTTCGTAATATTCCGTATTTCGGATATTTGGATATGGGATACTCAACCTGTACTGTATAATTTTTTCGTGTCTGCATGTTTTTGGCTTCATGGTGACATAGGGGTTAGCACTACTTCCTCACAACACTGAGGGCATGAATTCAATTCCCAACAACGCCTTATCTGTGTGGAGTTTGTATTTCCCCCGTGTTTGCAATGGTTTCCTTTGAGTACTCTGATTTCCTCCCAACATCCAAAAACATACTGGTGGTAGATTACTTGGCTTCTGACAAAAATAAACCTTAAGCCTGCTACACACTATGCGATTAATCAGTCTATATATTTTCAACGTGGAACAATATAACAGCCACATCGCTCATCGCTCATGGGTCATTCCCTGGGACGACCTGTCGGGCGTGCTGCATACCCAATGGGACAACCCAGTGATTGATGGCATGCATTTTAAATGCGGTGGCCAACTATACATCGCGCCATTGTCCACTACATTGTGCAGTGTGTACGGACGGTGCTGTGTATCGTGTGCAATGTGACTGGGTAAACATTGGTGTGTACCCACCAATTGTGTGTGCATGGGTATCAATATGGCAGGGATTGGAATATAGATTGTAAACTCTATTGGCGAAGGTAACTATAGTGAAGATGAAATATTCTTTGTATACATGTGCAATAAATAAATAAATGGCCCTACAGGAAACGAGCAGGGTTCAGTCTTTTTTTTTTTTTTCTCTCTCACACACTAACACAGATTTCAAAGTCTTTAGTTCATTTATTTGTTATACTTCAGTTTAAAAGCATGCTATTTAATTAATATAATTGCAATGGAAGCTTTCAATATACAGCACAATTGCACGGTGTTAACAAATTAACCACTCAATTAAATATTTACAAATTGCTATTTATTAGTGATGTGCACCGGACATTTTTCGGGTTTTGTGTTTTGGTTTTGGATTCGGTTCCGTGGCTGTGTTTTGGATTCGGACGCGTTTTGGCAAAACCTCCCTGAAATTTTTTTGTCGTATTCGGGTGTGTTCGGGTGTGTTTTGGATTCGGGTGTTTTTTTACAAAAAACCCTCAAAAACATAGAATTTGGGGGTCATGTTGATCCAATAGTATTATTAACCTCAATAACCATAATTTCCACTCATTTACAGTCTATTCTGAACACCTCACACCTCACAATATTATTTTTAGTCCTTAAATTTGCACAGAGGTCGCTGTATGACTAACCTAAGCGACCCAAGTGGCTGACACAAACACCTGGCCCATCTAGGAGTGGCACTGCAGTGTCAGACAGGATGGCACTTAAAAAAATAGTCCCCAAACAGCACATGATGCAAAGAAAAAAAGAGGTGCACCAAGGTCGCTGTGTGACTAAGCTAAGCGACCCAAGTGGCCGACACAAACACCTGGCCCATCTAGGAGTGGCACTGCAGTGTCAGACAGGATGGCACTTAAAAAAATAGTCCCCAAACAGCACATGATGCAAAGAAAAAAAGAGGTGCACCAAGGTCGCTGTGTGACTAAGCTAAGCGACCCAAATGGCCGACACAAACACCTGGCCCATCTAGGAGTGGCACTGCAGTGTCAGACAGGATGGAAGATTTAAAAAATAGTCCCCAAACAGCACATAATGCAAAGAAAAAAAGAGGTGCATCAAGGTCGCTGTGTGACTAAGCTAAGCGACCCAAGTGGCCGACACAAACACCTGGCCCATCGAGGAGTGGCACTGCAGTGTCAGACAGGGTGGCAGATTTAAAAAATAGTCCCCAAACAGCACATGATGCAAAGAAAAAAAGAGGTGCAATGAGGTAGCTGTGTGGCTAAGCTAAGCGACCCAAGTGGCCGACACAAACACCTGGCCCATCTAGGAGTAGCACTGCAGTGTCAGACAGTATGGCAGATTTCAAAATAGTCCCCAAACAGCACATGATGCAAAGAAAAAAAGAGGTGCAATGAGGTAGCTGTGTGACTAAGCTAAGCGACCCAAGTGGCCGACACAAACACCTGGCCCATCTACAGTAGGAGTGGCACTGCAGTGTCAGACAGGAAGGCAGATTTAAAAAATAGTCCCCAAACAGCACATGATGCGAAGAAAAAAAGAGGTGCAATGAGGTAGCTGTGTGGCTAAGCGACCCAAGTGGCCGACACAAACACCTGGCCCATCTAGGAGTGGCACTGCAGTGTCAGACAGGATGGCAGATTTAAAAAATAGTCCCCAAACAGCACATGATGCAAAGAAAAAAAGAGGTGCAATGAGGTAGCTGTGTGGCTAAGCTAAGCGACCCAAGTGGCCGACACAAACACCTGGCCCATCTAGGAGTGGCACTGCATTTTTCTAACGAGAGGATGAGTGCTTCCATCCTCATGTGAATCTGAACCACTAGCCATGAACATAGGCCAGGGCCTCAGCCGTTCCTTGCCACTCCGTGTTGTAAATGGCACATTGGCAAGTTTACGCTTCTCATCAGACGCTTTTAATTTTGATTTTTGGGTCATTTTACTGAACTTTTGTTTTTTGGATTTTACATGCTCTCTACTATGACATTGGGCATCGGCCTTGGCAGATGACGTTGATGGCATTTCAACGTCTCGGCCATGACTAGTGGCAGCAGCTTCAGCACGAGGTGGAAGTGGATCTTGATCTTTCCCTATTTAACTCACCACATTTTTGTTCTCCATTTTTTAATGTGTGGAATTATATGCCAGTAATATATCAATAGCAATGGCCTACTGTACCGTACTGCTATATATTATATACTGGTGGTCAGCAAAATTATGCACTGTCCTCCTACTATATATACTGCGCAAAACTTAAATGCACCACAGGTATGGATGGATAGTATACTTGACGACACAGAGGTAGGTAGAGCAGTGGACTACTGTACCGTACTGCTATATATTATATACTGGTGGTCAGCAACATTATGCACTGTCCTCCTACTATATATACTGCGCAAAACTTAAATGCACCACAGGTATGGATGGATAGTATACTTGATGACACAGAGGTAGGTAGAGCAGTGGACTACTGTACCGTACTGCTATATATTATATACTGGTGGTCAGCAAAATGATGCACTGTCCTCCTTCTATATATACTGCGCACAACAACTAAAATGCACCACAGGTACGGATGGAAAGTATACTTGACGACACAGAGGTAGGTAGAGCAGTGGACTACTGTACCGTACTGATATAATACTGGTGGTCACTGGTCAGCAAAATTCTGCACTGTCCTCCTACTATATACTACAATGCAGCACAGATATGGAGCGGTTTTCAGGCAGAGAACGTATAATACTGGTGGTCACTGGTCAGCAAAACTGTGCACTGTCCTCCTACTATATAATACTGGTGGTCCCCAGTCCCCACAATAAAGCACACTGAGCACAGATATTTGCAGCACACTGAGCACAGATATGGAGCGTTTTTCAGGCAGAGAACGTAGATATTTTCAGCACACTGAGCACAGATATTTGCAAGCACACTGAGCACAGATATTTGCAGCACACTGAGCACAGATATTTGCAGCACACTGAACACAACTGAGAGAACGCTGCACACGTCCTCTCCCTATCATCTCCAATGCACGAGTGAAATTGGCGGCGACGCGCGGCTCCTTATATAGAATACGAATCTCGCAAGAATCCGACAGCGGGATGATGACGTTCGGGCGCGCTCGGGTTTACCGAGCAAGGCGGGAAGATTCGAGTCCGCCTCGGAACCGTGTAAAATGGGTGAAGTTTGCGGGGGTTCGGATTCCGAGTAACCGAAACCGCTCATCACTACTATTTATGTCATAAAAAGCCATTTAATGCTGCTTTGTGTAGTGTCCACATGCCAAGCATATTCTATAATTAGTCTGTTTGGCTTGTGATGGTGAACTCAGAATATGGAACTTTTCAGCGATTTATAAGGATTGAGATTAATTAAAGAAAGCTTGGAAAATTGATCATTTTAGATCCCTCTCTCCCCCATGCCTTGACTAAATGGTGGGTATATAAGGTGTGCAATAGGACGTCTGCACACATATCACTCGTTGCTGTCATGGGTAAGAGGGGCAATTTATCCAGTTTGCAAAAAAGGAGGATTATCGGCTTTGGGGCCAAGGGTGGCAGTATTTCTGAAACAGCGCAGTTTGTGAACTGTTCACGTGCTGCTGTGGTGAAGGTGTTTGGAGAAATGGCGGCATGTCGCTGCCATTGCAGGGGAGGGATGAGGCCAAGATCTCTGTCAGAGTACAGAAATTTCCAGGCCTCTAGGTAGTTCCTGCGATGGCCGTCTGCAGAACCCCATGGGTGACATAGTCAGTGCCGGGGAAAAGATCCACCTTCCTCATGGCCATTAACTGTGTCCGGTCCACACTCAACTCCATGAATACACAGTGGCCCAGTCTGGAATGCCTTGCATCACTGTCACATTGCAGTGTTAATTGGGGGATAATAGCATTGGCTATCCAGTAATCACAGTTGTGGGAATATCTAAACACTGATTAGTGGCTAGTGTTATCTACTACTCAAAGTACACCACAGTGTAAACGCTTACAAAGAGACCCACATACTGAACAGACTGCAGCACTTGAGGAGGATGAGCAGCTGTACTGGGCCACCCTATAAATCTGAGGTCTCATTTTTAATGGCTCTTTTATGTCGGTCTGGGACATTATTCTCCGGCAGGGTCCACAGGTTATCCACAGGATAACAATGGGATATGATGGCGCGTCAGCGGATTGGCACCAATCGATCAAAGCTTTCTGGGCTCCCAGGATGCAATGGGCCCGTCCATATATCCCCGCCCACTGGCTCAGGCAAATCAGTTTTTTGGGTCGCGACAACGTTTACCCACGAATACAATGCTGTTTCGGCGGGCATCTGTGTCGGATATACTAGCAGGTCCAGCAGGAGACGTTACCAGGCTGTGGCCGGAGCACGGGGAGAAGGTAAGGCATCGATTCCGCTTAGAAGGGGAATACGGACAGAGCCGCACTGTTTTGGGAAGGAGACCACCAAACAGTCGCTAACGCGGCTGTCACCGCGGGTGCACTAGCGCTGGGCCTTAGGGATCATAGGTTCCAGGAATAGCATGAGGCCGCGATCCCTAAGGTTGATGTCAGCAGGGGAAGTCAGACGCTCTCCTGGTCGCCCCTCCCCCCGGTTCATGACCAGTTTCCGCCGAGTCTCCCGCCATGAACTGTTTCCTCGCTTCTGTCTCAGACGCTGCCACGAGGGGACCTGGTCGCAGCATAGGCGTCTGTGTGACCGGTGCATCTGTGTTCACTGAGCGTCTGTGTTCACTATAGGTTCATGGAGCAGCAGTGTACACTAGTAGCGTCTGGATCCACTCAGCGTTCGCTAACGTATCGATTGATCTTGGAAGCAAGGTGAGTTTCCCTGTATCCCACTCTACTGAGTACGGGCTATACAGCACTGTGGGGCAGATGTATTAACCTGGAGAAGGCATAAGGAAGTGATAAACCAGTAATATGTGCAAGGTGCAAAAGGCAGCAGCCAATCAGATCCTAACTGTTAATTTACATATTGGAGCTGATTGGCTGGCGCCTTTATCACCTTCCGTGGCATGCGGTGAGGTCAGTGGCTGGTTAGGCACTACAGCCATAATGTCCGCCGAATCCTGCCGATGACCCCTAGCCAATGCCCGCTACTGCCTCTGAGCCGATGCCCGCTGCCACCGCCAATGGCTTACAAACTCGCCCACAATCAACTGACCCAGCCCTCCGCCACTAATTTCTATCTCAGTCCGATGCCGCCAATGCCCGCTGCCTACCTGCTCATCATACTTGTGATATATTGTACATTTTTATATAAAAAAAAATGCTGTTGCATGGGTAGGGTCAGATTGTATGTCACTTTAAAAAACTACAGTCACTAATTGTGTAGTACACTGTGAAAGTGCTGATTATTTATAATGTCTAAGAGTGGCAAAGTTGAGGAAGGTACACTCACAGCAACACCAACACTCATTTCATATTTGTCTTGCAAAACTGTATTATCCTCTCAGGATCTGGTTCAGGATGGTTTGTGTGCAAATTGTTTTAGTTTTCAGCAAAATACAAGGCAATGTCAGGGGGATCCACCTTGGGCTATGTTTGCACAGACATTATCCAGTATAGCTGAATGGATAATTCTTACACCATCTGTACCAGGAATAGGTTACACTATTAACGCTTACATGCAGCTCCCTACCTATGGTATATGATTTCCTCCAGCACCTGCTCAAAAGCAGGCTGATAAACCGAGGGTAAGTAAATCTTCACCTTCACAGGCTACACATCAGGCAGAGGAGGATTCATCGGAAAATGAAGGCTCAATTAATTCTACTTCAGCATACGAAGAGGAGGAAGAAGGTCTCACCTCAATGGATATAGCTGAGTTAATTAGAGCTATGAAAGCCATTCTTTCCTTAGAGGATTCAGCAAAGCCTGTGTTAAAATCCAAGGCACCTGTGTTTAAACGTCCTAAAAGAATAAAGACTGAGTTTCCATGGTCAGAGCAGCTGACGGAAATCATGGAAGAGGCTTGGGCTACACCCAAAGAGAGGTTTAGAATTCCAAAGAAATGGGATTCAAGTTATCCTCTTCCAGCTGGGGATTGTTTAAAAAGGGAGGTGGCTCCTAAAGTAGATACGCATGTGATTCAATTAGTGCGAAAATCTATATTACCTTTGCTGTCAACATCATTAAATTATGTCACGGATAGGAGAGTAGAAGGGTTTCTAAAAAAAATTTTTTCCCTGTCTGGGGCAGTCATAAGGCCAGCCATGGCTTCTGCTTGGATGGCAAAGGCAGTAGCTGCCTGGGCTGATACATTGGAGCGGGATTTTCCAGTATCTTCTAGAGAACAAAAATCCCATATAGCTCATATAAAACAGGCTGCAATATTCTTGGAAGAAGCAGCATTAGATATGGGTACTATCGCCTCCAGGGCATCAGCTTCAACAAATAGCTGCTCATAGAGCAATATGGTTATGTACGTGGAAGGCTGATTCAGAATCCAAAAAGGTTTTGGAATCTTTGCCTTTTTCTGGAAATATTATTTTTGGTAAGGAATTAACAGATATTCTGAAGTCAGAAGCAGACTCCAAAAAGTCAAGTTTCCTTTCACATACAAACACAAACCTAAAGTTCTGGTTTTTCGGCCCTTTCGGTCTCAAAGAAAAGTTAAGGGAAAAAGTGATCGCAAGCCCCAATGCAACAGGTCTGGTAAGATTGAAAAACAATGGGCTACCAGAGGACCGCCTACCAAATCAGAAGATAAGCCATATGCCTGATGGTGCGGGCCTCCGCCTGAGGGACCTCAGGGTAGGGGGCTTGCCACAGATTTGTCAGCAGTCTACAGCAGATGCCTGGGTGCAGGAAGCTGTGTCTCTAGGTTATGCTTTTCCCTTCAAAAAGCATCCTCCTCATAGGTTTTTTTGTACCAGCCTGTCTCGGGTAGAGGCGAAGGCCAGGGCTTTGCAAGAAGCAGTTCAGAAATTGCTTCACTCAGGAGTAATTATTCCAGTTCCCCCTGCACAGCGAGGACAGGGTTTTTACTCCAACCTATTTTTGGTTCAGAAGCCAAATGGGTCATGTCGGCCCATTCTCAATCTCAAAATGCTGAACAAATACATTTGGGTACCTCGGTTTCACATGGAAACGTTACGTTCCATAATCTTGTCCATGAAGCCAGGAGATTTTATGGTATCCCTGGATATACAGGATGCTTACCTACATGTTCCTATAGCACTGTCCCATCAGTGTTATCTCAGGTTTGCTATCCTCCAACAGCATTTTCAGTTTCATACTGTACCCTTTGGGTTAGCCACAGCCCCCAGAGTATTTACCAAGATTATGGTGGTTATGGCAGCTTATCTCTGCCAGCAGGGGGATAAGAATATTTCCATACCTCGGCGATCTTTTAATCCTGGCACAGTCACAGGAATTTCTCCTATGTCATCTCCAACAGACAATAACATGTCTGCAGAAACATGGGTGGCTCATAAATTGGGCAAAATCGTCTCTGGTTCCATCACAGCTGATGACTAACTTGGGGCTGTACTGGATTCAGGTCTACAGAGAGTAATTTTACCTCGGAACAAGATATCCAAGGTACAGTCAAGGATTCAAGACTTGCTACACTGTCAAACGATATCCATTCACGCAGCAATGCGAGTAATGGGGTTGATGGTGTCAACATTCAACATGGTGGAGTATGCACAATTCCACTCGAGGCCTCTGCAGCGTCTGATTCTTGCCAAATGGAATGGATTACATCAGATGATAAAGAAACAGACTATGGTACTTTCGGTAAAAGTAAGAAGGTCATTAGCCTGTGGGTACAGACATCCCATCTGGACAAGGGGAGACCCTTTTGGATATCAGAATGGGAGGTTCTGACAACAGATGCCAGCCTCAAGGGCTGGGGAGCAGTATCCGGAGGGTTGTGCTTCCAGGGACAGTGGTCCAAAGAAGAAAGTTGCCTGACAATAAATGTGTTGGAAATTCGGGCAATATACATGGCACTAATTCAGGCAAAGGACATTCTTCAAGGAGCTCTAGTCTAGATCCGCTCGGACAATGCGATGGCAGTAGCATACCTCAACCATCAGGGAGGAACTCGCAGCAAAAAAGCAATGAAGGAGGTAAGTCGCATTCTAAAGTGGGCAGAACCTCATCATCCAGCCTTATCCGCAGTGTTCATTCCGGGAGTCCTACACTAGGAAGCGGACTTTCTCAGTCGACACTCCATTCAGGCAAGCGAATGGGCTCTACACCCGGAGGTCTTCAAGACTCTAGTAGACAAATGTGGGTTGCCAAAGATAGATCTCATGGCGTCCCGTCTGAACAACAAAGGATCCCAGAGCAATCATGGTGGACGCCTTGTCAGTAAGATGGGACTTTCATCTAGCGTATGCATTTCCTCCGATCCCCCTGTTACCTAGGGTGGTGAGAAAAATAAAGCAAGGAAGGGGTGCCGTGATACTAATAGCTCTTGCTTGGCGCAAAAGGCATTGGTATACGGATTTGCAGAGAATGTCAATGGATGCTCCGTTTCTGCTCCCTCAACGTCCAGACCTATTGGCGCAGGGACCTTGTTATCACAGACATCTGGATCGACTGACTTTGACGGTGTAGCTCTTGAAACCTCTATCCTGAAGTCAAGAGGATTCTCACAACAGGTAATTCAAACAATGCTCAGAGCAAGGAAACCTTCCTCAGCTCGTATTTATCACCGAATATGGCAAACCTATATTCATTGGTGCAGTTTTCGGGGTTTTAACATTCCTTCAGGCAGAAATGGATAAGGGTTTGAAGGTGGCTTCCTTGGAAGTGCAAGTATCGGCATTGACTGCATGGTTTCAAAAGAAAATTGCCAATTTACAGGATGTGCATACTTTTTTTCCAGGGAATGCTGCGCATTCAACCTCTGTTTGTTCCGCCTTCAGTGCCGTGGGACTTATGTATAGTCCTGAAGGCTCTTCAAGATGCCCCATTTGAACCACTTAATACAGTGGATCTTAAATGGTTGACAGCTAAAGTGCTCTTTTTACTGACCATGGCATTAGCTAGAAGAGTATCAGATTTAGGGGCGCTGTCATGTCGTTCTCCATTTCTGATTTATTATCCAGATAGAGCAGTTCTCAGAACTAGATCTGGGTATCTTCCTAAGGTGGTGTCTAAATTCCACCTTAATGAAGAAATTGTATTTCCGGCTTTTCAGGTACCGGGACTTTCTGCGGGAGATGCATCGCTGGATGTAGTCCGTGCATTAAGAATCGACGTGGATCGTACCAGTGCGATCAGAAAGACAGATTCTCTCTTCATTCTCTATAGATTTCACAAGAGAGGATGGCCTGCTAGTAAACAGACGCTGGCAAGATGGCTTTGAATGATGATTTCAGAAGCATATTCTCAAGCTGATCTCCCTGTTTTGACTAATGTCTCTGCTCACTCTACTCGTAAGGTAGGACCTTCATGGGCAGCACAGCGTGGTGTTTCAGCAGAACAGATATGTAAGGCAGCCACATGGTCTTCCATTAACATATTCATTAGACATTATGCCTTGGATACCTTTGCCTCTCATGACGCTGAATTCGGGTGAAGAGTTCTCCTGTCCAATCTGGAGCGTCCCCACCACTAAACTGCTTTGGGAAATCCCATTGTTATCCTGTGGATAACCTGTGGTCCCTGCTAGAGAAATATACGTTACGGTAAGAACTTACCGTTGATAACGGTATTTCTCCTAAGTCCACAGGATCCACAGGGATCCCACCCGGATGCACCTGATTTGAGAATCCTTCTACTCACTAACCTCTTCCTTCTTGTACGGAAGGGTGTGCATGTGTGTTCTTCTCGCCTGATTAGGGCTCTACATGATGCTCCTGCCTTGTGCTTTGGAATACAACTGATTTGCTTGAGACAGTGGGCGGGGATATATGGGCGGGCCCATTGTATCCTGGGAGGCCAGAAAGCTTTGATCGATTGGTGCCAATCCGCTGACGCTCCATCATATCCCACTGTTATCCTGTGGACTTAGGAGAAATACCGTTATCAACGGTAAGTTCTTACCATAACGTATATTTTTCACTCAGGGAGGGAGGGGGTTGTCATGTCTGCGTGAAGGAGGAGAGGGATTGTCAGATCTGGAGCATGTTTAAAACTGGAGGGGGGGGGGGGGCTTGTCATGTTTGGGTGTGATTATAATTAATGGTAGAGGGTTTATTTATTAACAGTTTCTTATATAGTGCAGCAAACTCTGTTGCGCTTTACAATTGGTTAATGTAAGAAAACTATTTGGGAATTATAATGTTGTTTTTTTTACCAATATAAAGTCACTTATCTGGTGTATACATAGTGGATTGTTTGTTTTATATCTTGTACGTGTGTGTGTGTGTGTGTGTGTGTGTGTGTGTGTGTGTGTGTGTGTGTGTGTGTGTGTACTTGGGGTTCATGCATATCTGTCTGTTGCTGTGTACAGGTAGAGAAATGAGGGCTACTGGCATGCATTTGCCCCCAGGCTAAAAGTTGCCAGCCAGCCCCTGGTCCAGTCTAGTGATGAGCGGGTTCGGTTTCTCAGAATCCGAACCCGCCGAACTTCAGCTTTTTTTACACGGGGCCGAGCAGGCTCGGATCCTCCCGCCTTGCTCGGTTAACCCGAGCGCGCCCGAACGTCATCATCCCGCTGTCGGATTCTCGCGAGGCTCGGATTCTATCGCGAGACTCGGATTCTATATAAGGAGCCGCGCGTCGCCGCCATTTTCACACGTGCATTGAGATTGATAGGGAGAGGACGTGGCTGGCGTCCTCTCCGTTTATAGAGAAGAGAGTAGAGAGTTAGAGCAGGGGCAGAACTGTGGGAGGCAGTGGAGTCGGCTGCCGCCGGGCTCCTGGCCTCAAGGGGGCGCTTCTCCACTGTCTCCCGCTGCTACTTTTTTTTTTTTTTGTAAATCATTCTTGCAGACGGAGGGGGCCGGGCGGATTGGTCCAGCAGGACACCATGCGAGTCCCTGCAGCTTGCTGCTGGCCTCCACGCTTTCGGGTTTGCGTTCCAGCAGCTGGAACACAACACAGAACCTATTACCTGCTCCGTCCTGCTGCCACTTCCGGGAGCAGTGTGTGCGGCTGCTGGGCTCGAGCTGTGTGTTAGTGGAAACGATGTGACAGGCACACCTGTTTCCACTGCCATTTGCTGTGTATTGCCGGACAGAGCTGCCAGGGTGGTCAGAGGTGAAGCTGCTTAATCACCAGCGTAAGGTAATTCACTGTCTCGGGACATCTGCACAGTGCACACTCACTGACATCTGATCTGCGCGGCCACAGTCCATCCGTGTTGTGTGCAGCCCACTGCCTATTCATCTCCCCCTCCTGCAGCTCCTGCTGTTAACTGTTTGTTTACTGCCATTCCTATAGCCAGGGCCCAGGGTGGGAGCACAGGAACTGATACTGTATGTGGTGGGAGTCGTCAGTCCTAAGGATTGTGTCAGTGCACCTGATTTATTTATGTAACACACCAGACCCCCGCATGTTCTGCATACACACACACAGTAATTAAAGGGCTGCTGTAGCTGGGCCTGGCACTGCAGGGTTAACTTCCCCCTTCATCTGCTTCAGACAGTGTGCTGGGAGATGAGGATCGTCTGAAGATGGAAGACGATCTGATTGGATAGTATGGGGGCAGGTGGAAGGTGTACTGTGCCTTGCTGAACACTGTCTGCAAGTTAAGCAGGAAAGGTCCCATCCAGGAAGGTAAGAGGACACAGAGGGGGGGGGGGGGGGGCAGGACGCATGGTAAAAAGGATCACTATTGCATACATGCCTTCATGGGAAATTAATAGCAATTACATTGGCAGCATCCATTTTTATTAGTAAGTATTGGCTGCAATTAGTTTTTATTTTTATTTTGTTATTGATGGCCAATACAGTTGCTCATTACGTTGGCAATATGTAATCAAGGGGGTAATTCAGACCTGATAGTAGATGTGCGAAAAAACACACATCTACGATCATTTTCTCTGACATGCGGAAGGACGCCAAGCACAGGGCAAGTCTACCCCGCATGCCGGGTCCTGCCACCCCCCCTCCGGCCCTTCCCCGCACGCAGACATGCGAAAGCATCACACAGCGGTGGTGCTTTTGCATGGTTTGAGTAGTCCTCTGCCTATGCAGCCTGCAAAGGCAGACAGCTACCCACCGTGTTTTGGGCCGCTGCGTTTGCGTTGACGCTCCGTTTCCGCCCACCTCCAGGTGTTAAACTGCTTTGTGTAGGTGTACTATAAAGGTATGCTGGTGTCTATTTTATTGTAATGACTGACTTGGAGTGCGTCCCCTTTGTATGTGTATCTATATTACTATTGGGAAAGGTACCTGAGCACGCTGCTACTGTTCACCCTGAGTGCCGGACAATTACATATGGTTGTGTGTGTATATGTAGGGGGGCACCAACATTTATCATGCCTCCGGGCGACTGGGACGAACTTACGCCACTGAGTTAGAGACACTATTTACTAATTTTGGGGAGCATATTAGGACTGGAGTACTACTACTTGCTGATAGTGTGACCAGTGACCATTGACCACCAGTTTAATTAATCCGTTCTCTGCCTGAAAAAAAACGATACACAGTGTGACACAGTCACATACCATATCTGTGCTCAGCCTCAGTGTGCTGCATCATCATATGTAATACTGTATATCTGACTGTGCTGAGTGCTCACTGCTCACACAGCTTAATTGTGGGGGAGACTGGGGAGCAGTTAGAGCAGGAGTACATAAATAATATATTTTAAGTACAGTGCACACTTTTGCTGCCAGAGTGCCACACTGCCAGTGTGACTGACCAGTGACCACACTGACCACCAGTATATTGTGATTGTCTGCTTAGGACGGAGTACTACTTGCTGATAGTGTGACCAGTGACCAGTGACCACCACCAGTTTAATTAATCCGTTCTCTGCCTGAAAAAAAACGATACACAGTGTGACACAGGCACATACCATATCTGTGCTCAGCCCAGTGTGCTGCATCATATGTAATACTGTATATCATTATCTGACTGTGCTGAGTGCTCACTGCTCACACAGCTTAATTGTGGGAGAGACTGGGGAGCAGTTATAGCAGGAGTACATATTTTAAGTACAGTGCACACTTTTGCTGCCAGAGTGCCACTGCCAGTGTGACTGACCAGTGACCACTGACCACCAGTATATTGTGATTGTCTGCTGACCACCAGTATATTGTGATTGTCTGCCTGAAAAAGTTAAACACTCGTCGTGTGGTGTTTTTATAAACGCATTCTGCAGACAGTGTCCAGCAGGTCCGTCATTACATAATATATACCTGTCCGGCTGCAGTACTAGTGTGATATATATATATTTTAATTTTATCTCATTATCATCCAGTCTATATTAGCAGCAGACACAGTACGGTAGTCCACGGCTGTAGCTACCTCTGTGTCGGCAGTCGCTCGTCCATCCATAATTGTATACCACCTACCCGTGGTTTTTTTTTCTCTATCTTCTTGATACTAGTAGCTTACTTTAGGAGTCTGCAGTGCTGACAGACAGTGTCCAGCAGGTCCGTCATTACATAATATATACCTGTCCGGCTGCAGTACTAGTGTGATATATATATATATTTTAATTTTATCTCATTATCATCCAGTCTATATTAGCAGCAGACACAGTACGGTAGTCCACGGCTGTAGCTACCTCTGTGTCGGCAGTCGCTCGTCCATCCATAATTGTATACCACCTACCCGTGGGTTTTTTTTTTCTATCTTCTTGATACTAGTAGCTTACTTTAGGAGTCTGCAGTGCTGACAGACAGTGTCCAGCAGGTCCGTCATTACATAATATATACCTGTCCGGCTGCAGTACTAGTGTGATATATATATATATATTTTAATTTTATCTCATTATCATCCAGTCTATATTAGCAGCAGACACAGTACGGTAGTCCACGGCTGTAGCTACCTCTGTGTCGGCAGTCGCTCGTCCATCCATAATTGTATACCACCTACCCGTGGTTTTTTTTTTTTCTATCTTCTTGATACTAGTAGCTTACTTTAGGAGTCTGCAGTGCTGACAGACAGTGTCCAGCAGGTCCGTCATTACATAATATATACCTGTCCGGCTGCAGTACTAGTGTGATATATATATATTTTAATTTTATCTCATTATCATCCAGTCTATATTAGCAGCAGACACAGTACGGTAGTCCACGGCTGTAGCTACCTCTGTGTCGGCAGTCGCTCGTCCATCCATAATTGTATACCACCTACCTGTGTTTTTTTTTTTCTTCTATCTTCTTGATACTAGTAGCTTACTTTAGGAGTCTACAGTGCTGACAGACAGTGTCCAGCAGGTCCGTCATTACATAATATATACCTGTCTGGCTGCAGTACTAGTGTGATATATATATATATTTTAATTTTATCTCATTATCATCCAGTCTATATTAGCAGCAGACACAGTACGGTAGTCCACGGCTGTAGCTACCTCTGTGTCGGCAGTCGCTCGTCCATCCATAATTGTATACCACCTACCCGTGGTTTTTTTTTTCTTTCTATCTTCTTGATACTAGTAGCTTACTTTAGGAGTCTGCAGTGCTGACAGACAGTGTCCAGCAGGTCCGTCATTACATAATATATACCTGTCCGGCTGCAGTACTAGTGTGATATATATATATTTTAATTTTATCTCATTATCATCCAGTCTATATTAGCAGCAGACACAGTACGGTAGTCCACGGCTGTAGCTACCTCTGTGTCGGCAGTCGCTCGTCCATCCATAATTGTATACCACCTACCCGTGGTTTTTTTTTTTCTATCTTCTTGATACTAGTAGCTTACTTTAGGAGTCTGCAGTGCTGACAGACAGTGTCCAGCAGGTCCGTCATTACATAATATATACCTGTCCGGCTGTAGTACTAGTGTGATATATATATATTTTAATTTTATCTCATTATCATCCAGTCTAAATTAGCAGCAGACACAGTACGGTAGTCCACGGCTGTAGCTACCTCTGTGTCGGCAGTCGCTCGTCATCCATAAGTATACTAGTATCCATCCATCTCCATTGTTTACCTGAGGTGCCTTTTAGTTGTGCCTATTAAAATATGGAGAACAAAAATGTTGAGGTTCCAAAAATAGGGAAAGATCAAGATCCACTTCCACCTCGTGCTGAAGCTGCTGCCACTAGTCATGGCCGAGACGATGAAATTCCATCAACGTCGTCTGCCAAGGCCGATGCCCAATGTCATAGTACAGAGCATGTAAAATCCAAAACACCAAATATCAGTAAAAAAAGGACTCAAAAATCTAAAATAAAATTGTCGGAGGAGAAGCGTAAACTTGCCAATATGCCATTTACCACACGGAGTGGCAAGGAACGGCTGAGGCCCTGGCCTATGTTCATGGCTAGTGGTTCAGCTACACATGAGGATGGAAGCACTCAGCCTCTTGCTAGAAAAATGAAAAGACTCAAGCTGGCAAAAGCACAGCAAAGAACTGTGCGTTCTTCGAAATCCCAAATCTACAAGGAGAGTCCAATTGTGTCGGTTGCGATGCCTGACCTTCCCAACACTGGACGTGAAGAGCATGCGCCTTCCACCATTTGCACGCCCCCTGCAAGTGCTGGAAGGAGCACCCGCAGTCCAGTTCCTGATAGTCAGATTGAAGATGTCAGTGTTGAAGTACACCAGGATGAGGAGGATATGGGTGTTGCTGGCGCTGGGGAGGAAATTGACAAGGAGGATTCTGATGGTGAGGTGGTTTGTTTAAGTCAGGCACCCGGGGAGACACCTGTTGTCCGTGGGAGGAATATGGCCATTGACATGCCTGGTGAAAATACCAAAAAAATCAGCTCTTCGGTGTGGAAGTATTTCAACAGAAATGCGGACAACATTTGTCAAGCCGTGTGTTGCCTTTGTCAAGCTGTAATAAGTAGGGGTAAGGACGTTAACCACCTCGGAACATCCTCCCTTATACGTCACCTGCAGCGCATTCATAATAAGTCAGTGACAAGTTCAAAAACTTTGGGCGACAGCGGAAGCAGTCCACTGACCAGTAAATCCCTTCCTCTTGTAACCAAGCTCACGCAAACCACCCCACCAACTCCCTCAGTGTCAATTTCCTCCTTCCCCAGGAATGCCAATAGTCCTGCAGGCCATGTCACTGGCAATTCTGACGAGTCCTCTCCTGCCTGGGATTCCTCCGATGCATCCTTGCGTGTAACGCCTACTGCTGCTGGCGCTGCTGTTGTTGCTGCTGGGAGTCGATGGTCATCCCAGAGGGGAAGTCGTAAGACCACTTTTACTACTTCCACCAAGCAATTGACTGTCCAACAGTCCTTTGCGAGGAAGATGAAATATCACAGCAGTCATCCTGCTGCAAAGCGGATAACTGAGGCCTTGGCATCCTGGGTGGTGAGAAACATGGTTCCGGTATCCATCATTACTGCAGAGGCAACTAGAGACTTGTTGGAGGTACTGTGTCCCCGGTACCAAATACCATCTAGGTTCCATTTCTCTAGGCAGGCGATACCGAAAATGTACACAGACCTCAGAAAAAGAGTCACCAGTGTCCTAAAAAATGCAGCTGTACCCAATGTCCACTTAACCACGGACATGTGGACAAGTGGAGCAGGGCAGGGTCAGGACTATATGACTGTGACAGCCCACTGGGTAGATGTATTGACTCCCGCCGCAAGAACAGCAGCGGCGGCACCAGTAGCAGCATCTCGCAAACGCCAACTCTTTCCTAGGCAGGCTACGCTTTGTATCACCGGTTTCCAGAATACGCACACAGCTGAAAACCTCTTACGGCAACTGAGGAAGATCATCGCGGAATGGCTTACCCCAATTGGACTCTCCTGTGGATTTGTGGCATCGGACAACGCCAGCAATATTGTGTGTGCATTAAATCTGGGCCAATTCCAGCACGTCCCATGTTTTGCACATACCTTGAATTTGGTGGTACAGAATTATTTAAAAAACGAGAGGGGCGTGCAAGAGATGCTGTCGGTGGCCAGAAGAATTGCGGGACACTTTCGGTGTACAGGCACCACGTACAGAAGACTGGAGCAACACCAAAAACGCCTGAACCTGCCCTGCCATCATCTGAAGCAACAAGTGGTAACGAGGTGGAATTCAACCCTCTATATGCTTCAGAGGTTGGAGGAGCAGCAAAAGGCCATTCAAGCCTATACAACTGAGCACGATATAGGAGGTGGAATGCACCTGTCTCAAGCGCAGTGGAGAATGATTTCAACGTTGTGCAAGGTTCTGCAACCTTTTGAACTTGCCACACGTGAAGTCAGTTCAGACACTGCCAGCCTGAGTCAGGTCATTCCCCTCATCAGGCTTTTGCAGAAGAAGCTGGAGACATTGAAGGAGGAGCTAACACAGAGCGATTCCGCTAGGCATGTGGGACTTGTGGATGGAGCCCTTAATTCGCTTAACAAGGATTCACGGGTGGTCAATCTGTTGAAATCAGAGCACTACATTTTGGCCACCGTGCTCGATCCTAGATTTAAAACCTACCTTGGATCTCTCTTTCCGGCAGACACAAGTCTGCTGGGGTTCAAAGACCTGCTGGTGAGAAAATTGTCAAGTCAAGCGGAACGCGACCTGTCAACATCTCCTCCTTCACATTCTCCCGCAACTGGGGGTGCGAGGAAAAGGCTCAGAATTCCGAGCCCACCCGCTGGCGGTGATGCAGGGCAGTCTGGAGCGACTGCTGATGCTGACATCTGGTCCGGACTGAAGGACCTGGCAACGATTACAGACATGTTGTCTACTGGCACTGCATATGATTCTCTCCCCATTGAAAGAATGGTGGAGGATTATATGAGTGACCGCATCCAAGTAGGCACGTCAGACAGTCCGTACTTATACTGGCAGGAAAAAGAGGCAATTTGGAGGCCCTTGCACAAACTGGCTTTATTCTACCTAAGTTGCCCTCCCACAAGTGTGTACTCCGAAAGAGTGTTTAGTGCCGCCGCTCACCTTGTCAGCAATCGGCGTACGAGGTTACTTCCAGAAAATGTGGAGAAGATGATGTTCATTAAAATGAATTATAATCAATTCCTCCGTGGAGACATTGACCAGCAGCAATTGCCTCCACAAAGTACACAGGGAGCTGAGATGGTGGATTCTAGTGGGGACGAATTGATAATCTGTGAGGAGGGGGATGTACACGGTGATATATCGGAGGATGATGATGAGGTGGACATCTTGCCTCTGTAGAGCCAGTTTGTGCAAGGAGAGATTAATTGCTTCTTTTTTGGTGGGGGTCCAAACCAACCCGTCATTTCAGTCACAGTCGTGTGGCAGACCCTGTCACTGAAATGATGGGTTGGTTAAAGTGTGCATGTCCTGTTTATACAACATAAGGGTGGGTGGGAGGGCCCAAGGACAATTCCATCTTGCACCTCTTTTTTCTTTAATTTTTCTTTGCGTCATGTGCTGTTTGGGGAGTATTTTTTTGAAGGGCCATCCTGCGTGACACTGCAGTGCCACTCCTAGATGGGCCAGGTGTTTGTGTCGGCCACTAGGGTCGCTTAGCTTACTCACACAGCTACCTCATTGCGCCTCTTTTTTTTCTTCTTTGCGTCATGTGCTGTTTGGGGAGTGTTTTTTGAAGGGCCATCCTGCGTGACACTGCAGTGCCACTCCTAGATGGGCCAGGTGTTTGTGTCGGCCACTAGGGTCGCTTAGCTTACTCACACAGCTACCTCATTGCGCCTCTTTTTTTCTTTGCGTCATGTGCTGTTTGGGGAGTAGTTTTTTGAAGGGCCAGCCTGCGTGACACTGCAGTGCCACTCCTAGATGGGCCAGGTGTTTGTGTCGGCCACTTGGGTCGTTCAGCTTAGTCACACAGCTACCTCATTGCGCCTCTTTTTTTCTTTGCATCATGTGCTGTTTGGGGAGTGTTTTTTGGAAGGGCCATCCTGCGTGACACTGCAGTGACACTCCTAGATGAGCCAGGTGTTTGTATCGGCCACTTGGGTCGCTGAGCTTAGTCACACAGCTACCTCATTGCGCCTCTTTTTTTCTTTGCGTCATGTGCTGTTTGGGGAGTGTTTTTTGGAAGGGCCATCCTGCGTGACACTGCAGTGCCACTCCTAGATGGGCCAGGTGTTTGTGTCGGCCACTTGGGTCGTTGAGCTTAGTCACACAGCTACCTCATTGCGCCTCTTTTTTTCTTTGCGTCATGTGCTGTTTGGGGAGTGTTTTTTGGAAGGGCCATCCTGCGTGACACTGCAGTGCCACTCCTAGATGGGCCAGGTGTTTGTGTCGGCCACTTGGGTTGTTGAGCTTAGTCACACAGCTACCTCATTGCGCCTCTTTTTTTCTTTGCGTCATGTGCTGTTTGGGGAGTGTTTTTTGGAAGGGCCATCCTGCGTGACACTGCAGTGACACTCCTAGATGGGCCAGGTGTTTGTGTCGGCCACTTGGGTCGTTGAGCTTAGTCACACAGCTACCTCATTGCGCCTCTTTTTTTCTTTGCGTCATGTGCTGTTTGGGGAGTGTTTTTTGGAAGGGCCATCCTGCGTGACACTGCAGTGCCACTCCTAGATGGGCCAGGTGTTTGTGTCGGCCACTTGGGTCGCTTAGCTTAGTCATCCAGCGACCTCGGTGCAAATTTTAGGACTAAAAATAATATTGTGAGGTGTGAGGTGTTCAGAATAGACTGAAAATGAGTGGAAATTATGGTTTTTGAGGTTAATAATACTTTGGGATCAAAATGACCCCCAAATTCTATGATTTAAGCTGTTTTTTAGGGTTTTTTGAAAAAAACACCCGAATCCAGAACACACCCGAATCCGACAAAAAAAATTCGGTGAGGTTTTGCCAAAACGCGTTCGAACCCAAAACACGGCCGCGGAACCGAACCCAAAACCAAAACACAAAACCCGAAAAATTTCCGGTGCACATCTCTAGTCTAGTCCCTGCTGAAATGCAGTCATTATGCACGACGCTGCCTGTCCCTGCTGTTGCTACCGCCGAAGAGCCGGGCAACCCAGCAGGAAATCCACCTGCCAGGCTCAACGGCCCTCAGCACCACTGCTCCCTACAGAGGAGACACCCTGGCTGTGAGTCCCTGTATGTGTAGTGGGGACAGGCACGGTGGCAGCGGATATCGGGAAAGACACAGACACCCCAGAGGCAAGAGGTTAGAGAGGTGGTCTTGAACGATTCTCACTTGTGTTTTGGTGTATTTTTTTGCTGAGCACACAGCTCTTCCTGTACTACCCCCTACCTGTCTGCCGGGGAAGGGTCACCCTGATGAGCTGCTGCCTCGGGTCCTGTAACCCCCTCTGTGCCGGAGTGTGAGCTGTCCTGTGCTTGGAGTTACCAGCTCTTAAAATATATTATATTATAATAACAACAACTGTTAATAATATATATGATTTTTTTAAAGCCACCCTCTGCTTTAAAATGGATGGGCCAAGGTGAGTGTGGGGGCCCCAAAGATACTGCTGTACCCAGGCCCCAAGATTTCTGTTGCCGGCCCTGGTGTATCATGACTGGACAAATGGCACCATTGCGAATAACTGACGTGGAAACTGCGGAGCACCACACGTGTCATTGATGTGAGAGGTGAACGTCGGCTACGTAGGTGCATAAGGGCAGACAGACGCGCTACAGTGGAGCAAATCACCGGCAAAATGAACCTGGGGGCTACCAGGCGTGTGTCTAAAATGAGGATTCAGCAAACCCTGCTGCATATTGGGCTTCGAAGCGGCTACTCTGGCTATTAGCTGGTGGTCATAATAATGTGACTCGACTGTGTGTAATAAAGTATACTGCCTGCAATCTGTTCACAGCTGCTGTCCGGAGTTGTGTTCACATTATATGCAATTCATATTCCGCGCTTTGTCTTCCTGTGTGACAAGAATCTAGACAAAAAATAAATAGCGACCCCCCCGCACAAGTACTTTAAGAGTAGCTCCCTGCCAGCCTGCGTTGCCTGGACTGCACCCCCTAAATGGCATCCAAACACCATCGGCCTGCCCCCTCCCGCCCAGCGACTGCCTCTGCCTGTCAATCAGGCAGAGGCGATCGCAGGGCTGAGACAGCAGTCGGCTGTCTGGCATGCGCCGGCGCACTGCGGCGCCGCCTCAGTTCAGATCTGATTGTCTGCTGTGCGAAAACACACAGCAGCGATCAGGTCTGAATTAGGCCCAATATGTTTTCTAGAACCGAACAAAGGAATAATGTCATCTAGAGATAATTAAATATACTAAGGGCATATTTTGTCTTGTGAGCTTACACTCTAAAACAGAGATGGTCTTCATTCTCTGCCTTCCTCTATTACTGTATAGGCTCTCTGGGAACAGAAAGTTGACAGAGAGGTAGCTTGTGAGACGGCTGTAGACCAGTTGTTCAAGTAGTTTGGAGGCGAATGGGAGAAGAGAGATGGAACGGTAGTTAGTGGGTGATGAAGGGTCAAGGTTGTTGTTTTTTAGAATAGGTGAAACCAGAGCATGTTTGAATGGTGAGGGAAAGATGCCGGTAGAGAGTGATAGGTTGAAGAGGTGAGCAAGGTGGGAGCAGGCAGTGGGGGAGAGGGAGCGGAGAAGATGTGGGGGGGGGGGGTCCAGGTTAGGTTGAGGGGGAGAGGGTAAGATGAGGGAGTGGACTTCCTTGTCTGTAGTGGTATGGAAGGAGGACAGGATGGGATAGATGGAGGGGAAGGATGATGGCAGCAGAGGGGTGACGGGAGGAGATATCGTGTTGGATCTCCTCAAATTTGGAGATAAAGAAGGAGGCAAAGTCAGTGGCAATGAGGGAGGATGGGAGGGTTGTGGTATAATAGATAGATAGTGTCTAGTTAGGCAGTCAATAGATAGACACCATATGTTAGACAGACATTAGGTCGACAGGGTCAAAAGGTCGACATGTAAAAGGTAGACAGTACAAAAGGTCGACATAAAAATTGTCAACATAAAAAAGGTAGACACCATATTTTCTCTTACGTCCTAGAGGATGCTGGGGACTCCGTAAGGACCATGGGGTATAGACGGGCTCCGCAGGAGATAGGGCACCTAAAAAGAACTTTGACTATGGGTGTGCACTGGCTCCTCCCTCTATGCCCCTCCTCCAGATCTCAGTTAGATCTTGTGCCCAGAGGAGAATGGGTGCACTGCAGAGAGCTCTCCAGAGTTTTCTGTGGAAAAAGAATTTTGTTAGGTTTTTTATTTTCAGGAAGTCCTGTTGGCAACAGGCTCCCTGCATCGTGGGACTGAGGAGAGAGAAGCAGAGCTGGCTTGTGAAGTTGGGCACTGCTTCTAGGCTACTGGACACCATTAGCTCCAGAGGGAGTCGGAACACAGGTCTCACCTGGGGTTCGTCCCGGAGCCGCGCCGCCACCGTCCTCCTCACAGATGCCGAAGATAGAAGCCGGGTGAGTATTGAGGAAAAGACTTCAGGCGGCAGAAGACATCAGATCTTCATGAGGTAAGCGCGCAGCGGTAAGCTGCGCGCCCTTGATCCCTGTCACACACACAATGCAGGCACTGAAGGGTGCAGGGCGCAGGGGGTGGCGCCCTGGGCAGCAATAAACCTCTTTTTGGCCATAAATAAGGTGGATTAGGCTGGGGGACAGTAAATCCGCGGACCCCCGCCATTTTATTAATATATGATGAAGGGACCGAAGCCCGCCGTCGGGTGGGCGGGGCTTGATCCTCAGCACTAACCAGCGCCATTTTCTCCACAGAGGCTGCATGAGAAAATGCTGGCTCCCTGTTCTCTCCCCTGCTGAGCTTCACAGGTTGGAAAAAGGAGGAGGGGGGCACTTTGGCGACGCAGTGAGTGGAGATTACGATTATAAACATATAAAAGCGCTATCTGGTTGTATATTCCAGTGTTTTTAAGCGCTGGGTGTGTGCTGGCATACTCTATCTCTCTGTCTCTCCTAAGGGCCTGGTTGGGGTTTTGTCCCCTTATAGGTAAATCCCTGTGTGTGGGGTGTCGGTACGTGTGTGTCGACATGTCTGAGGCGGATGGCTTCTCCAAGGAGGAGGTGGAGCAAATGAGTGGTGTGTCCCCGTCGGTTGTGCCGACTCCTGATTGGATGGACATGTGGCATACGTTGCATGCAAGTGTGGCATCTTTACATAAGAGGCTTGATAAGGCTGGTTTAGGGGGGACATCAGGCGGTCAATCCCCAGATTGGACCGACTCACAGGGCCCGTCGGGGTCTCAAAAGCGTCCCTTAACACAAGACACTACTACCGACACGGATTCTGATTCCAGTGTCGACTATGACGAAGTAAAATTGCACCCTAGGGTGACTAAAACTATTCAGGGTATGATTGTGGCAATAAGGGATGTCTTGCATAATGTGGATGAACCCTCAGTCCCCAACACAAGGTTACACATGTTTAAGGAAAAGAAACAGATTATTAATTTTCCCACATCTCATGAATTAAATGAGTTCTTTGGAAAAGCTTGGGAGACTCCGGATAAGAGACCGCAGATCCCCAAAAGAATTTTTATGGCATACCCTTTCCCTAAGCAGGACAGGGAGATTTGGGAATTACCCCCCACTGTGGACAAGGCCCTGACGCGCTTATCCAAGAAAGTGGCGTTACCGTCTCCTGACACAGCGGCCCTTAAAGACCCAGCAGATCGCAGGCAAGAAACTACCTTAAAGGGTATTTATTCTCATACGGGTGCTGTGCTAAGACCGACAATTGCGTCGGCATGGGTGTGTAGCGCAATTGCAGCTTGGACAGATGAGCTGACAGATCAATTTGATACTATGGATAAGGACACTATATTCCTAACTCTAGCCCATATAAAAGACGCAGTCTTATTTATGAGGGATGCTCAAAGGGACATTGGATTGCTAGCTTCTAGGGTCAATGACATGGCTATCTCAGCGAGAAGATCCTTATGGACTCGCCAATGGACGGGTGATGCGGATTCCAAGAAACATATGGAAGTACTACCCTATAAGGGGGATGTATTGTTTGGGGATGGGCTGACGGACCTGGTTTCCACAGCTACAGCAGGTAAATCAAATTTTTTACCATATATTCCCCAACAGCAAAAGAAAGTAACACCCTATCAGATGCAGTCCTTTCGGTCGCACAAGTCTAAAAGAGGTCGGGGATCCTCTTTCCTCGCCAGAGGTAAGGGCAGAGGCAAGAGAGCACCTGCTGCGGCAGGTGCCCAGGAACAAAAGTTCTCCCCGGCTGCTTCAAAACCCACAGCATGACGCTGGGGCTCCCCTGAGGGAGTCCGCACCGGTGGGGGCACGTCTTTGACTTTTCAGTCAGGCCTGGGTCAGTTCGGACCTGAATCCCTGGGTGCTGGAAATAGTTTCCCAGGGTTACAAACTGGAATTCGAGGAGGTGCCCCCGCGCCGATTTTTTCAAATCGGCCCTACCAGCTTCCACATCGGAAAGGGATGTAGTGTTAGCTGCAATTCAAACGCTGTGTATACAGCAAGTGATAATCAAGGTTCCCCTGCACCAGCAGGGAAGAGGTTACTACTCAACCCTATTTGTGGTCCCGAAACCGGAAGGTTCGGTCAGACCGATTTTGAATCTGAAATCCCTAAACCTGTACATAAAAAGATTCAAATTCAAAATGGAATCACTCAGAGCGATAATAGCCAACATGGAGGAGGGGGAGTTTATGGTGTCTCTGGACATAAAGGATGCGTACCTTCATGTCCCCATATATGCCCCCTATCAGGAATACCTGAGATTCGCTGTACAGGATTGTCATTACCAATTTCAGACGTTGCCGTTTGGACTTTCCACGGCCCCGAGGATTTTCACCAAGATAATGGCGGGAATGATGGTGGTCCTGCGCAAGCATGGTGTCACAATTATCCCATACTTGGATGATCTCCTGATAAAAGCAAGATCAAGAGAGAAATTGCTGAGCAGTGTGGCGCTCTCTCTGAGAGTGCTCCAGCAACACGGTTGGATTCTAAATCTACCAAAGTCACAGTTGATTCCGACAACTCGACTGCCGTTCCTAGGTATGATACTGGATACGGAACAAATGAAGGTCTTCCTCCCAATAGAGAAAGCCCAAGACATCCAGAACATGGTCAGAGAACTGCTAAAACCGAAAAGGGTGTCAGTTCACCAATGCACTCGAGTTCTGGGGGAAATGGTGGCGGCCTACAAGGCCATTCCCTTCGGCAGGTTCCATGCAAGGACTTTTCAATGGGACCTTCTGGACAAGTGGTCCGGGTCCCATCTGCACTTACATCGGAAAATAACTCTGTCCCCAGGGACCAGGGTGTCCCTCCTGTGGTGGTTGCAAAGTGCTCACCTGGAGGGTCACAGGTTCGGAATTCAGGATTGGATCCTGGTTACCACGGACGCGAGCCTCCGAGGATGGGGAGCGGTCACACAGGGAAAACATTTTCAGGGTTCAGGGTCTGTGGTCAGACCAGGAGTCCTGTCTACACATCAATGTGTTGGAACTCAGGGCCATTTACAACGGCCTTCGACAAGCGGAGAATTTTCTTCGAAACCTACCGGTTCTGATTCAATCAGACAATGTCACAGCAGTGGCTCATGTGAACCGCCAAGGCGGGACAAAAAGCAGAGTCGCGATGGCGGAAGCCACAAGGATCCTTCGCTGGGCGGAAAATCATGTAAACGCTCTGTCAGCTGTCTTCATTCCGGGAGTGGACAACTGGGAAGCAGACTTCCTCAGCAGACACGATCTCCATCCAGGAGAGTGGGGACTTCATCAAGAAGTCTTTGCAGACGTAACACGTCTTTGGGGAACTCCTCAAATAGACATGATGGCGTCACGTCTCAACAAAAAACTTCAGAGGTACTGCGCCAGTTCTCGGGACCCTCAGGCAATAGCAGTGGACGCTCTGGTAACACCGTGGGTGTTCAAATCGGTCTATGTGTTTCCTCCTCTTCCTCTCATCACGAAAGTGTTGAGGATCATAAGACGAAGAAGAGTACAGACGATACTCGTTGTCCCAGACTGGCCTCGAAGGGCTTGGTACTCGGATCTACAAGAGATGCTCAAAGGAGACCCCTGGCCTCTTCCTCTGAGGGAAGACCTGTTGCAGCAGGGGCCCTGTGTATTTCAAGACTTACCGCGGTTACGTTTGACGGCATGGCGGTTGAACGCCGAATCCTAGCAAAAAAGGGGATTCCGGAAGAGGTCATCCCTACGTTAATAAAGGCTAGGAAGGAGGTGACGATAAAACATTATCACCGTATCTGGCGAAAGTATGTGTCTTGGTGTGAGACCAAGAATGCACCTACGGAAGATTTTCATCTGGGTCGTCTTCTCCACTTCCTACAGACAGGAGTGGATATGGGCCTGAAATTAGGCTCTGTTAAGGTACAGATTTCGTCCCTCTCGATTTTCTTTCAGAAGGAATTGGCTTCTCTTCCAGAAGTCCAGACGTTTGTAAAGGGAGTGCTGCACATCCAGCCCCCTTTTGTGCCTCCAGTGGCACCATGGGACCTGAACGTGGTGTTGCAGTTCCTAAAATCACACTGGTTTGAACCGCTTAACAAGGTTGAGTTGAAATTTCTTACCTGGAAGGTGGTCATGTTGTTGGCCTTAGCATCAGCAAGGCGAGTGTCAGAGTTGGCGGCTTTGTCACACAAGAGCCCCTACTTGATTTTTCATGTGGATCGAGCTGAATTGAGGACACGTCCGCAATTTTTGCCTAAAGTGGTTTCTTCGTTCCATATGAATCAACCTATTGTGGTGCCTGTGGCTACAAGTGACCTGGAGGATTCCAGATCCCTGGACGTAGTCAGGGCCTTAAAAATTTATGTAGCCAGGACGGCTAGAGTTAGGAAAACAGAGGCTCTGTTTATCCTGTATGCGGCCAATAAGATTGGCGTTCCTGCTTCGAAGCAGACTATTGCTCGCTGGATCTGTAATACGATTCAGCAGGCTCACTCTACGGCTGGATTGCCGGTACCAAATTCGGTTAAGGCCCATTCCACTAGGAAAGTGGGCTCTTCTTGGGCGGCTGCCCGAGGCGTCTCGGCTTTACAACTTTGCCGAGCGGCGACTTGGTCGGGGTCAAACACTTTTGCTAAATTCTACAAGTTTGATACCCTGGCTGATGAGGACCTAGCGTTTGCTCAGTCCGTGCTGCAGAGTCATACGCACTCTCCCGCCCGATTGGATGATGATTGAAAGTCTCGAGGGAGGACAGGATAGCGGGGTCGAGAGACCTGAGATTTCGTCTGGTGATGGTGGGTCTGGGTGTGGAGAGGAGAGGGGAAGATGAGAGGGTGAAAGAAAGCAGATTGTGGTCAGAGAAAGGGAAGTAAAGGGGGGTACACATGGAGAGATCCATGCTTAAAATCGAAGCAATCTGACTAGATTGCTTAGAAATTAAGCATACATATCTCAGTGTGTATGCCATACAGCGACAGCGATGCGCGGCATTTGTGTGGGCTGCAGGGGGGAAGGGCTGAGACCGTTATTATTAATGTCAACTGGGCACTTGTGTGGGCTACAGGGGGGGGGGGGGGCCTGAGACCGTTATTATTGATGTCAACTGGGCACTTGTGTGGGCTGCATTAACAGCCGTGAGGGGCGGCGGGGGGGGGGGGGGGAGGGGCAGGGGATGGGGTGGTGGTGGTGTGAGACCATTATTATTGATGTTAACTGGGCACTTGTGTGGGCTGTATTAACAGCCGTGTGGGGCGGAGGGGGGGTGACACCGTTTTCATGTATGTATTTACCGCCGTGGGGTCGGAGGGGGAGGAAGAGGATGGGGGGCGGTGACACCATTATCATTTATGTATTAACAGCCGAGGGGGTGACGCCGTTTTCATTTATGTATTTACAGCCGGGGGGAGGGGAAGGAAGAGGATGGGAGGGTGGCACCGTTATTATTTATGTATTAACAGCCGGGGAGGGGGGGGGGGGGGGGGGGTGACACCGTTATTATTAATGTATTAACAGCCGGGGGGGGGGGGGGGGGGGGTGACACCGTTATTATTAATGTGGGAGGCACAACTACTGGAGGCACTGGCACATCTACAGGGGGTCACAGCGACTGGGGGCACAGCTACAAAGGGCACAATTACAGGGAGCACAATTACAGGGGTCACAGCTACAAGGGGCAAAGCTACAGGGGGCACAGCTACAAGTGGCACAGCGACTGGGGTCACAACTACTCGGGGCACTGCTACCCCCTCATTCCTCCTCCGGGGCGGTGCATGTGTGCGGTGGCTGGGTAGGGATCCCTCATTCCTCCCCCCGGCTCCGTCCTCCCAGCCAGCAGCAGCACTCCTCCCTGTCTGTGCTAACGTCCTCCCGCATCAGTGAGTGCATAATATTCATTAATTTCTCTCTCTCTCTCTCTCTCTCTCTCTCTCTCTCTCCCTCCTCCTGTGGATTACTTCGTTTGTCAGTGTAATTTTCATTTTTACAGGAACCCCTATTGGATTCTACATGGACAAGTGGACGTGACCGGCGTGGGATGTAGGTAAGTATGTGTGAGTATGTAAGTGTGTTTTTAATAAATTTTTACTTTCACGCTGTGTGTGTTGTGTTTTTATTTGGGTATTTTTTGTTGTTGTAGAACTACAGGTACCAGCAGGCCCGTTATTTCCCTGCATGCTGGTACTTGAGGTTCTCCAAGTACCAGCAAGCGGGGGAGGCTTGCTGGGCCTTGTAGTTCCACAACAAAAAACAACATTCTTTTTTTTTTACACACTCATGGCTATTAGCCCGGCACCCACCGCCCAGGGGTGCTGAATACAGCCTCTGGCTTCACCCCTGGCCCTTGGGTGCCTGGAGGGGGGACCCCTTAAGTTAAGGGGTCCCCACTCCTCCAGGGAACCCCGGCCAGGTGTGACTGACTAGTTGGGGGGGTAATGCCACGGCCGCAGGGACCTACATAAATGTATCCCCCGGCTGTGGCATTATGTCCCTGGCTAGTGGAGCCCGGTGCTGGTTTTAAAAATACGGGGGACCCCTACATCTCTTGTCCCCCGTATTTTTGGAACCAGGACCGGACTAAGAGCCCGGTGCTGGTTGTCTAAATACGGGGAACCCCTGTCCAATTTTTCCCCCAGTATTTAAACAACCAGGAACGGCTTAAAGAGCCGGAGGCTGGTTATACTTAGGAGGGGGGACCACAAGCATTTTTTTTTTAACCCATTCAGACCCTTCTCCATTAAGTTAATGGAAGCCCTGGACAACAAAATTGCATTCATGTCCTCCTCCCACTCCCTTCCTAGTCCCAAACACTAATTATTATTTTTTCTATAAAAATTTACAATATATCACAAGTATGATGAGCAGGCAGGCAGTGGGCACAGTGGACCCTTAATCCGGTAAGTTAAAACACTTTAAAATGTTCAACTTTATAATTGTTTAATCAACGCCCTAATGTTTTCTTTGCTTTTTTTTTTTACAGGAATCTACCCCGGAGGTAATGAACACTTCCGCAACAGAGGCAACAGAACTGGAGCTCAGTGGTGAGGAGTCAGCACCATCTCGGTCAACAGCACCACCAAGGCGGAGACAAAAGACTTCATCATTGAGTTCCGATTTTGCATCCACCAGCACAGTTCAATTTATCCAGCGGGCAGAGGAAATGCTTAATAGGCCACCGGACTTCTTTCGTCAATTTTCAAATACGATAGAATCTCAGATACGTGTAATGCCCGAAACTGTTTTTAGAACTTTCAGGCGCATAGTATTTGATGCATTGAGAAGGGCCGAGGATAATGACCTATCCGATGACCTGGATCTAATGTCAAATCCTGTGCGGCGCGCACGAAATGCCCCACTGTCCCAGTATCCTTATCCGAGCCCGCGAGGGTACTTTTCGGGTACCCTGTTCGCCCATAGCTCCTCCCCCTGGTGACGTGTCTCCTCCCCTAGATACGTCAGAAGGTCCCTTCTCCCACTCCGAAATAGAATCAACCATTGTTTGGTCCAGCAAGACCGAGTAGGTCTCCTCTCCCTCCTCTCCCTCATCCGTGTCTCTCTCTGTCCAAACCATTCACTGCAACAGCCTGGCAGTACAATATCTTCAGCTGGTACTCATCCATGATAAAAGGCAAGAAGCACTTTTAAATAAACAGCAAACTCTCAAAGCACAGTGCAGAAGGCAAACCAACTATACACAGAGCATTGAAGGCACTGATTTTAAAATAGCCACTGCAACTCCACAACAGAAAAAGACACACCCTCCCCTCCCCTATAATACCAACCGACTATTTAAATAGGTCTTTTTTTTTTGTTTAGCACAGATTGCTCAGCACAGATCTCACGTGTGTATGGGAGATCTAGACACCGGGATGTTCAAGGGACATCTCCCGTGCTAAATTGCTCAGCACACATCTCTTGCAGAAATCTCTCTGTGCGTATGGGCCTTAAGAGTTTGAGAAATCAGAGAGATCACATCGGTGGGTGAAGACAAGGTCAAGGGAGTGGTACTGTACCAGCCAATCAGCTCCTAACTTCTATGTTACAGGCATACTTGCCTACCTGACCCTCTCCATGAGGGAGAAAATGCTCTGTTCCTGGACTTTCCTGGTAATGTATGATTGCCATCACTTGTGATGAGCTAGTTAATTGATAAGAAAGGTGTTTCACCACAGGTGATGGCAATCATACATTACCAGGAAAGTCCAGGAACAGAGCATTTTCTCCCTCATGGAGAGGGTCAGGTAGGCAAGTATGGTTACAGGCTGTGATTGAAAAATGATGAACTGGTTGGTTGGAACTTTATAGCCATCCACTTTCTCTCTCTCCAAGGCTTAGTACATAGACCACCTATATATTGTGATTCACTAGTTACCCACAACCCAGGAATACCAGGATGGAACAAATGCTATTCTGTAAGTAGGGTGGGTCACACATGTGTTTGACCCCACCCCCTAGAAGACCAGACTTGAAGCTGAATAGCACGGACCTCTTACTGATGGGGTGCTACTCAGTTTCTTTCCTTTTTATTATTTATTTATTCTTTTTTTCTCTATGGCGACATAGTCCACACCATCAGTGATGTCTGGGTTTTAAACTCACTACATATTGGGGGTCATTCCGAGTTTTTCGCTCGCAAGCGGATTTTAGCAGATTTGCTCATGCTAAGCCGCCGCCTACTGGGAGTGAATCTTAGCATCTTAAAATTGCGAACGATGTATTCGCAATATTGCGATTACACACCTCGTAGCAGTTTCTGAGTAGCTCCAGACTTACTCGGCATCTGCGATCATTTCACTGCTTGTCGTTCCTGGGTTGACGTCACAAACACACCCAGCGTTCGCCAAGACACTCCCCCGTTTCTCCGGCCACTCCTGCGTTTTTTCCGGAAACGGTAGCGTTTTTTCACACACGCCCATAAAACGGCCTGTTTCCACCCAGTAACACCCATTTCCTGTCAATCACATTACGATCGCCAGAACGATGAAAAAGCCGTAGCATAGCAAATTTACTTGGCGCAGTCGCAGTGCGGACATTGCGCATGCGCATTAAGCGGAAAATCGCTGCGATGCGAAGATTTTTACCGAGCGAACAACTCGGAATGACCCCCCTTGTTTGTAGTTTGACTTTTCCCCCTCCAAATTGCTGGGCATTACTCGATTTGCAAGCAAAATCGTAATCAGATTGCAGGTACATACAACTTGTCACAAAATCACAGCCTATAACATTTTCCTCCAGCATCTCTGCAGCGTTCAGTATGATTTACAGACTGACACAATACCAACAATCTTAATCCAGACAGCCATTGACCAACAGTCAAAATACCGACATGGTCGAAATTACGACATTTATTATGCGGATGTATTCAAAATGCCGATATAGTCAAAATACCGACATTTGAAATGCTGACGTGTCAAAATACTGACACTTTTTTTGGTGTCAATGTCGACACAGGTGAACATGGACACCGTCTAAGTGTACCGCATCCATGCGCATGGCGAGCGCTCGGGCACAGTGCCTTGCTGTGCTCAGCACACTATTATTTCTCTAACGTCCTAGTGGATGCTGGGGACTCCGTAAGGACCATGGGGAATAGACGGGCTCCGCAGGAGACATGGGCACTTTAAGAAAGAATTTAGATTCTGGTGTGCTCTGGCTCCTCCCTCTATGTCCCTCCTCCAGACCTCAGTTTGAATCTGTGCCCGGACGAGCTGGGTGCTTTTCAGTGAGCTCTCATGAGCTTGCTGTGAGAAAGTATTTTGTTAGGTTTTTTATTTTCAGGGAGCTCTGCTGGCAACAGACTCCCTGCATCGTGGGACAGAGGGGAGAGAAGCAGCTCTACTCTCTGAAGCTAGGTCCTGCTTCTTAGGCTACTGGACACCATTAGCTCCAGAGGGATCGTACACAGGATCTCACCCTCGTCGTCCGATCCCAGAGCCGCGCCTCCGTCCCCCTCGCAGAGCCGGAAGACAGAAGCCGGGTGAGTATGAGAAGCAAGAAGACTTCGAAATCGGCGGCAGAAGACTCCGTTCTTCACTAAGGTAACGCACAGCACTGCAGCTGTGCGCCATTGCTCCCACACAACTCACATACTCCGGTCACTGTAAGGGTGCAGGGCGCAGGGGGGGGCGCCATGGGCAGCATATGGACCTCTTTTGGCAAAAGTACACATATATACAGTTGGGCACTGTATATATGTATGAGCCCCCGCCAAGAAAATGTATATTTAAGCGGGACAGAAGCCTGCCGTCGAGGGGGCGGGGCTTCTTCCTCAGCACTCACCAGCGCCATGTTTTTTCTCCACAGCACCGCTGAGAGGAAGCTCCCCAGCCTCTCCCCTGCAGATACACGGTAGAAGAGGGTAAAAAGAGAGGGGGCCACATAATTAGTAGTGATGAGCGGGTTCGGTTTCTCGGAAACAGAACCCCCCCGAACTTCACCCTTTTTACACGGGTCCGAGCCATACTCGGATTCTCCCGTATGGCTCGAGTAACCCGAGCGCGCCCGAACGTCATCATCCCGCTGTCGGATTCTCGCGAGATTCGGATTCTATATAAGCAGCCGCGCGTCGCCGCCATTTTCACTCGTGCATTGGAAATGTCAGGGAGAGGACGAGGCTGGCGTCCTCTCCGTTTATGTTGATGCATTGCAAATATTTTGTGCTTGCTTATTACTTAATTGTGGGGACTGGGGAGCAGCTGTATATAGGAGGAGTACAGTGCAGAGTTTTGCTGACAGTGACCACCAGTAATACGTTGTCTGCCTGAAAAACACTCCATATCTGTGCTCAGTGTGCTGCATATATCTGTGCTCACACTGCTTAATTGTGGGGACTGGGGAGCAGCTGTATTATATAGCAGGAGTACAGTGCAGAGTTTTGCTGACAGTGACCACCAGTATACGTTGTCTGCCTGAAAAACACTTCATATCTGTGCTCAGTGTATGCTTTATTGTGGGGACTGGGGACCACAAGTATAATATTATATAGGAGGAGTACAGTGCAGAGTTTTGCTGACCAGTGACCACCAGTATATAATATATAGCATTACGGTACAGTAGGCCACTGCTGTACCTACCTCTGTGTCGTCATTAAGTATACTATCCATCTACATTCTATACCTGTGGTGCATTTTAGTTTTGCAGTTTGCTGACACAGTGACCACCAGTATACTATATATAGCAGTACGGTACGGAAGGCCACTGCTGTACCTACCTCTGTGTCGTCATTAAGTATACTATCCATCTACATTCTATACCTGTGGTGCATTTTAGTTTTGCAGTTTGCTGACACCAGGGCCGGCTCCAGGCATACTAGCACCCTGAGCGAGAAAATGTAAAAGCGCCCCCCAACCCCTATGCGCGCGCCGAAGGCGCGCGCGCGCTTCGGGAAAAGTGGGCGTGGCCTCCTGGGAAAGTGGGTGTGGCCTCGTAACTTCATATTATTAAACTATAAATAAATATATTTTTTCACACCCCCTCTATGCACACAATTAGCAGCCTTATGCAGAACAGCCACAGTAGTGTTCCTTACACACAATGTCTCCAGTGTAGTGCCAGCTACACATGACATGCCCCGCAGCAGTGCCAGCAACACATGACATGCCCCGCAGCAGTGCCAGCTACACATGACATGCCCCGCAGCAGTGCCAGCTACACACAATAGACCCCCAGCAGTGCCAACTACACATGATAGTGTTCACGTTTTAGGGCAGGGTGCTGATCACAAGGAGGGCACATTTTTAAGTAAGGAGGGCAAAATGATGTACATACTGTAATGCTTGGTGCTCCTCCACCCACATGCTGAAGCAGGGACAGTGCGCGCCGAAGGCGCGCAGCAAAAATTTAGGGGCGTTGCTTCGTGGGGAAGGTGCATGACCACAGAATAGTGGCAATTCGCATTACACCACATAGTAGTGCAGCTAATACACTTTGCACCAGGTAGAACCTCCTATACACTTTGCGCCAGGCAGAGCACGTTAGACACTTTGCGCCAGGCAGAGCACGATAGACACTTTGCGCCAGGCAGCGCACGATAGACACTTTGCGCCAGGCAGCGCACGATAGACACATTGCCTAGCCACAGACGCCTAGTAGATACACTACATGATATGCCCCCCAGCAGTGCCAGCTACATGTGACATGCCCCCCAGCAGTGCCAGCTACACGTGACATACCCCCAGCAGTGCCAGCTACACGTGACATGCCCCCCAGCAGTGCCAGATACATAAATGGCCACACAGTGCAGATATGCCCCCAGTGCCAGATACATAAATGCCCCCACAATGCCAGATACATAAATGACCACACAATGCCAGATACATAAGTGCCCCCACAGTGCCAGATGCATCAATGACCCCACAGTGCCAGATACATAAGTGCCAGATCCATAAATGCCCCCAGTGCCACAAAACATAAATGCCCCCACAGTGCCAGATAAATAAATGCCCGCCGTGCCACAAAACATAAAAGCCCCCACAGTGCAGATATGCCCCCACAGTGCCAGATACATAAATGCCCCCAGTGCCAGAAACATAAATGCCCCCACAGTGCCAGAAACATAAATGCCCCCACAGTGCAGATATGCCCCCACAGTGCCAGAAACATAATGCCCCCACTGTGCCAGAAACATAATGCCCCCACAGTGCAGATATGCCCCCACAGTACCAGAAAAATAATGCCCCCACAGTGCAGATATGCCCCCACAGTGCCAGAAAAATAATGCCCCCACAGTGCAGATATGCCCCCACAGTGCCAGAAAAATAATGCCCCCACAGTGCCAGAAAAATAATGCCCCCACAGTGCAGATATGCCCCCACAGTGCCAGAAAAATAATGCCCCCACAGTGCAGATATGCCCCCACAGTGCCAGAAAAATAATGCCCCCACAGTGCAGATATGCCCCCACAGTGCCAGAAAAATAATGCCCCCACAGTGCCGGAAAAATAATGCCCCCACAGTGCCAGAAAAATAATGCCCCCACAGTGCCAGAAACATAAACGGCCCCACACAGTGCCAGACAGATTTTAACTTACCTGTCACTGACACTGCGGTGCTGCTGGGAGCCGGGAATACTGCTGTGGGCGCGGGCGGGCCGCGGACGGAGGATCGAAACTGTCTGCACGCTATGCACGCTGCGCGGCGCCGGCGTCCAACGTCAGACGCCGGCGCCGCACAGCGCGCTGCATAGCGCACACAAGCGGCCGGGAGTGGGACACACAGAGGCTGGCTCCAGGCAGGAATATGGCGGCCGCAGCGTGCGGCGCCCTGTAAGAGTGGCGCCCCGCGCGGCCGCTCTAGTCGAACATGCCTGGAGCCGGCCCTGGCTGACACAGTGACCACCAGTATATTATATATAGCAGTACGGTACGGAAGGCCACTGCTGTACCTACCTCTGTGTCGTCATTAAGTATACTATTCATCTACATTCTATACCTGTGGTGCATTTTAGTTTTGCAGTTTGCTGACACAGTGACCACCAGTATATATAGCAGTACGGTACGGAAAGGCCACTGCTGTACCTACCTCTGTGTCGTCATTAAGTATACTATCCATCTACATTCTATACCTGTGATGCATTTTAGTTTTGCAGTTTGCTGACACAGTGACCACCAGTATACTATATATAGCAGTACTGTACGGAAGGCCACTGCTGTACCTACCTCTGTGTCGTCATTAAGTATACTATCCATCTACATTCTATACCTGTGGTGCATTTTAGTTTTGCAGTTTGCTGACACAGTGACCACCAGTATACTATATATAGCAGTACGGTACGGAAGGCCACTGCTGTACCTACCTCTGTGTCGTCATTAAGTATACTATCCATCTACATTCTATACCTGTGGTGCATTTTAGTTTTGCAGTTTGCTGACACAGTGACCACCAGTATACTATATATAGCAGTATGGTACGGAAGGCCACTGCTGTACCTACCTCTGTGTCGTCATTAAGTATACTATCCATCTACATTCTATACCTGTGGTGCATTTTAGTTTTGCAGTTTGCTGACACAGTGACCACCAGTATACTATATATAGCAGTACGGTACGGAAGGCCACTGCTGTACCTACCTCTGTGTCGTCATTAAGTATACTATCCATCTACATTCTATACCTGTGGTGCATTTTAGTTTTGCAGTTTGCTGACTCAGTGACCACCAGTATATTATATATAGCAGTACGGTACGGAAGGCCACTGCTGTACCTACCTCTGTGTCGTCATTAAGTATACTATCCATCTACATTCTATACCTGTGGTGCATTTTAGTTTTGCAGTTTGCTGACACAGTGACCACCAGTATACTATATATAGCAGTACGGTACGGAAGGCCACTGCTGTACCTACCTCTGTGTCGTCATTAAGTATACTATCCATCTACATTCTATACCTGTGGTGCATTTTAGTTTTGCAGTTTGCTGACACAGTGACCACCAGTATACTATATATAGCAGTACGGTACGGAAGGCCACTGCTGTACCTACCTCTGTGTCGTCATTAAGTATACTATCCATCTACATTCTATACCTGTGGTGCATTTTAGTTTTGCAGTTTGCTGACACAGTGACCACCAGTATACTATATATAGCAGTATGGTACGGAAGGCCACTGCTGTACCTACCTCTGTGTAGTCATTGAGTATACTATCCATCTACATTCTATACCTGTGGTGAATTTTAGTTTTGCAGTTTGCTGACACAGTGACCACCAATATATATAGCAGTACGGTACGGAAGGCCACTGCTGTACCTACCTCTGTGTCATTAAGTATACTATCCATCTACATTGTATACCTGTGGTGCATTTTAGTTGTGCGCAGTATATATAGTAGTAGGCCATTGCTATTGATACTGGCATATAATTCCACACATTAAAAAATGGAGAACAAAAATGTGGAGGTTAAAATAGGGAAAGATCAAGATCCACTTCCACCTCGTGCTGAAGCTGCTGCCACTAATCATGGCCGAGACGATGAAATGCCATCAACGTCGTCTGCCAAGGCCGATGCCCAATGTCATAGTAGAGAGCATGTAAAATCCAAAACACAAAAGTTCAGTAAAATGACCCAAAAATCAAAATTGAAAGTGTCTGATGAGAAGCGTAAACTTGCCAATATGCCATTTACGACACGGAGTGGCAAGGAACGGCTGAGGCCCTGGCCTATGTTCATGGCTAGTGGTTCAGATTCACATGAGGATGGAAGCACTCATCCTCTCGCTAGAAAAATGAAAAGACTTAAGCTGGCAAAAGCACAGCAAAGAACTGTGCGTTCTTCTAAATCACAAATTCCCAAGGAGAGTCCAATTGTGTCGGTTGCGATGCCTGACCTTCCCAACACTGGACGGGAAGAGCTTGTGCCTTCCACCATTTGCACGCCCCCTGCAAGTGCTGGAAGGAGCACCCGCAGTCCAGTTCCTGATAGTCAAATTGAAGATGTCACTGTTGAAGTACACCAGGATGAGGATATGGGTGTTGCTGGCGCTGGGGAGGAAATTGACAAGGAGGATTCTGATGGTGAGGTGGTTTGTTTAAGTCAGGCACCCGGGGAGACACCTGTTGTCCGTGGGACGAATATGGCCATTGACATGCCTGGTCAAAATACAAAAAAAATCAGCTCTTCGGTGTGGAATTATTTCAACACAAATGCGGACAACAGGTGTCAAGCCGTGTGTTGCCTTTGTCAAGCTGTAATAAGTAGGGGTAAGGACGTTAACCACCTCGGAACATCCTCCCTTATACGTCACCTGCAGCGCATTCATCATAAGTCAGTGACAAGTTCAAAAACTTTGGGTGACAGCGGAAGCAGTCCACTGACCACTAAATCCCTTCCTCTTGTAACCAAGCTCCTGCAAACCACACCACCAACTCCCTCAGTGTCAATTTCCTCCTTACTCAGGAAAGCCAATAGTCCTGCAGGCCATGTCACTGGCAAGTCTGACGAGTCCTCTCCTGCCTGGGATTCCTCCGATGCATCCTTGAGTGTAACGCCTACTGCTGCTGGCGCTGCTGTTGTAGCTGCTGGGAGTCGATCGTCATCCCTTGGCAGCCTGGGCAGTGAGAAACTTGGTTCCGGTATCCACAGTTAATTCAGAGGCAACTAGAGACTTGATTGAGGTACTGTGTCCCCGGTACCAAATACCATCTAGGTTCCATTTCTCTAGGCAGGCGATACCGAAAATGTACACAGACGTCAGAAAAAGAGTCACCAGTGTCCTAAAAAATGCAGTTGTACCCAATGTCCACTTAACCACGGACATGTGGACAAGTGGAGCAGGGCAGACTCAGGACTATATGACTGTGACAGCCCACTGGGTAGATGTATTGCCTCCCGCAGCAAGAACAGCAGTGGCGGCACCAGTAGCAGCATCTCACAAACGCCAACTCGTTCCTAGGCAGGCTACGCTTTGTATCACCGCTTTCCAGAAGAGGCACACAGCTGACAACCTCTTACGGAAACTGAGGAAGATCATCGCAGAATGGCTTACCCCAATTGGACTCTCCTGGGGATTTGTGACATCGGACAACGCCAGCAATATTGTGCGTGCATTACATCTGGGCAAATTCCAGCACGTCCCATGTTTTGCACATACATTGAATTTGGTGGTGCAGAATTATTTAAAAAACGACAGGGGCGTGCAAGAGATGCTGTCGGTGGCCCGAAGAATTGCGGGCCACTTTCGGCATTCAGCCACCGCGTACAGAAGACTGGAGCACCACTAAACAATCCTGAACGTGCCCTGCCATCATCTGAAGCAAGAGGTGGTAACGAGGTGGAATTCAACCCTCTATATGCTTCAGAGGATGGAGGAGCAGCAAAAGGCCATTCAAGCCTATACATCTGCCCACGATATAGGCAAAGGAGGGGGAATGCACCTGACTCAAGCGCAGTGGAGAATGATTTCAACGTTGTGCAAGGTTCTGCAACCCTTTGAACTTGCCACACGTAAAGTCAGTTCAGACACTGCCAGCCTGAGTCAGGTCATTCCCCTCATCAGGCTTTTGCAGAAGAAGCTGGAGACATTGAAGGAGGAGCTAAAACAGAGCGATTCCGCTAGGCATGTGGGACTTGTGGATGGAGCCCTTCATTCGCTTAACCAGGATTCACGGGTGGTCAATCTGTTGAAATCTGAGCACTACATTTTGGCCACCGTGCTCGATCCTAGATTTAAAACCTACGTTGTATCTCTCTTTCCGGCAGACACAAGTCTGCAGAAGTTCAAAGACCTGCTGGTGAGAAAATTGTCAAGTCAAGCGGAACGTGACCCGTCAACATCTCCTCCTTCACATTCTCCCGCAACTGGGGGTGCGAGGAAAAGGCTAAGAATTCCGAGCCCACCCGCTGGCGGTGTTGCAGGGCAGTCTGGAGCGAGTGCTGACATCTGGTCCGGACTGAAGGACCTGCCAACGATTACTGACATGTCGTCTACTGTCACTGCATATGATTCTCTCACCATTGAAAGAATGGTGGAGGATTATATGAGTGACCGCATCCAAGTAGGCACGTCAGACAGTCCGTACGTATACTGGCAGGAAAAAGAGGCGATTTGGAGGCCCTTGCACAAACTGGCTTTATTCTACCTAAGTTGCCCTCCCTCCAGTGTGTACTCCGAAAGAGTGTTTAGTGCAGCCGCTCACCTTGTCAGCAATCGGCGTACGAGGTTACTTCCAGAAAATGTGGAGAAGATGATGTTCATCAAAATGAATTATAATCAATTCCTCCGTGGAGACATTCACCAGCAATTGCCTCCAGAAAGTACACAGGGATCTGAGTTGGTGGATTCCAGTGAGGACGAATTAATAATCTGTGAGGAGGGGGATGTACACAGTGAAAGGGGTGAGGAATCGGAGGATAATGAGGAGGAGGACATCTTGCCTCTGTAGAGCCAGTTTGTGCAAGGAGAGATTGATTGCTTCTTTTTTGGTGGGGGCCCAAACCAACCAGTCATTTCAGTCACAGTCGTGTGGCAGACCCTGTCGCTGAAATGATGGGTTCGTTAAAGTGTGCATGTCCTGTTTATACAACATAAGGATGGGTGGGAGGGCCCAAGGACAATTCCATCTTGCACCTCTTTTTTCTTTCATTTTTCTTTGCATCATGTGCTGTTTGGGGACAATTTTTTTGAAGTGCCATCCTGTCTGACACTGCAGTGCCACTCCTAGATGGGCCAGGTGTTTGTGTCGGCCACTTGGGTCGCTTAGCTTAGTCACACAGCTACCTCATTGCGCCTCTTTTTTTCTTTGCATCATGTGCTGTTTGGGGACTATTTTTTTGAAGTGCCATCCTGCCTGACACTGCAGTGCCACTCCTAGATGGGCCAGGTGTTTGTGTCGGCCACTTGGGTCGCTTAGCTTAGTCACACAGCTACCTCATTGCGCCTCTTTTTTTCTTTGCATCATGTGCTGTTTGGGGACTATTTTTTTGAAGTACCATCCTGTCTGACACTGCAGTGCCACTCCTAGATGGGCCAGGTGTTTGTGTCGGCCACTTGTGTCGCTTATCTTAGTCACACAGCGACCTTGGTGCGCCTCTTTTTTTCTTTGCATCATGTGCTGTTTGGGGACTATTTTTTTGAAGTGCCATCCTGCCTGACACTGCAGTGCCACTCCTAGATGGGCCAGGTGTTTGTGTCGGCCACTTGTGTCGCTTAGCTTAGCCATCCAGCGACCTCGGTGCAAATTTTAGGACTAAAAATAATATTGTGAGGTGTTCAGAATAGACTGGAAATGAGTGAAAATTATGGTTATTGAGGTTAATAATACTATGGGATCAAAATGACCCCCAAATTCTATGATTTAAGGTGTTTTTTAGGTTTTTTTTTTTTTAAAAACACCCGAATCCAAAACACACCCGAATCCGACAAAAAATTTTCTGTGAGGTTTTGCCAAACGCGTCCGAATCCAAAACACGGCCGCGGAACTGAATCCAAAACCAAAACCCAAAACCCAAAAAATGTCCGGTGCACATCACTGATAATTAGGCGCAAAAATCAATATAAACAGCAGCTACTGGGTTAACATTAAGTTACTGTGTTATTCCTGGGTTTATAGCGCTGGGGTGTGTGCTGGCATACTCTCTCTCTGTCTCTCCAAAGGGCCTTGTGGGGGAATTGTCTTCAGATGAGCATTCCCTGAGTGTGTGGAGTGTCGGTACGTGTGTGTCGACATGTCTGAGGTAAATGGCTCCCCTAAGGAGGAGATGGAGCAAATGTGTGTGTGAGTGGTGTCTCCGTCGACAACGCTGACACCTGTTTGGATATGTGTAATTAAGTGCTAAGGTGTTAGGCGCCGGGGTCCGCTCGTATGCGCGGCCCGGCGCCTAGCAACTAGGGACGCTGTGCGCGTACAGCCGCCGGCTCCCTAGCAACGCTAGACGCCGGGCGCGCTGAGCCGCACGGACCCTAGCAACGGGGACGCCACTGGCGGACCGCGTTCCCCGTTGCTGGGTCCTTTTGGAATTAATAAGTGCACCTGTTCTCTGGCCGTGCAGCAAGGCAGCTGCACGGCATTGATTCTAATCAGCTCTGTCAGCAGCTGATTGGAGGACTCCTCATTAAATACACTCTCAGGGCTTCTCACAGACGCCGGTAATAGCTTCTTGCATGCTGTCTTGTTTGCTGAGAGTCTGTTTCCAGTCCTGCTGTATCCGGTCATTCCAGTCCTCTGAAGTCCTGTACTCAGGAGTTATCATCTCGTCCCTGGAGTCCTGACTGATCACCGTTTAACATCCAGTGGTGTTCGTGAGTCGCGGCTCTGCCGTGTGTAGCGGCTCGGCCGCTTTACCCTTTATAATTTGTGTTTGGAGCATTTTGCGGAGGGTTCTGCTTCCACAGGTCCACTCTGGTATTCGGCGGTGCCGGGTAGGAGTATTGGACAAGTGGATTTTGGTTGTCCTTTTCCCTGGCGGTTTTTCCGCACATACTTTAGGTTTTTTAGTTAGCTCGTAGCCCCTGGCTTGTTTGTTAGATAGAGGGCCTCTTGTTATCATCCTGCCTCGGATTTCCCTTTGTCTCTCATTAAGACCGGGGGGCATCGGAGTTGGGCAGACATAATCCGCCCTTCAAACGCGGCTGCCAAGGGCTCAAGAAACCATAGTCTCGCAAGGGATTTCTGACAGCACGGGTGAGACAACAGAGTTAGGGCGCCAGGGGCTATTATTCTTTCCTGCTCCCGTCCCCAGCATTCCATTCCAGTGCTCCGGTCCTTGTCATAAGATCTCCTCTGACCAGGAGTGCTGGAATCATAACATTATTACCGGCCATACCAAAACTTAAAAATTAAACGGGGTTTAATTTTTTTTTCTCATTCAGTTTTGTGAGAATTTATCGGCCTCATGAATCCAACAGGTTTAGGGCCAAATCCTGGTCAGCTCTTAGTCAGCCAGATTCAAGAACTTACTCAGATGGTTCAGGATCTTTCTCTTCGGGTGAAGTCGCAGGAAGATCTTTTGCGAGCTTCCCCGAAGGTAGTCCCTGAACCAAAGATGCATTTGCCTGACCGTTTTTCTGGTGATAGGAAAGAGTTTTTTAATTTTAAAGAATCCTGTAAACTTTATTTTCGTTTAAGACCGACTTCCTCGGGTACTGAATCTCAGCGGGTCGGGATTATTATTTCTTTGCTCCAGGGGGATCCTCAGACCTGGGCATTTGGTTTAAAAGCAGAGGATCCGGCATTTTTGTCAGTTGACGCTTTTTTTGGGTCTTTAGGGCTCTTGTATGATGACCCTGATAGAGAGGCGTCCGCTGAAAGTCAGTTGCACGCTCTCAGACAGGGTAGGAATCCTGCGGAGATTTATTGTACGGAGTTTCGCCGTTGGTCGAACGACTGTGGCTGGAATGACCCAGCCCTGCGCAGTCAGTTTCGCCTCGGCTTATCAGAGTCTATAAAAGACAGTCTCCTTCAGTACCCCGCTCCTGAGACTCTCGATAAGTTCATGGAGCTTTCTATTAAGATTGATCGTCATCTCAGAGAGCGGAGGGCTGAAAAAGGAGCACCTGTAAGGTCAAGTCCGTGTGTATATTCCATTCCTGAAGACGTAGAGGAGCCCATGCAGATGGGTCTCTCCCGGCTGTCTCCTGAAGAAAGAGCCAGAAGGCAAAATTCTGGTCTTTGTCTGTACTGTGGGGGTAAGGGACATTTTGCTCGTAATTGTCCGAACAAGTCGGGAAACGCTTTGACCAGGTGAATTGTGAGGGGGTTCACCTAGGTCTGCAGCTTATCTCCTCGAATAACTCCCTTTTAGTCCCAGTTAAAGTTTCCTTTGGCAGCCTCAGTTCTTCGGTGTCTGCTTTTGTTGACAGTGGAGCTGCAGGAAACTTTATGGATTTAACTTGGGCTAAGGCCTTAGGCATTCCTCAGTTACCTTTGGGTAGGTGTGTCACCATGCATGGCTTAGATGGGAGTCCACTGTCCAATGGGGTTATTTCTCTCACTCTCTTACTCATTGCCCAGCAGTTCCAGTTGTTCTGGGTCACCCTTGGCTGGCCTTTCATAATCCCACCATTGATTGGCGGTCAGGGGAGATTTCACAGTGGGGAACTTTTTGTGCTGAGGAATGTATTACGTTTCCAGTCAGAGTAGCAGCTGTCATTCCAGAACTCATTCCTGTGGAATACCAGGAGTTTGCTGATGTCTTTTCCAAAGGCAATGCGGACATTCTGCCTCCCCATCGGCCTCATGATTGTGCTATTGAGCTAATTCCTGGTGCCGCTTTGCCAAAGGGAAGACTATATGCATTATCCGGGCCAGAAACTGCGGCTATGAATGATTATGTTAAGGAGAGCCTAGAGAAAGGATTTATTAGACCATCAAAATCTCCTTTAAGTGCAGGCTTCTTCTTTGTGGAGAAAAAGGATGGCTCGCTTAGACCTTGCATTGACTTTAGAGCCCTGAATAAGATCTCAGTTAAAAACACTTATCCTTTGCCGCTGATTTCTGTACTCTTTGATGAGTTACGTTCGGCTGTGATTTTTTCTAAAATTGACCTTAGAGGAGCGTACAACCTCATCCGAATTAAATCTGGAGATGAGTGGAAGACGGCCTTCAGTACTCAGTCGGGTCACTACGAGTACCTGGTGATGCCGTTCGGCTTGTCTAATGCTCCAGCAGTTTTTCAAGACCTCATTAACGATGTGCTCCGTGACTTCCTAGGGAAATTCGTGGTCGTTTACTTAGACGACATCCTGATTTATTCTGAATCAATGGAACAACATGTTACCCAGGTGCGTCTGGTTCTTCAAAAGTTACGTGAGAATCATTTATATGCCAAGCTGGAGAAGTATGAGTTTCATATCACGGAAGTATCTTTTTTAGGGTACATTATTTCCCCTCGGGGAATTTCCATGGAACCAAAGAAGCTCCAGGCCATCCTTAGTTGGGCGCAACCCTCCAATTTAAAAGCAATTCAGCGCTTTTTAGGGTTTGCGAATTATTATAGGAGGTTCATTCATTCTTTTTCTGACCTGGTTGCTCCCATTGTAGCTCTGACAAAGAAAGGAGCGGATCCTACCAACTGGTCGCGTGAAGCTGAGTTGTCCTTCCGGGCCTTGAAACAAGCCTTTGTCTCGGCTCCAGTCCTCAGACATCCCAATCCAGAATTGCCCTTTGTTGTGGAGGTTGATGCCTCGGAGATTGGAGTGGGGGCTGTCCTTTCTCAAAAGGATCCGGAGTCTCTGGAATTACATCCTTGTGCCTTTATGTCCAGGAAATTCTCCTCCGCTGAATCCAACTATGACGTTGGTAATCGGGAGTTACTGGCGGTAAAGTGGGCTTTCGAGGAGTGGAGGCATTGGCTGGAGGGAGCAAAACATACTATTTCAGTATTGACTGACCATAAAAACCTGCAATACATCGAATCGGCTAAACGGCTTAATGCCCGGCAGGCACGTTGGGCTTTATTTTTTACTCGTTTCAAATTTATAATCACTTTCAGGCCTGGTTCCAAGAATACAAAGGCTGATGCCCTGTCACGCAGCTTTCTTCCGGTTCACAATAACAGTCCTGTTACTCCTATACTTCCATCCTCTGTCATCTGGGCAGGCCTCACACAAGATTTATTTACCCAGTTAAAACAGCTTCAACACCAAGCTCCTGGAAATACTCCTGCTGGTCGTCTTTACGTCCCTGAGTTTTTGAGAGCTACTGTTTTAACGGAATTCCATGATAACAAAGTTTCCGGGCATCCGGGAATCTCTAAGACTTTGGAGTTAGTCTCTCGCTCAGTATGGTGGCCTGGTCTTTCTAAAGACGTTAATGAGTTTGTTTATTCATGTCAGGTCTGTGCACAGCATAAGGTTCCCCGTTCCTTGCCTATCGGGCAACTTATGCCCTTAAATGTCCCTCTCAGGCCATGGTCTCATATTTCCATGGATTTTGTGGTTGACCTTCCCCTTTCAGCCGGATTCCGAGTCATATGGGTGGTAGTGGACCGTTTTAGCAAGATGGCTCATTTCATTGCTCTTCCCCGACTGCCATCTGCCCAAGGGTTGGCAGTTTTGTTTCTCCGCCATGTTTTCAGACTTCATGGGTTGCCTACTGATATTGTTTCTGATCGGGGTCCACAATTCATCGCACAATTCTGGAAATGTTTTTGTGCTTCATTAAAGATGAAATTGTCGTTAACATCCGGTTACCACCCACAATCCAACGGGCAAACCGAGCGAGTTAACCAATCATTGAAACAGTATTTGCGTTTGTATTCAGCCAAACTCCAGAATGATTGGTCCGAGTTTCTTCCATTGGCGGAGTTTGCTTACAATAATTCTTGTCATTCCTCCACTAAAGTGTCTCCATTCTTTTCAGTTTTTGGTTTTCACCCCAGAGCTAATTCTTTTTTTCATCATTCCTCAGTCTCCTCGCTAACCTTAACCTCCCATCTCAGAGCCATTTGGAAAAAAGTGCACTTTGCTCTCAGAAAAGCGGCCTTTCGAGAGAAAAAAATTTCTGACAGGCTCCGACGTCCTTGCACTTTTAAGGTGGGAGATAGGGTATGGTTGTCGACTCGTAACATCAGGCTTCGACAATCCTCGGTTAGATTGGGACCCAAATTTATTGGGCCATTTCTTATTATTAAAAGAGTCAACCCAGTTGCCTTCCGGTTACGTTTACCAAGATCTCTCAGGATTGGAAATACGTTTCATTGCTCCCTGTTGAAACTATACGTTTCTTCCAGTAGATTTCCTCGGAGGATCTCTCAGGGTAGATCTCCGGTGGATGTACAGGGACAACAGGAGTTCTTGGTGGAGAAGGTTCTCGATTCCAAATTGTCCCGGGGCCGGCTTTATTTTCTGGTTCACTGGAGAGGCTATGGTCCGGAGGAAAGGTCTTGGGTCCTGGATAAGGATCTTCATGCCCCGAGGCCCAAGAGGGCATTTTTTCGGGAATTTCCTCGGAAACCTGGCTTTAGGGGTTCCTTGACCCCTCCTCAAGGGGGGGGTACTGTTAGGCGCCGGGGTCCGCTCGTATGCGCGGCCCGGCGCCTAGCAACTAGGGACGCTGTGCGCGTACAGCCGCCGGCTCCCTAGCAATGCTAGACGCCGGGCGCGCTGAGCCGCACGGACCCTAGCAACGGGGACGCCACTGGCGGACCGCGTTCCCCGTTGCTGGGTCCTTTTGGAATTAATAAGTGCACCTGTTCTCTGGCCGTGCAGCAAGGCAGCTGCACCGCATTGATTCTAATCAGCTCTGTCAGCAGCTGATTGGAGGACTCCTCATTAAATACACTCTCAGGGCTTCTCACAGACGCCGGTAATAGCTTCTTGCATGCTGTCTTGTTTGCTGAGAGTCTGTTTCCAGTCCTGCTGTATCCGGTCATTCCAGTCCTCTGAAGTCCTGTACTCGGGAGTTATCATCTCGTCCCTGGAGTCCTGACTGATCACCGTTTAACATCCAGTGGTGTTCGTGAGTCGCGGCTCTGCCGTGTGTAGCGGCTCGGCCGCTTTACCCTTTATAATTTGTGTTTGGAGCATTTTGCGGAGGGTTCCGCTTCCACAGGTCCACTCTGGTATTCGGCGGTGCCGGGTAGGAGTATTGGACAAGTGGATTTTGGTTGTCCTTTTCCCTGGCGGTTTTTCCGCACATACTTTAGGTTTTTTAGTTAGCTCGTAGCCCCTGGCTTGTTTGTTAGATAGAGGGCCTCTTGTTATCATCCTGCCTCGGATTTCCCTTTGTCTCTCATTAAGACCGGGGGGCATCGGAGTTGGGCAGACATAATCCGCCCTTCAAACGCGGCTGCCAAGGGCTCAAGAAACCGTAGTCTCGCAAGGGATTTCTGACAGCACGGGTGAGACAACAGAGTTAGGGCGCCAGGGGCTATTATTCTTTCCTGCTCCCGTCCCCAGCATTCCATTCCAGTGCTCCGGTCCTTGTCATAAGATCTCCTCTGACCAGGAGTGCTGGAATCATAACATAAGGTAAATTTATTGCACAAAAGATTAGAGAACAGACAGTGAATCTACCCATGTCTGTCCCTATGTCGCAGAGACCGTCAGAGTCTCTCAATGCTCACTATCCAAAATAATAGACACTGATATCGACACGGAGTCTGAATCCAGTGTCGACTACGATAATGCAAAGTTACAGCCAAAACGGCAGGAAAGTATTCAATATATGATTATTGTAATAAAAAATGTTTTGCATATCACTGATGACTCATCTGTCCCTGACACAAGGGTACACATGTTTAAGGGGAAGAAAGCTGAGGTAAATTTCCCTCCTCTCATGATGAAAAAGAGCGGGAATCTCCAGACAAGAGACTGCAGTTTCCCACAAAGAATTCTCAGGGAGTATCCTTTCCCTACTAGGGCCAGGATACGATGGGAATCTTCCCCTAGGGTGTCACGTTTGCCCAAAAGGTAGCGCTGACCTAACAGCTATCCTCAGGGATCCTGCAGATAGCATGCACATTCTGGTACACTACTCAGACCAGCGATTGTGTCGGCATGGGTTTATAGCGCTGTAGCAGCGTGGACAGATACCTTATCAGCAGAGATTGAGACCCTAGTATGTATATATATATATATGTATATATATATAGATATATATATTAAAGATGCTGTCTTAGATATATATATATATATATATATATATATATATATATATATATAAAATATGCCCAAAGAGACATTAGTCTACTGGGTTCTAGAGTCAACGCTATGTCGATTTCTGCTTGACGTGTCCTGTGGACAGTGTCGGATTGGGGCATGATGGGCCCACCGGGGAAGTGCAGTGATAGGGGCCCATATTTAGGGGTGTGGTCATCCTATGAAGTGGGTGTGGCCAGCCTCCACTGAGGCTTGAAATACACAATAGTTTTGTGCAGTGTAATGCAACATATCTACCATGTACAATACAAGTGCACAGTCATGCCTCCCAACTTTGGCATCAGCGGAGGAGGGACACCACCGCGCTCCCGATTTTTTTTGGGCGTGGCCTACCGGAAAGGGGGCGTGTCCCCACGGCAAGTGCCACGATTGCAAGCCACGCCCCCTTATCATCATTATGGGGGCATGAACAGCGCTGTGAGAGCTGCTGGTCATGCCCCCTGTCCCTCTCTGCCGTGAATAGACACTGTGCGCATGCGCACAGCATCTATTCACCGCTGCTCTCCTTAGAGCAGCGAGTGACAGGGAGGGATCTCCCAACTGCCCCCCCCCCACCCGCAGGACACTGCGACCCGCGGGTGGGACAGCGGGTCAGACCGTGAAAAACGGGACTGTCCCGCCAAAATCGGGACAGTTTGGAGGTATGTGCACAGTCTTGAACCTGATCCCTAAAGGAAGGAATGGGACCTCAGGCAGTGGGGCCTACCGGTGGTTTCCCTGGTACCCCTGTGGGCCAGTCTGACCCTGCCTGTGGAACATGCAATGGACAGGTGATGCCGACTTAAGAGGCATATGGAAGGTTTACCTTACAAGGCTGAGGATTGTGTGGAGAAGGGATCTCGGACCTGGTCTCCACAGCTATGGCTGGTAATTCTGATCTTTTGCCTTATATTCCCGCACAGCCTCGGAAAGCACGACATTATCAAATGCAGCCTTTCGATCACAAAGAAACAAGAAAGTCCGAGGTGCGTCCTTTCTTGCCAGAGGCAGGGGCAGAGGAAAGAAGCTGCACAACACAGCTAGTTCCCAGGAACAGAAGTCCTCCCCGGCCTCTACAAAATCAACCGCATGTCGCTGGGGCTCCACAGGCGGAGCTAGGCCCGGTGGGGGCACGTCTTCGAAATTTCAGCCACAAGTGGGTTCACTCCCTGTTGGATCCCTGGGCAATAGATATTGTGTCTCAGGGATACAAGCTCGACTTCGAGGAGATGCCCCCTCACCGACGGCCCTGCCGGCTTCCCCCCACGAGAGGGAAATAGTGTTAACTGCAATTCACAAATTGTATCTTCAACAGGTGGTGGTCAAGGTTCCCCTCCTTCAACAAGGAGGGGGTTATTATTCGACCATGTTGTAGTCCCGAAACCGGACGGTTCGGTCAGACCCATATTGAATTTAAAATCCCTGAACATATACCTGAAAAGGTTCAAGTTCAAGATGGAATCGCTGAAAGCGGTCGTCGCAAGCCTGGAAGGGGGGGATTTTATGGTGTCTCTGGACATAAAGGATGCATACCTTCATGTCCCCATTTATCCACCTCATTAGGCGTACCTCAGATTTGTGGTACAGGATTGTCATTACCAATTTCAGACGTTGCCGTTTGGTCTCTCCACGGCACCGAGAATATTACCAAGGTAATGGCGGAAATGATGGTACTCCTGCGGAAGCAAGGGGTCGCAATTATCCCATACTTGGACGATCTCATAAAAGCGGGATCAAGAGAGCAGTTGCTGATCAACGTAGCACTTTCTCTGGAAGTGTAACGGCAACACGGCTGGATTCTAAATATTTTAAAGTCGCAGTTGGTTCCTACGGCTCGTCTGCCTTTCCTAGGCATGATTCTAGAGCGAGGACCTTTCAATGGGAATTACTGGACAAGTGGTCCGGATCACATCTTCAGATGCATCGGTAAATCACCCTATCCCCCAGGGCCAGGGTGTCTCTCCTGTGGTGGCTGCAGAGTGCTCACCTTCTCGAGGGCCGCAGATTCGGCATTCAGGACTGGGTCCTGGTGACCACGGATGCAAGCCTCCGAGGGTGGGGAGCAGTCACACAGGGAAGAAATTTCCAAGGTCTGTGGTCAAGTCAGGAGACTTGCCTTCACATCAACATCCTGGAACTAAGGGCCGTATACAACGCCCTACGTCAAGCGGAGACCCTGCTTCGCGACCGACCGGTTCTGATTCAGTCAGACACCATCACCGCAGTGGCTCATGTAAACCGACAAGAGCAGGGTAGCGATGGCAGAAGCCACCAGAATTCTTCACTGGGCGGAAAATCACGTAAGCGCACTGTCAGCAGTGTTCATCCCGGGAGTGGACAACTGGGAAGCAGACTTCCTCAGCAGACACGACCTCCACCCGGGAGAGTGGGGACTTCATCAGGAAGTCTTCGCACAGATTGCGAGTCGGTGGGAACTGCCACAAGGGGACATGTTGGCATCCCGCCTCAACAAAAAACTACAGAGGTATTGCGCCAGGTCAAGAGACCCTCATGCGATAGCTGTAGACGCCCTGGTGACACCGTGGGTGTTCCAGTCGGTCTATGTATTTCCTCCTCTTCCTCTCATACCCAAGGTGCTGAGCATCATAAGGAAAAGAGGAGTGAGAACAATACTCATTGTTCCGGATTGGCCACGAAGGACTTGGTATCCAGATCTGCAAGAAATGCTCACAGAGGACCTGTGGCCCTTTTCCCTAAGACAGGACTTGTTGCAACAGGGGCCCTGTCTGTTCCAAGACTTACTGCGGCTGCGTTTGATGGCATGGCGGTTGAACGCAGGATCCTAGCAGAGAAAGGCATTCCGGATGAGGTCATTCCTACGCTGATAAAGGCTAGGAAAGAGGTGACAGCTCAACATTATCACCGTATTTGGCGAAAATATGTTGCTTAGTATGAGGCCAGGAATGCCCCTACGGAGGAATTCCAGCTGGGCCGTTTCCTTCACTTCCTACAGTCAGGAGTGAATTTGGGCCTAAAATTGGGTTCCATGAAGGTCCAAATTTCGGTCCTATCCATTTTCTTTCAAAAGGAGTTGACTTCTCTACCTGAAGTTCAGACGTTTGTAAAGGGAGTGCTGCATATTCAGCCCCCTTTTGTGCCTCCAGTGGCACCTTGGGATCTTAACGTGGTGTTGAGTTTCCTGAAATCCCACTGGTTTGAACTAGTGATGTGCACCGGACATTTCTCGGGTTTTGTGTTTTGGTTTTGGATTCGGTTCCGCGGCCGTGTTTTGGATTCGGGCGTGTTTTGGCAAAACCTCACCGAAATTTTTTTGTCGGATTCGGGTTTGTTTTGGATTCGGGTGCTTTTTTCAAAAAACCCTAAAAAACAGCTTAAATCATAGACTTTGGGGGTCATTTTGATCCCATAGTATTTTTAACCTCAATTACCATAATTTCCACTCATTTCCAGTCTATTCTGAACACCTCACACCTCACAATATTATTTTTAGTCCTACAATTTGCACCGAGGTCGCTGGATGGCTAAGCTAAGCGACACAAGTGGCCGACACAAACACCTGGCCCATCTAGGAGTGGCACTGCAGTGTCAATCAAGACAGGATGGCACTTCCAAAAAATTGTCCCCAAACAGCACATGATGCAAAGAAAAAAAGAGGCGCACCGAGGTGGCTGTGTGACTAAGCTAAGCGACACAAGTGGCCGACACAAACACCTGGCCCATCTAGGAGTGGCACTGCAGTGTCAGGCAGGATGGCACTTCCAAAAAATTGTCCCCAAACAGCACATGATGCAAAGAAAAAAAGAGGCGCACCAAGGTGGCTGTTTGACTAAGCTAAGCGACACAAGTGGCCAACACAAACACCTGGCCCATCTAGGAGTGGCACTACAGTGTCAATCAAGACAGGATGGCACTTCCAAAAAATTGTCCCCAAACAGCACATGGGGGGTCATTCCGAGTTGTTCGCTCGCAAGCTGCTTTTAGCAGCTTTGCACACGCTAAGCCGCCGCCTACTGGGAGTGAATCTTAGCTTATCAAAATTGCGAACGAAAGATTAGCAGAATTGCGAATAGACACTTCTTAGCAGTTTCTGAGTAGCTCCAGACTTACTCGGCATCTGCGATCAGTTCAGTCAGTTTCGTTCCTGGTTTGACGTCACAAACACACCCAGCGTTCGCCCAGACACTCCTCCGTTTTTCCCAGAAACGGTAGCGTTTTTCGCACACACCCATAAAACGGCCAGTTTCCGCCCAGAAACACCCACTTCCTGTCAATCACATTACGATCACCAGAACGAAGAAAAAACCTTGTAATGCCGTGAGAAAAAAACCTAACTGCATAGCAAATTTACTTGGCGCAGTCGCACTGCGGACATTGAGCATGCGCAACAGCGACTAATCGCTCCGTTGCGAGAAAAAAATAACGAGCGAACAACTCGGAATGACCCCCATGATGCAAAGAAAAAAAGAGGCGCACCAAGGTCGCTGTGTGACTAAGCTAAGCGACACAAGTGGCCGACACAAATACCTGGCCCATCTAGGAGTGGCACTGCAGTGGCAGGCAAGATGGCACTTCCAAAAAATTGTCCCCAAACAGCACATGATGCAAAGAAAAAAAGAGGCGCACCAAGGTGGCTGTTTGACTAAGCTAAGCGACACAAGTGGCCGACACAAACACCTGGCCCATCTAGGAGTGGCACTGCAGTGTCAATCAAGACAGGATGGCACTTCCAAAAAATTGTCCCCAAACAGCACATGATGCAAAGAAAAATGAAAGAAAAAAGAGGTGCAAGATGGAATTGTCCTTGGGCCCTCCCACCCACCCTTATGTTGTATAAACAGGACATGCACACTTTAACGAACCCATCATTTCAGCGACAGGGTCTGCCACACGACTGTGACTGAAATGACTGGTTGGTTTGTGCCCCCACCAAAAAAGAAGCAATCAATCTCTCCTTGCACAAACTGGCTCTACAGAGACAAGGGGGTAAATTTACTAAGGTGGGAGATTTTTAGAACTGGTGATGTTGCCCATAGCAACCAATCAGATTATATCTATTATCTGCTAGAAGCAGCTAGATAAATGGTAAGTAGAATATGATTGGTTGCCATGGGTAACATCACCAGTTCTAAAAATCTCCCACCTTAGTAAATTTACCCCAAGATGTCCACCTCATCATCATCCTCCGATTCCTCACCCCTTTCACTGTGTACATCCCCCTCCTCACAGATTATTAATTCGTCCCCACTGGAATCCACCATCTCAGGTCCCCGTGTACTTTCTGGAGGCAATTGCTGCTGGTGAATGTCTCCACGGAGGAATTGATTATAATTCATTTTGATGAACATCATCTTCTCCACATTTTCTGGAAGTAACCTCGTACGCCGATTGCTGACAAGGTGAGCGGCTGCACTAAACACTCTTTCGGAGTACACACTGGAGGGAGGGCAACTTAGGTAGAATAAAGCCAGTTTCTGCAAGGGCCTCCAAATTGCCTCTTTTTCCTGCCAGTATACGTACGGACTGTCTGACGTGCCTACTTGGATGCGGTCACTCATATAATCCTCCACCATTCTTTCCATGGTGAGAGAATCATATGCAGTGACAGTAGACGACATGTCAGTAATCATTGGCAGGTCCTTCAGTCCGGACCAGATGTCAGCACTCGCTCCAGACTGCCCTGCATCACCGCCAGCGGGTGGGCTCGGAATTCTTAGCCTTTTCCTCGCACCCCCAGTTGCGGGAGAATGTGAAGGAGGAGATGTTGACGGGTCACGTTCCGCTTGACTTGACAATTTTCTCACCAGCAGGTCTTTGAACCTCTGCAGACTTGTGTCTGCCGGAAAGAGAGATACAACGTAGGTTTTAAATCTAGGATCGAGCACGGTGGCCAAAATGTAGTGCTCTGATTTCAATAGATTGACCACCCGTGAATCCTGGTTAAGCGAATTAAGGGCTCCATCCACAAGTCCCACATGCCTAGCGGAATCGCTCTGTTTTAGCTCCTCCTTCAATGTCTCCAGCTTCTTCTGCAAAAGCCTGATGAGGGGAATGACCTGACTCAGGCTGGCAGTGTCTGAACTGACTTCACGTGTGGCAAGTTCAAAGGGTTGCAGAACCTTGCACAACGTTGAAATCATTCTCCACTGCGCTTGAGTCAGGTGCATTCCCCCTCCTTTGCCTATATCGTGGGCAGATGTATAGGCTTGAATGGCCTTTTGCTGCTCCTCCATCCTCTGAAGCATATAGAGGGTTGAATTCCACCTCGTTACCACCTCTTGCTTCAGATGATGGCAGGGCAGGTTCAGGAATGTTTGGTGGTGCTCCAGTCTTCTGTACGCGGTGCCTGAATGCCGAAAGTGGCCCGCAATTCTTCGGGCCACCGACAGCATCTCTTGCACGCCCCTGTCATTTTTTAAATAATTCTGCACCACCAAATTCAATGTATGTGCAAAACATGGGACGTGCTGGAATTTGCCCAGATGTAATGCACACACAATATTGCTGGCGTTGTCCAATGTCACAAATCCCCAGGAGAGTCCAATTGGGGTAAGCCATTCTGCCATGATCTTCCTCAGTTCCCGTAAGAGGTTGTCAGCTGTGTGCCTCTTATGGAAAGCGGTGATACAAAGCGTAGCCTGCCTAGGAACGACTTGGCATTTGCGAGATGCTGCTACTGGTGCCGCTGCTGCTGTTCTTGCTGCGGGAGGCAATACATCTACCCAGTGAGCTGTCACAGTCATATAGTCCTGAGTCTGCCCTGCTCCACTTGTCCACATGTCCGTGGTTAAGTGGACATTGGGTACAACTGCATTTTTTAGGACACTGGTGAGTCTTTTTCTGAGGTACATTTTCGGTATCGCCTGCCTAGAGAAATGGAACCTAGATGGTATTTGGTACCGGGGACACAGTACCTCAATCAAGTCTATGGTTGCCTCTGAATTAACGATGGATACCGGAACCACGTTTCTCACCGCCCAGGCTGCCAAGGCCTGAGTTATCTGCTTTGCAGCACGATGACTGCTGTGATATTTCATCTTCCTCGCAAAGGACTGTTGGACAGTCAATTGCTTACTGGAAGTAGTACAAGTGGTCTTCCGACTTCCCCTCTTGGATGACGATCGACTCCTAGCAGCAACAACAGCAGCGCCAGCAGCAGTAGGCGTTACACTCAAGGATGCATCGGAGGAATCCCAGACAGGAGAGGACTCATCAGACTTGACAGTGACATGGCCTGCAGGACTATTGGCTTTTCTGGGTAAGGAGAAAATTGACACTGAGGGAGGTGGTGGTGTGGTTTGCAGGAGCTTGGTTACAAGAGGAAGGGATTTAGTGGTCAGTGGACTGCTTCCGCTGTCACCCAAAGTTTTTGAACTTGTCACTGACTTATGATGAATGCGCTGCAGGTGACGTATAAGGGAGGATGTTCCGAGGTGGTTAACATCCTTACCCCTACTTATTACAGCTTGACAAAGGCAACACACGGCTTGACACCTGTTGTCCGCATTTGTGTTGAAATAATTCCACACCGAAGAGGTGATTTTTTTTTGTATTTTGACCAGGCATGTCAATGGCCATATTCCTCCCACGGACAACAGGTGTCTCCCCGGGTGCCTGACTTAAACAAACCACCTCACCATCAGAATCCTCCTTGTCAATTTCCTCCCCAGCGCCAGCAACACCCATATCCTCATCCTGGTGTACTTCAACAGTGACATCTTCAATTTGACTATCAGGAACTGGACTGCGGGTGCTCCTTCCAGCACTTGCAGGGGGCGTGCAAATGGTGGAAGGCGCAAGCTCTACCCGTCCAGTGTTGGGAAGGTCAGGCATCGCAACCGACACAATTGGACTCTCCTTGGAGATTTGTGATTTAGAAGAACGCACAGTTCTTTGCTGTGCTTTTGCCAGCTTAAGTCTTTTCTTTTTTCTAGCGAGAGGATGAGTGCTTCCATCCTCATGTGAAGCTGAACCACTAGCCATGAACATAGGCCAGGGCCTCAGCCGTTCCTTGCCACTCCGTGTCGTAAATGACATATTGGCAAGTTTACGCTTCTCCTCAGACGCTTTTAATTTTGATTTTTGGGTCATTTTACTGAACTTTTGTGTTTTGGATTTTACATGCTCTCTACTATGACATTGGGCATCGGCCTTGGCAGACGACGTTGATGGCATTTCATCGTCTCGGCCATGACTAGTGGCAGCAGCTTCAGCACGAGGTGGAAGTGGATCTTGATCTTTCCCTATTTCAACCTCCACATTTTTGTTCTCCATTTTTTAATGTGTGGAATTATATGCCAGTATCAATAGCAATGGCCTACTACTATATTTACTGCGCACAACTGAAATGCACCACAGGTATGGATGGATAGTATACTTGACGACACAGAGGTAGGTACAGCAGTGGCCTACCGTACTGCTATATATAGTATACTGGTGGACACTGTGTCAGCAAACTGCAAAACTAAAATGCACCACAGGTATAGAATGTAGATGGATAGTATACTTAATGGATGACGACACAGAGGTAGGTACAGCAGTGGCCTACCGTACTGCTATATATAGTATACCTGTGGACACTGTCAGCAAACTGCTAAACTAAAATGCACCACAGGTATAGAATGTAGATGGATAGTATACTTAATGGATGACGACACAGAGGTAGGTACAGCAGTGGCCTACCGTACTGCTATATATAGTATACTGGTGGTCACTGTGTCAGCAAACTGCAAAACTAAAATGCACCACAGGTATAGAATGTAGATGGATAGTATACTTAATGGATGACGACACAGAGGTAGGTACAGCAGTGGCCTACCGTACTGCTATATATAGTATACTGGTGGACACTGTCAGCAAACTGCAAAACTAAAATGCACCACAGGTATAGAATGTAGATGGATAGTATACTTAATGGATGACGACACAGAGGTAGGTACAGCAGTGGCCTACCGTACTGCTATATATAGTATACTGGTGGTCACTGTGTCAGCAAACTGCAAAACTAAAATGCACCACAGGTATAGAATGTAGATGGATAGTATACTTAATGGATGACGACACAGAGGTAGGTACAGCAGTGGCCTACCGTACTGCTATATATAGTATACTGGTGGACACTGTCAGCAAACTGCAAAACTAAAATGCACCACAGGTATAGAATGTAGATGGATAGTATACTTAATGGATGACGACACAGAGGTAGGTACAGCAGTGGCCTACCGTACTGCTATATATAGTATACTGGTGGTCACTGTGTCAGCAAACTGCAAAACTAAAATGCACCACAGGTATAGAATGTAGATGGATAGTATACTTAATGGATGATGACACAGAGGTAGGTACAGCAGTGGCCTACCGTACTGCTATATATAGTATACTGGTGGACACTGTCAGCAAACTGCAAAACTAAAATGCACCACAGGTATAGAATGTAGATGGATAGTATACTTAATGGATGACGACACAGAGGTAGGTACAGCAGTGGCCTACCGTACTGCTATATATAGTATACTGGTGGTCACTGTGTCAGCAAACTGCAAAACTAAAATGCACCACAGGTATAGAATGTAGATGGATAGCAGGGGCGGATCCAGAAGAAAATGATAGGGGGGGCACCATGGAAGGGGCAAGTACATTTGCGTGCGGCTTCGGTGCATGTGAGGTGGCGCTTCTTATACAATGCACACAGTTGTAGCGCTCATTATGCAATGTCCACTGTACTGGTAGTGCCCCTTATAAAGACCCCCAAGTAGTGGTGCCCCTTTTGCAATGCCCGTATTGCCCCCAGTAGTAATGTTGCCTGTAGTAATGCCCCCAGTCATTATGCCCCCAGTGGTAATTCCCCTGCAGTCATGACCCCAGTAGTTTACCCCCCCCCTTTAGTTTAGCCTCCCAGTGGTAATGCCCCCAGTAGTTTAGCCACCAGTAGTAATGCCCCCCTGTAGTTTGCCCCATTGTAATTTAGTCCCTGTAGTTATGCCCCCTTGTAGCTTAGCCTTCAGTAGTAATGCCCCCAGTAGTTTGGCACCTGTAGTTATCCCCCAGTAGTTTGGCCCCTGTAGTTAAGCCCCCAGTAGTTTGGCCCCCCTGTAGTTTAGCCCCCAAGTAGTAATGCCCCTGTAGTTAAGTCGCCAGTAGTAATGCCCCTGTAGTTACGCCGCCAGTAGTTGGCACCTTTGTAGTTGGCCCCCAGTAATTGTCCCCCAGTAGTTTGCCCCCAGTAGATGTCCCCCAGTAATAATGTCCTCCAGTAGTTTGCCCCCAGTAGTAATGCCCCTTATGAGTTTGCCCCCAATAGATGACCTCCCAGTAGTAATGCCCCCAGTAGATGCCCCCCAGTAATAATGCCCCCAGTAGATGCCCCCCAGTAAAAATGTCCCCCAGTAGCTGCCCCCAATAGATGACCCCCCAGTAGTAATGCCCCCAGTAGATGCCCCAGTAATAATGCCCCAGTAGCTGCCCCCAATAGATGACCCCCAGTAGTAATGCCCTCAGTAGATGCCCCCCAGTAATAATGCCCCAGTAGCTGCCCCCAATAGATGACCCCCCAGTAATAATGCCCCCTACGAGTTTGCCCCAATAGATGACCCCCCTGTAGTAATGCCCCCAGTAGATGGCCCCCAGTAAAAATGTCCCCCAGTAGCTGCCCCAATAGATGACCCCTCAGTAGTGATGCCCCCAGTAGATGCCCCCCAGTTATAATGCCCCCAGTAGTTTGCCCCCCCAGTAGTAATGCCCTTTGTTGATGCCCCCCCAGTAGTAATGTCCCCCGTAGTTTGCCCCCAGGAGATGCCCCCGCTGCATTAAGGAAGAAAAAAACATACTTACCGAGCCCCATTCCCGCACCGCTGCAGTCCTCCTCCTCCCTGGGCGTCCGCTCCTCAGTCACTCAGCACTATGAGAGGGACGTCATGACTGACTTCTCTCCCATAGCGCACAGTGACAGCGCCGGAAGCCGGAGCTCAGTACTGAGCTCCTGCCTCCGGCTGCCACTGTGCAGGGAGACGAGCGCCCGCTGGTAACACAATCTCAGCAGGCGCCCGTCATCTCCCTGTGCGGCGCAGGGGGAGAACGGGGACGGAGGCCAGAAATGACAGGGGGGGCACGGGCCCGAGTGCCCCCCCTGGATCCGCCACTGATGGATAGTATACTTAATGGATGACGACGCAGAGGTAGGTACAGCAGTGGCCTACCGTACTGCTATATATAGTATACTGGTGGACACTGTCAGCAAACTGCAAAACTAAAATGCACCACAGGTATAGAATGTAGATGGATAGTATACTTAATGGATGACGACACAGAGGTAGGTACAGCAGTGGCCTACCGTACTGCTATATATAGTATACTGGTGGTCACTGTGTCAGCAAACTGCAAAACTAAAATGCACCACAGGTATAGAATGTAGATGGATAGTATACTTAATGGATGACGACACAGAGGTAGGTACAGCAGTGGCCTACCGTACTGCTATATATAGTATACTGGTGGACACTGTCAGCAAACTGCAAAACTAAAATGCACCACAGGTATAGAATGTAGATGGATAGTATACTTAATGGATGACGACACAGAGGTAGGTACAGCAGTGGCCTACCGTACTGCTATATATAGTATACTGGTGGACACTGTCAGCAAACTGCAAAACTAAAATGCACCACAGGTATAGAATGTAGATGGATAGTATACTTAATGGATGACGACACAGAGGTAGGTACAGCAGTGGCCTACCGTACTGTTATATATAGTATACTGGTGGTCACTGTGTCAGCAAACTTCAAAACTAAAATGCACCACAGGTATAGAATGTAGATGGATAGTATACTTAATGGATGACGACACAGAGGTAGGTACAGCAGTGGCCTACCGTACTGCTATATATAGTATACTGGTGGTCACTGTGTCAGCAAACTGCAAAACTAAAATGCACCACAGGTATAGAATGTAGATGGATAGTATACTTAATGGATGACGACACAGAGGTAGGTACAGCAGTGGCCTACCGTACTGCTATATATAGTATACTGGTGGACACTGTGTCAGCAAACTGCAAAACTAAAATGCACCACAGGTATAGAATGTAGATGGATAGTATACTTAATGGATGACGACACAGAGGTAGGTACAGCAGTGGCCTACCGTACTGCTATATATAGTATACTGGTGGTCACTGTGTCAGCAAACTGCAAAACTAAAATGCACCACAGGTACAGAATGTAGATGGATAGTATACTTAATGGATGACGACACAGAGGTAGGTACAGCAGTGGCCTACCGTACTGCTATATATAGTATACTGGTGGACACTGTCAGCAAACTGCAAAACTAAAATGCCCCACAGGTATAGAATGTAGATGGATAGTATACTTAATGGATGACGACACAGAGGTAGGTACAGCAGTGGCCTACTGTACTGCTATATATAGTATACTGGTGGACACTGTCCGCAAACTGCAAAACTAAAATGCACCACAGGTATAGAATGTAGATGGATAGTATACTAAATGGATGACGACACAGAGGTAGGTACAGCAGTGGCCTACCGTACTGCTATATATAGTATACTGGTGGTCACTGTGTCAGCAAACTGCAAAACTAAAATGCACCACAGGTATAGAATGTAGATGGATAGTATACTTAATGGATGACGACACAGAGGTAGGTACAGCAGTGGCCTACCGTACTGCTATATATAGTATACTGGTGGACACTGTCAGCAAACTACAAAACTAAAATGCACCACAGGTATAGAATGTAGATGGATAGTATACTTAATGGATGACGACACAGAGGTAGGTACAGCAGTGGCCTACTGTACTGCTATATATAGTATACTGGTGGTCACTGTGTCAGCAAACTGCAAAACTAAAATGCACCACAGGTATAGAATGTAGATGGATAGTATACTTAATGGATGACGACACAGAGGTAGGTACAGCAGTGGCCTACCGTACTGCTATATATAGTATACTGGTGGTCACTGTGTCAGCAAACTGCAAAACTAAAATGCACCACAGGTATAGAATGTAGATGGATAGTATACTTAATGGATGACGACACAGAGGTAGGTACAGCAGTGGCCTACCGTACTGCTATATATAGTATACTGGTGGTCACTGTGTCAGCAAACTGCAAAACTAAAATGCACCACAGGTATAGAATGTAGATGAATAGTATACTTAATGGATGACGACACAGAGGTAGGTACAGCAGTGCACTCTGCACTGTACTCCTCCTATATAATATTAATTATACTGGTGGTCCCAGTCTCCACAATAAAGCAGCACACTGAGCACAGATATGGAGTGTTTTTCAGGCAGACAACGTATACTGGTGGTCACTGTCAGCAAAACTCTGCACTGTACTCCTGCTATAGCTGCTCCCCAGTCCCCACAATTAAGCAGTGTGAACACTCAGCACAGATATATTATGCAGCACACTGAGCACAGATATGGTAGGTATGGAGCGTTTTTTTCAGGCAGAGAACCGATAAAAACTGGTGGTCACTTATCAGCAAAACTCTGCACTGTACTCCTCCTAACAGCTGCTCCCCAGTCCTCCCCACAATTAAGCAATAAACCAATCAACTTCAACAATAAACGGAGAGGACGCCAGCCACGTCCTCTCCCTATCATCTCCAATGCACGAGTGAAAATGGCGGCGACGCGCGGCTGCTTATATAGAATCCGAATCTTGCGAGAATCCGACAGCGGGATGATGACGTTCGGGCGCGCTCGGGTTAGCCGAGCAAGGCGGGAAGGTTCGAACCTGCCTCGGACCCGTGTAAAAAGGGTGAAGTTCGGGGGGTTCGGTTTCCGAGAAACCGAACCCGCTCATCTCTAGTTTGAACCACTCAAAACGGTGGAATTTAAATATCTCATCATGCTACTAGCCTTGGCTTCAGCTAGGCGTGTCAGAATTGGCGGCTTTGTCGCATAAAAGCCCCTATCTGGTTTTCCATGCGGATAGAGCAGAATTGAGGACCCGTCCACAATTCCTGCCGAAAGTGGTTTCATCTTTTCATATAAACCAACCTATTGTGGTGCCTGTGGCTACTACTGACTTGGAGGATTCCGAGTTGCTTGATGTGGTCAGGGCTTTGAAGGTTTATGTAGCCAGAACGGCTAGGGTCAGGAAAACAGAGTCTTTGTTTATCCTGTATGCTTCCAACAAGCTTGGTGCTCCTGCTTCAAAGCAAACTATTGCTCGCTGGATCTGTAACACGATTCAGCAGGCTCATTCTGCGGCTGGATTGCCGCTGCCAAAATCAGTTAAGGCCCATTCCACTAGGAAGGTGGGCTCTTCTTGGGCGGCTGCCCGAGGGGTCTTGGCATTACAGCTGTGCCGAGCGGCTACTTGGTCAGGTTCAAACACTTTTGCAAAGTTCTATAAGTTTGATACCCTGGCTGAGGAGGACCTTGTGTTTGCTCAATCTGTGCTGCAGAGTCATCCGCACTCTCCCGCCCGTTGGGAGCTTTGGTATAATCCCCATGGTCCTTACGGAGTCCCCAGCATCCACTAGGACGTTAGAGAAAATAAGATTTTACTTACCGGTAAATCTATTTCTCGTAGTCCGTAGTGGATGCTGGGCGCCCGTCCAAAGTGCGGACTTCTTCTGCAATACTTGTATATAGTTATTGCTGCAATAAGGGTTATGTTATAGTTGCATCAGGGTTGAACTGATGCTCTGTTGTTGTTCATACTGTTGACTGGGTAAGTTTATCACAAGTTATACGGTGTGATTGGTGTGGCTGGTATGTATCTTGCCCTGGATTACCAAAATCCTTTCCTTGTACTGTCAGCTCTTCCGGGCACAGTTTCTCTAACTGAGGTCTGGAGGAGGGACATAGAGGGAGGAGCCAGAGCACACCAGAATCTAAATTCTTTCTTAAAGTGCCCATGTCTCCTGCGGAGCCCGTCTATTCCCCATGGTCCTTACGGAGTCCCCAGCATCCACTACGGACTACGAGAAATAGATTTACCGGTAAGTAAAATCTTATTATTCCCCCTCCAGGTCCACTGGGATGGTAAAGTATGAACAAGTCTGTTTTGGGGCAAAAATTCCATAAAAACGCATGTCAGCATTTCAAATGTCGGTTTTCTATGTCGGCATTTTGAACATGTCAGCATAATGAATGTTGGTATTTTGACTGTAAGTCAATGGCTGTCGGGATTATGACTGTTGGTATTGTGTTCGTCGGTAAATCAACTGCTACCCTCTCTGCAAATGGTGTGTTCTGCCACAACACTTGATTGCATGAAATTTTATGGAAGGTTTGCTCAACTATCCTCCCAGCTGAACTCAGTGTAGTGAGGTGTGATATTATTGCTGAAGAGCAGCAATCGTTCCCTTTTCTTCTCTTGCTGAAATAGAGAAATTTACTGGATAACAGGTTTTAATGTTATGCGTCCATTCCTGTAGTTTAAAGCTTAAATAGTTTGAGGGATGTCTAATATAGTAGGAGAGTTTCAGAGTGTATCCAGCTTATGAAGTGACTTGCAGATGTGCTTAACAACCAGTAATTAGAGATGAGCAAACATTTGTGTGTAGATAGGGATGGTCATCGGTCATCTCCTACACGACCTAATGTTCTGCATCCTGTCTCCACTCATTTCTCACTTTCCTCTTTCTCTATTTTAGGATAACTAATCTCTCCCTTTCTATTCCAACCTGTTTTGCATATATTCCTCCATTCAACCTCCCACATCTTCTGTTTCTTATTCTCTTCCTCTTTCTAATCGGCTGTGTCTTCTCCTGCCACAGCCTTTAGCTCTATTTAAGTAGTCCACAGCCTTAATGAGAGAACCCTCTCTTATCAGTCAGCACAATTTTTTCATCATCTATCCAATCCTAAGGCCCATACACACTAGAAGACTTGAACAATGTGAAAGATGAGCAATTTCCCTTGAACACCCTGACAAACGAGATTGAGTGTCCACACTGAGCTTTGTTACACACGATCTGAACGACGAGCGATCTGCTCTGCTGGGATTGAGGGGATTGAGCTGCATGCATGGACGACTGACAACCTGTTTAAATGAGCGCGGGTGCGCTCATCGTTCACTATGTACACACTAGACGATATGAACGATCAGATAGTTCAATCCCATCGTTATCTCTTATATCTATGAAAAAACTAATCTAGTGTGCATGGGCCTTAACACTTATCTGAAATCAACTGATTCTATGTCTACCCTGCATTAACTCTTCTTAAATAATAGATATTTCCATATTTTCACTTAATTAGTGATGTGCACCGGACATTTTTCGGGTTTTGTGTTTTGGTTTTGGATTCGGTTCCACGGCCGTGTTTTGGATTCGGACGCGTTTTGGCAAAACCTCCCTGAATTTTTTTTGTCGGATTCGGGTGTATTTTGGATTCAGGTGTTTTTTTACAAAAACCCCTCAAAAACAGCTTAAATCATAGAATTTGGGGGTCATTTCGATCCCATAGTATTATTAACCTCAATAACCATAATTTCACTCATTTTCAGTCTATTCTGAACACCTCACACCTCACAATATTATTTTTAGTCCTAAAATTTGCACCGAGGTCGCTGGATGACTAAGCTAAGCGACCCAAGTGGCCGACACAAACACCTGGCCCATCTAGGAGTGGCACTGCAGTGTCAGACAGGATGGCACTTCAAAAAAATAGTCCCCAAACAGCACATGATGCAAAGAAAAAAAGAGGCGCAATGAGGTAGCTGTGTGACTAAGCTAAGCGACCCAAGTGGCCGACACAAACACCTGGCCCATCTAGGAGTGGCACTGCAGTGTCAGACATGATGGCACTTCAAAAAAATAGTCCCCAAACAGCACATGATGCAAAGAAAAAAAGAGGTGCACCAAGGTCGCTGGATGGCTAAGCTAAGCGACACAAGTGGCCGACACAAACACCTGGCCCATCTAGGAGTGGCACTGCAGTGTCAGGCAGGATGGCACTTCAAAAAAATAGTCCCCAAACAGCACATGATGCAAAGAAAAATGAAAGAAAAAAGAGGTGCAAGATGGAATTGTCCTTGGGCCCTCCCACCCACCCTTATGTTGTATAAACAAGACATGCACACTTTAACAAACCCATCATTTCAGCGACAGGGTCTGCCACACAACTGTGACTGAAATGACTGGTTGGTTTGTGCCCCCACCAAAAAAGAAGCAATCAATCTCTCCTTGCACAAACTGGCTCTACAGAGGCAAGATGTCCACCTCCTCCTCATCGTCCGATTCCTCACCCCTTTCACTGTGTACATCCCCCTCCTCACAGATTATTAATTCGTCCCCACTGGAATCCACCATCTCAGGTCCCTGTGTACTTTCTGGAGGCAATTGCTGCTGGTGAATGTCTCCACGGAGGAATTGATTATAATTCATTTTGATTCATCTTCTCCACATTTTCTGGAAGTAACCTCGTACGCCGATTGCTGACAAGGTGAGCGGCTGCACTAAACACTCTTTCGGAGTACACACTGGAGGGTGGGCAACTTAGGTAAAATAAAGCCAGTTGGTGCAAGGGCCTCCAAATTGCCTCTTTTTTTTCTGCCAGTATACGTACGGACTGTCTGACGTGCCTACTTGGATGCGGTCACTCATATAATCCTCCACCATTCTTTCAATGGTGAGAGAATCATATGCAGTGACAGTAGACGACATGTCAGTAATCGTTGGCAGGTCCTTCAGTCCGGACCAGATGTCAGCACTCGCTCCAGACTGCCCTGCATCACCGCCAGCGGGTGGGCTCGGAATTCTTAGCCTTTTCCTCGCACCCCCAGTTGCGGGAGAATGTGGAGGAGGAGCTGTTGACGGGTCACGTTCCGCTTGACTTGACAATTTTCTCACCAGCAGGTCTTTGAACCTCTGCAGACTTGTGTCTGCCGGAAAGAGAGATACAACGTAGGTTTTAAATCTAGGATCGAGCATGGTGGCCAAAATGTAGTGCTCTGATTTCAACAGATTGACCACCCGTGAATCCTGGTTAAGCGAATTAAGGGCTCCATCCACAAGTCCCACATGCCTAGCGGAATCGCTCTGTTTTAGCTCCTCCTTCAATGTCTCCAGCTTCTTCTGCAAAAGCCTGATGAGGGGAATGACCTGACTCAGGCTGGCAGTGTCTGAACTGACTTCACGTGTGGCAAGTTCAAAGGGTTGCAGAACCTTGCACAACGTTGAAATCATTCTCCACTGCGCTTGAGTCAGGTGCATTCCCCCTCCTTTGCCTATATCGTGGGCAGATGTATAGGCTTGAATGGCCTTTTGCTGCTCCTCCATCCTCTGAAGCATATAGAGGGTTGAATTCCACCTCGTTACCACCTCTTGCTTCAGATGATGGCAGGGCAGGTTCAGGACTGTTTGCTGGTGCTCCAGTCTTCGGCACGCGGTGACTGAATGCCGAAAGTGGCCTGCAATTCTTCGGGCCACCGACAGCATCTCTTGCACGCCCCTGTCATTTTTTAAATAATTCTGCACCACCAAATTCAATGTATGTGCAAAACATGGGACGTGCTGGAATTTGCCCAGATGTAATGCACGCTCAATATTGCTGGCGTTGTCCGATGTCACAAATCCCCAGGAGAGTCCATTTGGGGTAAGCCATTCTCCGATGATGTTCCTCAGTTTCTGTAAGAGGTTGTCAGCTGTGTGCCTCTTCTGGAAAGCGGTGATACAAAGCGTAGCCTGCCTAGGAACGAGTTGGCGTTTGCGAGATGCTGCTACTGGTGCCGCCGCTGCTGTTCTTCTTGCGGGAGGCAATACATCTACCCAGTGGGCTGTTGCAGTCATATAGTCCTGAGTCTGCCCTGCTCCACTTGTCCACATGTCCGTGGTTAAGTGGACATTGGGTACAACTGCATTTTTTAGGACACTGGTGACTCTTTTTCTGAGGTCTGTGTACATTTTCGGTATCGCCTGCCTAGAGAAATGGAACCTAGATGGTATTTGGTACCGGGGACACAGTACCTCAATCAAGTCTGTAGTTGCCTGTGAATTAACGGTGGATAACGGAAACACGCTTCTCACCGCCCAGGCTGCCAAGGCCTGAGTTATCCGCTTTGCAGCAGGATGACTGCTGTGATATTTCATCTTCCTCGCAAAGGACTGTTGGACAGTCAATTGCTTACTGGAAGTAGTACAAGTGGTCTTCCTACTTCCCCTCTGGGATGACGATCGACTCCCAGCAGCAACAACAGCAGCGCCAGCAGCAGTAGGCGTTACACTCAAGGATGCATCGGAGGAATCCAGGCAGGAGAGGACTCGTCAGACTTGACAGTGACATGGCCAGCAGGACTATTGGCTTTCCTGTGTAAGGAGGAAATTGACACTGAGGGAGTTGGTGGTGTGGTTTGCAGGAGCTTGGTTACAAGAGGAAGGGATTTAGTGGTCAGTGGACTGCTTCCGCTGTCATCCAAAGTTTTTGAACTTGTCACTGACTTATGATGAATGCGCTGCAGGTGACGTATAAGGGAGGATGTTCCAAGGTGGTTAACGTCCTTACCCCTACTTATTACAGCTTGACAAAGGCAACACACGGCTTGACACCTGTTGTCCGCATTTGTGTTAAAATAATTCCACACCGAAGAGGTGATTTTTTTTGTATTTTGACCAGGCATGTCAATGGCCATATTCCTCCCACGGACAACAGGTGTCTCCCCGGGTGCCTGACTTAAACAAACCACCTCACCATCAGAATCCTCCTTGTCAATTTCCTCCTCAGTGCCAGCAACACCCATATCCTCATCCTGGTGTACTTCAACAGTGACATCTTCAATTTGACTATCAGGAACTGGACTGCGGGTGCTCCTTCCAGCACTTGCAGGGGGCGTGCAAATGGTGGAAGGCACCACCTCTTCCCGTCCAGTGTTGGGAAGGTCAGGCATCGCAGCCGACACAATTGGACTCTCCTTGGGGATTTGTGATTTAGAAGAACGCACAGTTCTTTGCTGTGCTTTTGCCAGCTTAAGTCTTTTCATTTTTCTAGCGAGAGGATGAGTGCTTCCATCCTCATGTGAAGCTGAACCACAAGCCATGAACATAGGCCAGGGCCTCAGCCGTTCCTTGCCACTCCGTATCGTAAATGGCATATTGGCAAGTTTACGCTTCTCCTCAGACGCTTTTAATTTTGATTTTTGGGTCATTTTACTGAACTTTTGTGTTTTGGATTTTACATGCTCTCTACTATGACATTGGGCATCGGCCTTGGCAGATGACGTTGATGGCATTTCATCGTCTCGGCCATGACTAGTGGCAGCAGCTTCAGCACGAGGTGGTAGTGGATCTTGATCTTTCCCTATTTTACCCTCCACATTTTTGTTCTCCATTTTTTAATGTGTGGAATTATATGCCAGTATCAATAGCAATGGCCTACTACTATATATACTGCGCACAACTGAAATGCACCACAGGTATGGATGGATAGTATACTTGACGACACAGAGGTAGGTAGAGCAGTGGCCTACTGTACCGTACTGCTATATATTATATACTGGTGGTCAGCAAACTGTGCAAAACTGAAATGCACCACAGGTATGGATGGATAGTATACTTGACGACACAGGTAGGTACAGCAGTGGCCTACTGTACCATACTGCTATATATTATATACTGGTGGTCAGCAAACTGTGCAAAACTGAAATGCACCACAGGTATGGATGGATAGTATACTTGACGACACAGAGGTAGGTAGAGCAGTGGCCTACTGTACCGTACTGCTATATATTATATACTGGTGGTAAGCAAACTGTGCAAAACTGAAATGCACCACAGGTATGGATGGATAGTATACTTGACGACACAGAGGTAGGTAGAGCAGTGGCCTACTGTACCGTACTGCTATATATTACATACTGGTGGTCAGCAAACTGTGCAAAACTGAAATGCTCCACAGGTATGGATGGATAGTATACTTGACGACACAGAGGTAGGTAGAGCAGTGCCTACTGTACCGTACTGCTATATGTTATATACTGGTGGTCAGCAAACTGTGCAAAACTGAAATGCACCACAGGTATGGATGGATAGTATACTTGACGACACAGAGGTAGGTAGAGCAGTGGCCTACTGTACGGTACTGCTATATATTATATACTGGTGGTCAGCAAACTGTGCAAAACTGAAATGCACCACAGGTATGGATGGATAGTATACTTGACGACACAGAGGTAGGTAGAGCAGTGGCCTTCTGTACCGTACTCCTATATATTATATACTGGTGGTCAGCAAAATTATGCACTGTACTCCTACTATATACTACAATGCAGGACAGATATGGAGCGTTTTTCAGGCAGAGAACGTATAATACTGGTGGTCACTGGTCAGCAAAACTCTGCACTGTACTCCTCCTATATAATACTGCTGGTCCCCAGTCCCCACAATAAAGCAGTGTGAGCACAGATATATGCAGCATACTAAGCACAGATATGGAGCGTTTTTCAGGCAGAGAACGTATAATACTGGTGGTCACTGGTCAGCAAAACTCTGCACTGTACTCCTCCTATCTAATACTGCTGGTCCCCAGTCCCCACAATAAAGCAGTGTGAGCACAGATATATGCAGCACACTGAGCACAGATATGGAGCGTTTTTCAGGCAGAGAACGTATAATACTGGTGGTCACTGATCAGCAAAACTCTGCACTGTACTCCTCCTATAATACTGCTGGTCCCTAGAATAAAGATATTTGCAGCCCCCTGAAAGTTCTGAAACAAAGTGAGAGGACGCCAGCCACGTCCTCTCACTATCATTTCCAATGCACGAGTGAAAAATGGCGGCGACGCGCGGCTCCTTATATAGAATCCGAATCTCGCGAGAATCCGACAGCGGGATGATGACGTTCGGGTGCGCTCGGGTTAACCGAGCAATACTGGAGTATCCGAGTATGCCTCGGACCCGTGTAAAATGGGTGAAGTCCGGGGGGGTTCGGATTCCGAGGAACCGAACCTGCTCATCACTACTTAGTATTATTCTAGTTAAGGACAAGAATTGGGTATGCTGCAATGTTTTTATTAATTCTTCATTCCCTGTTAGATGATCTGTAGTGGCCTGACGACTGTCTTATCTATCACTGCTCCCCATATTAGGAGGTATGTATTGTGCTGCCCCAAACACCTTATTTGGCGTTTGAAACAAAAATAATCCAGCAACGTAAGGAGCCATCCGTTACTTAGACACAGATATAATGTTCTGCAGAAACTTGGCTGGCTGGTCAGCTAGAAACATGATGTGTCAGACTCTGCTAAATGTTCATTGAATCATACAGTTGATTTCAATGAATTTGTTTAGACATCCTGTCCTTGAAAAGTCCTAGAACCTTACGTATTGTAATACTGATCCGGAACGTTGGCGTTTACTTCCTTTAAAAATAATTAAATAAAAATAGGCAAAGTGGTTCCATGTTATATTAACCATTTCAGTGCTCCGGATGAATGGAATCTGTGTTCTTTAATCATATCCCACGTAACCCACCCCCATAACCTTCAATGCTTCCCTATCTAATTACATCCTCTCTGTACAGTCCACATAACCTCACATATTATGTCTTCCAACATTGCTGGGTGATCATATCAAACAACCCATTAAGAACCTAGCAATCTGGTGGACCATTATGCAATAGATAGCATCTATCCTGTGTATCAATGCCTATTTCCTTATAGATTGTAAGATTGCGAGCAGGGCCTTCCTACCTCTATGTCTGTCTGTTTTTGCCCAGTTTTGTTCTATTTCTGTTGTTTTAATTGTAAAGCTCAACGGAATATGCTGCGCTATATAAGAAACTGTTAATAATAATAATATATATTAGTGATGATAAGTCAGTTTTGCAGAAACTAACAAAAATTGGTACAACTACATAAGCAAGTATATACTTTAATTGTAGTGAGTGCAATATGTGTGGTGGTGTTGCACATTCTAGGTTATTAATAATAATAATAATAATAATTTTATATAGCAATGTCTCCCACAGCACTTAAAGTCACTTTACAAACATCAAAAACTTGGTACATAGGGCCTAATTCAGCATGGATCACTATTCAGAGAAATTGTAGTTGTCTGCGAGTAAAAAGGTTCCGCCCCGACAGGAAGATAAAACACCCCGTGCAAAATTGCGAATGCATCGCAGTATACTAGCCACTTGCAGATGCATATGTAATTCCTGGAACATCGAAGAATCTTTGCCATCTGAGCAAATGTGAGTAGGTCTGAGGTTGCCACTAATCTGCGACTGACACGGCCTGAAAGTGGTCTGCGCTGATGTCAGAGACACTCCCCAAAAATGCCTGGGCATGCCTGTGTTTTTTTGACACCGAGAAAACGTCAGGTTTCCGGCCAGAAGGGACGGCTCCCTGTCAGTCAAACAGCGGCTACATTGCGACTATGATCTATACACAATTTCTGTCAATATTACCTCTCATGCATGCGCAATGCGAACGCTACACATGCGTAGTTGTTCGATAATCGCACAATTTGTGACTGAATAGCGATCCATGCTGAATTATGCCCATAGTACAAAGGCATTAGAGTTACAGCAAGTTGAAAACACACAGATATAATTCAGAACTTATACTATAGATTGTAAGCTTGTGAGCAGGGCCTTCCTACCTCTATGTCTGTCTGTTATTATCTAGTTTTGTTCTATTACTGTTATTTTCAATTGTAAAGCGCAGCTGCACTTAGGGTGGCCAATCCCGGGCCATTTTTTCAATCCCGGGTATCGGGGTCGAAACATGGTCAATCCCGGGTTTCCCAGGATACCCTGGATTGGTTTGTTTTCTCTGTCAAAGCTCCCCCCCACACACACACACACACACACACACACACACACACACACACACACACACACACATAACCCATCCTCGTAGTACCTGGGAGGTAGGGTGAGTGACTTCTTCCATTTTGGTGAGGTCTGTGTGGTCGGGGGCGGGCAGCTGGGTGCGCAGTGTGACCTCTGACATCATGTCATGCTGCACAGGGGGAGCCGGGAGGAGGGAGCCAGGCAGTGTCTGAACCTCCAGAGTACGCTTAACGTTGCCCGGCATTAAAAAAAACAAGGGGATACCTGATCCCGAAATCCTCGGGATTGGAGCTTCCAATCCCAGTATTGAATCCCACCCGATTTTTGGCCTGAATTCCACAATCCCACCGATCTTGATCTCGGGATTGGCTACCCTAGCTGCGCTATATAAGAAACTGTTAATAAACAAACAAACAAGAACTAAACCTAGAGCACACAATAAGTGTAATGAAGGATTGGTGCAGACATTTTGGATAGTAATGTCTATAGGTTATATATTCCACCCATGAAATGTACCAGGTGAGGCAGCCATCTTGGGCACACTACGTAGGATTTCCCCAGGTGGAATAGGTCAGAGATGACACAAAATGGGTGGCTGCAGCGTCCTAATGCTAGGGTTAGTGTCTGGCAATAGCAGCCAGATACATGCCATTTTTCATCCTATCCATGAGCATACCAGGTGAGGCAGCAATGATGGGTGCATTATGAAGTTTATGCTGTGGAAGATAAGCCATACACGGAACCGAGGCATATATCGGAAAACTGACATGAGTGTAATAGTGTGATATAGACTGTATGAATAAATCCGCATGGAGCACATCCTGCCTATGGACGAATCATCTAAGGCAGCCATCTGGGGTGCTGCTGGTACGGTGTGCAAACTGTGGGCATACATCATACTGGTATAGCATACAGTGGGGACAGAAGTACAAGAGAAAAAGAAACATGGTGAAGAAGCAGTGAATAGCAAAGCAATGGATGCATGCTGACTTTGCTTCACAGTGCCAGCAAGATCACACCTGAGCTGTGTTGATCATGATACATCATCCCTTATGGTGGATACACAACTTTAATGGTGTGACCCCGGCATCGCAGTTTAATTATCCATGGTACTGTAGTACACCCTATACAATCCGCTGTACGGTAGTGCAATGTATCATTACATGCTGCATATAACTACTTCATATCGGCCGTGGAATCACCTCATTGGAAGTGCAGAACAACTAATATGACGAGTCAGTGAGCAATGGCCAAGAACAACGGATTTGGGGAACACACTATTTTATGTCAGTGATATATCGTTCTGATCTACGTTGGAAAGATATTAGTCGATAGATGGTATAGGGTGTACTCAGCTTTAATCTTACCACAAGTACCTGACCAGCAGCAGTTAGCTATCTTCGTTTAGGAAATTTCTTTGACATCTTCAAATGTAACACAAGTACAGACTTAGGATGGGAAGACAGCTCACTGCCATACCCACCGCATGCACCTTTAATAAAACCTATAGAGGCCCACTAAATACTTCACATTTATAATACACAATAATAAAGTGTTTACATAATGTGTAACTGGGTTTTTCAGAAGAAACCTTTTGTTGTCCTAACTAGATCTAGATGTTGTTGCTACTCCTATGCTGAAAGACACAAATCTAGAACACTTTAGTGTAGTAGTACAGGTTGAGTATCCCATATCCAAATATTCCGAAATACAGAATTTTCTGAGTGAGAGTGAGATAGTGAAACCTTTGTTTTATGATGGCTCAATGTGCACAAACTTTGTTTAATACACAAAGTTATTACAAATATTGTATAAAATGACCTTCAGGCTGTGTGTACTGTATATGAAACATAAATGCATTCTGTGCTTAGAATTGAGTCCCATTGCCATGATATCTCAATATGGCATGCAATTATTCCAAAATACGGAAAAATCCCATATCCAAAATACTTCTGGTCACAAGCATTTTGGATAAGGGATACTCAGCCTGTACAGTGAAAAGTTCACAACCTTTATGCATCTTGAAGGTCATTCCGAGTTGTTCGCTCGCAAGGCGATTTTAGCAGAGTTGCTCACGCTAAGCCGCCGCCTACTGGGAGTGAATCTTAGCATCTTAAAATTGCGAACGATGTATTCGCAATATTGCGATTACACACCTCGTAGCAGTTTCTGAGTAGCTTCAGACTTACTCGGCATCTGCGATCAGTTCAGTGCTTGTCGTTCCTGGTTTGACGTCACAAACACTCCCAGCGTTCGCCCAGACACTCCTCCGTTTCTCCGGCCACTCCTGCGTTTTTTCCGGAAACGGTAGCGTTTTTTCCCACACGCCCATAAAACGGCCTGTTTCCGCCCAGTAACACCCATTTCCTGTCAATCACATTACGATCGCCAGAACGATGAAAAAGCCGTGAGTAAAATTACTAAGTGCATAGCAAATTTACTTGGCGCAGTCGCAGTGCGGACATTGCGCATGCGCATTAAGCGGAAAATCGCTGCGATGCGAAGATTTTTACCGAGCGAACAACTCGGAATGAGGGCCCTTGTTAGATGAACATGTAAAGGGTAGATGTACCAAGCCTTATAAAGATGACAAGTGGAAGGGTTACCTATAGCAACCAATCAATCGGATTGTAGCTATCATTATACAGAATGTAGTAAGTACATTGTGAATTCACATTACTAGTATAGCATCAAAGATGTGCCTTTTATGTAGAGAGTTAGATTTGGGTGGGTTATTTTGTTTCTGTGCAGGGTAAATACTGGCTGTTTTAGTTTTACACTGCAATTTAGATTTCAGTTTGAACACACCCCACCCAAATCTAACTCTCTCTGCACATGTTATATCTGCCCCCCGCAACCCCTGCAGTGCACATGGGCCCTCATTCCGAGTTGTTCGCTCGCAAGCTGCTTTTAGCAGCATTGCACACGCTAAGCCGCCGCCTACTGGGAGTGAATCTTAGCTTAGAAGAATTGCGAACGAAAGATTCTCAAAATTGCGAATAGAAATTTCGTAGCAGTTTCTGAGTAGCTCGACACTTACTCTGCCACTGCGATCAGTTCAGTCAGTTTCGTTCCTGGTTTGATGTCACAAACACACCCAGTGTTCGCCCAGACAGTCCCCCGTTTCTCCAGCCACTCCCGCGTTTTTCCCAGAAACGGCAGCGTTTTTTCACACACACCCATAAAACAGTCAGTTTCCGCCCAGAAACACCCACTTCCTGTCAATCACACTCCGATCACCAGAACAAAGAAAATTCCTCGTAATGCCGTGAGTAAAATACCTAACTGTTGAGTAAAATAACTAAGCGCATGCGCTCTGCGAACATTGCGCATGCGCAGTAAGCGACTAATCGCAAAATAGAGAAAATCGGCAACGAGCGAACAACTCGGAATGAGGGCCATGGTTTTGCCCAACTGCTAACAAGTTTGCTGCTGCGATCAGATCTGAATTAGGCCCTTTGTGTGTTCACCTCCCTCTGTTTTCCATGTGTCCCTTCATCTTTCCCTTACCTGTTTCTTTTGTCTGTCACTCTCCTCATATGCCAATATCTTCATCCCGGGTAACTCTGTCTATCACTCTCCACATGCTAATCTTTGTGTCTCATCACATGCTTCTCTCTCATTTATCCCCTACACCTCTCACTTCTTCCATCCCTCTCTCACCCCTGGTCCTCTCACTCCCTGCTACCTCTCAGGGCTTGCTTCCCTCTCACCAGCTACATATCTCACTCCCTGCATTGTTCACTCAGCCCCTGTTCCTCTCTTATTCCCTTTATCCCTATCACCCCCTGGTTTTCTCACTTCCTGTTACACTCTCAGGACCTGCTTACCTCTCACCCACCTGCATTTCTCACTCCCAGCTTGCTTCATTCAGCCCCTACACCCCTCAGTCTCTCCATCCCTCTCACACTCCCTGCTACACTCTCAGGACCGGCTTACCTCTCACTCACTGCATTTCTCACTCCCTGCTTCCCTCACTCAGCCCTTCACCACTCACTCTCTCCATCTTTTTCTCACTCCCTGGTCCTCTCACCCCTGCATTAATCACCCCCTGAATCCCTCTCTCAGCTGTTATTTTCCTACTTTTACTTTCTTCTCCACTTACTCCTGCTCTCAGATGCGGTACAGCTTTTTTCCTTTCACTCCATCTACCGACACTGACAGCCCCAACCCCCTCGTCAGTCCCAGAATACAGAGAAGGATGTGGGCCGCGTGGTGGACTGGGGTAGAAGAGATGGCTGGAGCCTGGCACTGCACTCTACGGTTGGACAAATAGTAACATTCACCAGTGTATCACCAACCTCATGACCCTGCCCAATGGTGACAACCCCCAGCAGCACAACAGGCATCACAGACAGAATTGGATATACTATGCAGAGCAGAGGCCAAGGGGTGGACTGGAACAGAGAAAGCACACTCTCTCTCCGGCGCCGGGCCCTTACCTCTGAAGCCGGGGTCCGGGGCTTGCCCATCCGGCTACTGCCGGTGTTGCGCAGTTGTGGTGAAGTGCAGGCAGGGCTGGCGGCGGGGATGGTGCGGCTGCCAGAGGGTGGGAGACGGGAGACCATTCGGGTGAAGAGGTGCATCCTTGTGTGTCTGCGGCACTGGGGGCCACCATGTTGGAGACCACTTACATTGCACCAATGGTTGAGATCTGTGGAAAGCTCAGCCAATCCCAGGCAGCTTCCCCCTACAAAAGGGGTCAGTTGAGTCTCCTAACGTCACCAGTGCTTATAGTAACATAGTAACATTGTTAATGAGGTTGAAAAGAGGCAAAATGCCCATCGAGTTCAACCTGTATTCTGTATTAAGCTGTGCACCTTATAATGTACCTACTGAAGTAATGGTTTAGTACCAATTAACAACTATAATTCGTATCACTCACAGATAATTAATGTCAATATATTAAATGCTATAGCCTTGGATACTTTTTTCAATTAGAAATTTGTCCACTCCATTTTTAAATGCATTTACAGAGTCCGCCATTATTGCCTTCTCCGGCAGGGAGTTCCAAATCTTTATTGCCCTTATTGTGAAGAACCCTTTCCTACAGTACGTTGTGTACAGAATTTTCTCTCCTCTAGCCTCAGCTAGCGCCCACGTGTCCTATACAGAGTTTTTTTTTAATAAACAAGTCCCCTGCTAACTCCTTGTAATGACTCTTTACATATTTGAAGATATTAATATTGTCTCCTCTTAGATATCTCTTTTCTAGTGTATACATATTTAATCGAGTAAGCCTTTTTGTCATACTCCAGTGCCTCTAACCCTTTAATCAATTTAGTAGCTCGCCTTTGAACTCTTTTGAGTTCCCTGATATCTTTTTTATAATGTGGTGCCCAAAACTGAACACAATATTCCAGGTGCGGACGTATCAATGATTTGTACAGTGGCAGGATTACATCCTCGTCCCTTTTCTCAATGCCCCGTTTTATGCACGCAAGCACCATACTTGCCTTCTTTGCTGCATTTTGACATTGTGTACTGTTATTAAGCCTATTATCTATGAGCACCCCAAAATCTTTTTCTATTACTGTTACCACTATATTTTCCCCATT